>NC_057801.1:824589270-824917056 GCF_018294505.1 Triticum aestivum | reverse complement strand
TGCCGGGGAGGTAACCAGTCCTGACAATTCGACATACCTCAGCCCTGCCCACTTCGTAGACATAATGGTCACATGAGGAAGGAGCTAGGAAAAATACTTTTGCCATAGTCCAAAGTGGGCCTCGCAACCCAGAAAGGCCTCACAGAGGGCAACGAAACCCGCTATGTGAAGAATGGAATTTGAGGTCAGGTGATGGAGCTGGATCCCGTAGAACGCCAAGAGGCCTCTGAGGAAGGGGTGGATGGGAATGCCGAGGCCTGAGAGTGGGAAGGGGACAAAATAGTCCCGCTCCTCTCCATGGGGGATTGCGTTATTATGACTGGTAACCCCCAAGTCTGTAGTTTGCAGCCCGGGGCAGAAGAATACGAAATCTAGATCGGGCAAGTACCCTTAAGTGGAGAGGCGATTGAGCTGCATCGGGGTAAGGAAGCAGCTCTTCCAGCCCCACTTTCGGTGTCCGTTAGGGCGCTTCGATGAGCCAGGGGCATCTACAATTGTTGAGGCTCTGCAAGCCGGGCAAGAGGGAAAGGTTGTTCGTGATAAGGGAGGTAGCAGGCAGGATCGAGCAAACCGCCTCCCTCCGTCGTCCTTTATTTACCGTGATAGGACGTTTGTGTTGGGTTCTACAGTAGGGTGGGTCGACTGCAAATTAAAATTTTTCTACGCACAGAACAACCAGGAACCTGCTACGCGAATGGATCACGGATCGTTACCACTAGACGAGCAGTGCCATGCAGCGCAAGCAGAGTTGGGGCAGCGGGTCTCCGGAGTCGTCTCCTCCTTGTCCGATCTCCCACAAACAGTCGTCGTCGGATCCCACATACAGGTTCACTGGAGCGGTGCAAGCGTACCGCCTCTAACAATATTCGCGCGTGCAGGAGGAACACCATGGGTGGACTGCTAGGTCCGATCACACAGTCGACGGCGGGTGGAGGTGGCTAGTCGCAACAAATGCAAAGCCCTAGTGATAGCGCCGAAGCGATCAACCAAATGAGTGTGCCGCACCCCCACTATATAGGCATCTGCCGCGGGCTCAACACCTGGGCCTCGCACGGATCCTAAAGCCCAATTAAAGTCCATTCGGCCTAGATCCGTGTCCGAGTAGGATCACGTCTGACTCGTGGAGTCGGATCAGGCCTCACAGGTTTCATCCCTTAAGCGCGCGACCCCTTAGATTCAAGTCGTCTTGGTCACAGGTCGGATCACCTCTGACCTGCTCAACTGGTAGGCGTGCTGACCACCGAGTAGACAATGAAGCCGGTTGGTGAACCTGTACAACATGTAACACTTCTGTTCCCTTTGCCCCACGATATATGTTGTTGGGCTCAAGGCGAGTCTGTCATCCTTGTGCTAGCCCGTCCTGTTTCTCGTTCCAGTGAAGCCGACCATAAATTAGATTATCTCATAATCTGTGTCGCATGGCCATGCTTATCTTGGTCGGATCACACGAGGGCCCCAAAGTATATCTCTCCTGATCGGAGGGGCAAATCCCTTCTTGCTCGACAATGTCTCGTAGCATGGGTCTCGACAAGCCCGAAATATACCTTTATAACTACCTGTTAGGGAACGTAGTAATTCAAAAAAATTCCTACGATCACGCAAGATCTATCTAGGAGATGCATAGCAACGAGAAAAGGAGAGTGTGTCCACGTACCCTCGTAGACCGAAAGCAGAAGCATTTAGTTAACGCGGGTGATGTAGTCAAACTTCTTCACGATCCAACCAATCCAAGTACCGAACGTATGACACCTCCGTGTTCAGCACACGTTCAGCTCAATGACGTCCCCGAGCTCTTGATCCAGTAGAGGCTCGAGGGAGAGTTCCGTCAGCACGACGGTGTGGCGACGGTGTTGGTGATGTGATCCACACAGGGCTTCGCCTAAGCACTACGACAATAGGACCGAGGTGGTAAACTGTGGAGGGGGCACCAGACACGACTAAGAAACAACTGTTGTGCCTTTGGGGTGCCCCCTGGCCATGTATATAAAGGAGGGGGGAGAGGCCGGCGGCCAGGAGGGGAGCACCATGGGGGGAATCCTACTTAGACTCCTAGCCCATGTAGGATTCGCCCCCCTTCCTTTCTTCCACCGGAGGGAATAGGAAGGAGAGGGAGAGGGAAAGGGAAGGGGGCGCCGCCCCCTCCTCCTTGTCCTATTCGTACTCCCAAGGAGGAGGGCGTGCGGCCACCCCCGTGGGCTTACCTCTCTCTCCCTTAGGCCCATGTTGGCCCAACACTTCTCCGGGGGGTTCCGGTAACCCCCCGGTTCCTCGATAAATATCCAAAACGTCCCGAAACCTTTCCCGTGTCCGAATACCTTCGTCCAAAATATCAATCTTTACCTCTCGACCATTTCGAGACTCCAGCCGATTAGGCGTCGCTTCTGAGCATCCAAGAGTCATTGTGGATCGCCGGTGAACGAAGTCTGTGAAGGTTTGGAAGTCTACCTTGAAGACTTACCAGAGTGATTGGGCGAGGAATGGGTGTCCTTAGCTCAAGGGGAATAAGGTGAAGACGCGGTCTTCTGATTTAAATCTCAGCCTCCCTAACCAGACGTACAGTTGTCACATCAACTGGAACTTGTCTACCAAATCCTTGTCTTCACCAAGCAACTAGTTCTATCCCACACTTCCCTTTACTTTATAGTTTGTCTTCCTGAAGTCATTGCTTGCTTGTCTGATCTGTTTGACTTCACTGAGTGAAGACTATTTCCTATTTGGCTTCATACTGTCTTCCATCCTGATCCATACTACCTAGCTGCTCATAGTCTTCGTGCTTTCACTATATTGCTTACTTGATCATGGCTTGTCTACTGTAGTCTATCTTCCGCTGCATATCAATAGGTTCATTTCTACTGTTTGTCTTCAAAGACCTCATCTTTTGAAGACTTCTCATAAAAATCGCCTATTCACCCCGCTCTAGTTGATAACTAGCACTTTCACTTTGCGGGCGTCCCAGCTCCCAATCTTGCGTCTGACCGCCCTAGTCCATCCAAACCCCCTTTCTCGCCCGCACGCACTTCCCATCCGAAACAGTTCGCGCCACTCCAGAGGGCCAGCGCCACATTCATGCCCGGCCAGAGCAGAAGCGACCACTGGTGCCGGCGTTGAAGCGATGCGCCGCCCGCGTGCACTTCCCATCCGAAATATTTCGCGCCGTTCCAGATCGTCAGTGCCACATTCATGCCCGGCCAGAGCGGACGCGACCACTGGCGCCGACATTGAAGTGGCGCGTCGCCCACGCCACTTGCTGGTGCAGGCACTACTCTTCGTTCAAACGAAACTACGCTGCCTACAACCACCAGCTCCTCCAGGGGCACCAATAGGCGGAGTGGTAGCTTGCTGTCGGCAGAGAGATCGTGTTGGAGACGGACTTGGCGGAGCGGCTGCTCGAGTCATACCGCTCTGCCCGCGAGATCCGCCTCGCCGGTTGACGGTACCGCTAGCGTCAGACGAAACTGGAGGCCGCCTACAAGGAGTTCGACGAGGCGGCGGGCGATGTGTTGGGCAAGACTGACGACGAGGCGGAGGACAACGCCGGCTCCGCCGAGGCCGTGCCCCGCCGAGGCCGTGCCCCGCCGCCACGACCATGAAGCCGACACGTCCGTGGGCGCTGCCGGCAGCGAGGAAGAGTAGAGCACGGTAGGTTCCCGCCGCTCGGGTCTCAAGAAGGACACCGCTCCTCCCCTCCCATTGAAGCCAAGCTTGGTGGGATAAACACCATCGGCCGATTAGCCGCTTGGCGGAGACATGGTGGCGGACAGCTTCACTTCCCGGGTCTCCGGAAGTGGAGGTTACGGAGCCGGAGCTGGAGAGCATCGAGGCAGAGTTGGAGAAGTCGAAGCTTTAGTTGTCGGGGCTCGTGGCCGGACACGGGGACGGGCACCGGTGATCATAGATTAGACGTATTAGTTATATCTTGAGAGCAGGACGAGCACCACTTAGTTGATGTATGTCCGAAATATAATGAAATTCGTCATGTTTATATCACATCCGATATGTTTATATGAAATTCGGCCGCGTTTCAACGAATTTCATCTGGTTAGTTCACATTGTTGTCCAAATGTATGTGGGGAGCATTGGATGGCGGCCTCCCGCATTCGTGTCCACGAACGGATGCCGGAGAAAATTCACGGCTTGACGTTCGAGATGCCCTTACTAGGGATCAGTTGTCACTTGATTGGAAGTAGACTTGGATATTTGACACTTTAATTTCGAACGCTTCTGCTTCGGTACATCTCCCTAAACAAAAGAACGGCTCAGATTAGCACATACTTCTTAAAAAAGGGGCATGATAGTCATATTACTCTTCACCTGCCGTATATGTATACGTTGTACATGGAGTAGGGTCACACAAGCCGGCGCACGTAACCCTCCGTCCTGGGCCTGGCCCATTTATTTTTCTTCTGTTTTTAACCTTCAAAAAATAGGTGCATGAAGTATGATTCAAACTCTGAACCTCTTGGATTGCTTCAACTCACTATAACCAACTAGGACAACTCACTTGTCGTGCCTCATTTCTTCTTTTATTCTTGTTGTTGTGCATCTTCTCGTTCTTTCTTCTTCTTTTGTTTGACATTTTTTCTTCGGGTTTATTTGTTTTTAATCTTTTTCTTTTTATCTTTTTTTCATTTCCTAATTTTTTGAAGCTTTTCTTAAAGTGAATTTTTTTTTCAAATCTGTGAACTTATTTTTAATCCATGATTTTTTTCCAAACAAATGAATGTTTTTTTAAAAAAATCTTGTTAAATTCATAAGAAAATTCAAATCGATGATCTTTTTTCGAGTTCACAAACTTTTTCCAAGTTTGTGAACCTTTTTGTCAAATTCGTTAACTTCTTTGTCAAATTCCCGATTTTTTTAAATCAATGAACTTTTTCAATTTTATGAATATTTTTTCGTACTTTTTTTAACTTATCAAGTTTTCTTTAATCTCAGGGTGGGCGGTAGAAACCGAGAAGTCCGTTTTTACCATTCAGTTTATTTTAGATTCCGATTGCAAAACTATAAACCAAAATGACCATTCGGTTAATCGGCTTACTCGGTTTGATGTTCAGATTACATCGAGCCAACTCGTCAAATGTGTTTCTTTATATTAATTATGACACTCGGTCACATTATGTAGCAGAGCTCTATGCCCCCATATTCGTTGCTCAGTGGGGTGGGACTAAATTGAGCGCTATGGACGGCTGGGCGCACACGTGACCGAAAAGCTCAATCAATTTTGGGCCTGCGTGGTTGGGTCAGCCCATATGGCGTGTAGAGAGCGAGCTCCACTCGCTACTTGGTGTGGGCTTGGCCCCTTGGGTCTTTAGCTCCACTCGCTACGGCGACAGTTTCTGATTTCTCGTTAATTCATTTTTCTCTGAACTTTATTATTCTTTCTGAAACCTGTTTAAAATTTCGAAATATTGTTTGAAATACTATTTTTTTGTTTCAAACAATCTTGAGGATATCGCTTATCGTTATCGTCTCAGTCAGCTGGAGATTAGAGATTAATCAGAAACTGGCCGATTAATTGATTTTATTGGTTGACTATTAATCGAATAGTTTTTTGCAAATCCCAGGTTCCCTATACTAAAATACGTTATATTCAACAATAAGACAATATTGGACAGAAGTGTTACCTTGATTCCTAACCTTTGAATCCTCGTATAATAACAAACAAAATAGGAGAACAATACATATTGCGTAACAAGGTCCACAAAATACAAATAGACATAGTTTTTGCAAATATAGGGCCTGTTCGGCAGCTTGCCAACTCCTGAAAATCCTAAAATCCAGCTTCCCGTTTCGTATGCCAGCTTCCCAAATGAAAGCTAGCGATCAGAAAAACGTTCGGTGTGCCAGCTCCAGTTTTCTCTCGCAGCGCATGGGCTGGTAGCTTTTTTCAGTTGAGGACAGGCTAAACTTGGCCCAAGTTGGAGCTGGCTGGCCCATTAAGCTCGTTTCTGGCCTGGTAGGGAGGGAAAGGAGTCGCTCCGATCTTTTCTTCGCTTGACAAAACGTTTTCTTCCACTTCGCGGTGGCAGCTCGCCGTAAATAGACAGAACTCCAACTCTTGCAATTTTTGGGATCGACGAAACACCAGCTCCCAGTTTTTGTACGTGGACGCTGGTTCGATCCGAGAAGCCAACTTCCTGGCATCGGGCCGTTCGGGCCAGCTCCGCTCGCGGATACGCGGAAGCTGGGAGCTGGCGAGCTACCGAACAGGCCCATAGTGCTATGAATAGGTTCGATTTATCGGTAGTCCCGATAAATTGCTATAAATCAGCCCAAAATATAAACATTGAAGATAAGGCATAATCTTATCGCTCACTCCCCGAGCAGCGATAAATCAGAAGATTAATAACTGAATCGGAATTTTTTTTGAACAGTGATTTCAAATATTGTTTATAATTTTATAAAATCTTCTAGAATTTAGAAAATACCCTTTTTTGAATTTTTTGTTCACAAGTTGAAGAAATATTTGCGTTTCAAAAATTTGATAATTTTTTTAAAGTATGAGATTTGCAATTTGTTCACCATCAATTATTGGAAATTTCTGAACAAATTTCAAGAAATGGTTAGGATATAAGAATATGTTCTTATTGATTGATAATGACGAAAATTATAAACAACCGAAGCATTCAAATTAGGAAACTTACATGTTCACAACAGCACCGGTCTGCCCTAGTCTAGCACACTCCTCTTAAATGGTGTTTTTTTGGACCATGGGTAAATGACCCCAACTTCTTGCGCAACTTGACACGGACATATGAGGTATCCATGCCAGGTTTAAACAACTTCCAACCACCATTTGCATGCGGTAACATGTTTGGCCATTTATAGACCATTTTCACCAAAAAAAAAACTTCAGAAAATGCAAAACTTTGGTCTTAGAAGCTATTGGGAAAATTTTGGGGTCATTTGACGGATGTAAAAAACAACATGCTTTCAAGTAGACCCTTCTCGCCCTATCCGAACACCGTCGGTTGCACATGGTCTATTTCTGGACATCCTTAAAATGGACCCAACTTTTGCAACCAGGCATGCAATGATAGGCATCCATGCCTGATTTGAACGACTTCCGATATCGTATGCAAGTCGAAATATTCCCAACCATTTATATTCATTTTTTACGGAGAAGGCTTCAGAAAATACAAAACTTGTTGAAAACTCAAACAACTTGGCATGGTGTCTTGAATTGGTCATAAAAGGCAATGAAAATAATTGGGGTCATTTAAGAGATGTCGAGAAACGAGGTGCTCCCAAAAGGATCATTCTCGCCTGAACACCCTCCATTGAATATGGTCTAGTTTTAGACATCCTTGAAATGAACCTAAGTTTTGTAGGAAGGTGGACATGCCCATGGTATGAATCCTTGCTAGGTTCGAATGATTTTTGGTCATTTATTGGTCTTTTTTCACCGAAAAAAACCAAAAAATGCAAAACTTACTAAAAACCCAAAAAACTTGTCATGGTGCCTGAATTGGTCGTACAAGGCTATGGAGTAATTTCAAGGATTTCGACAAACAACATGTGCTCACACAGAGCCTTCTCGCCTACCCGAACACCCTCCGTTCAACATGGTTTATTTGGGCATCCTTAAAATGACCCTAACTTTTGCAAGCAGGTGGGCATGCCAATTGTAGGCATCCATGTCAGGTTTGAACTATTTCTGACACTGTATGCATGTTGCGATATGTCCGGCCATTTATTGGCCTTTTTCCACCGGAAAACTCTAGAAAAAGCAAAAATTATCGAAAACCCAAAGAACTTGGCATGGTGCCTTGAATTGGTCATGCGAGGCTATGGAAAAAATTTGGAGCTCTTTTAAGGATGTCGATAAACAACATGCTCTCAGAGAGAACCTTCGAGCCTACCGAACACCCTCCGTTCAACATGCTCTATATTTGGACATTCTTAAAATGATTCCAACTTTGGCAAGCAGGTGAGCATGACCATTGTAGGCATCCATGTCAGGTTTGAACAATTTACGACAATGTATGCTAGTTGCAACTCATCCGACCATTTATCGGCCTTTTTTCACCGGGAAAACTCTAGAAAATGAAAAAATTGCCAAAAGCCCAAACAACTTCGCATGGTGCCTTGAATTTTTCATACAAGTCCATGGAAAAAGATTTGAGCCCTTTGACGGTTGTCGATAAATAACATGCTCTCAAATGGAGCCTTTTGGCCTAGCCAAAAACCCTGAGTTGAACACGGTGTTTTTTTGAACATTCTTGAAATGACCCCCAATTTTGCAAGCAGGTGGGCATGCCCATGGTAGATATCAATATCAGGTTTGAAGGAAAAAAGTATTTAAAATCATAATTTAAATAGTAAATGTTTTTAAAAGCATTTAATAAATATTTGATGGAAAAAAGAATTTCAAACCATAATTTTAAAAACTTCCTTAAAATTGTTATTTTGGTATTCAAAAAGTAATTTCAATTTTTTGGCCAAATTAAACAAATTCAAATAAATTCAAAGGGAAGAAAAATGAATTAACGACAAAAATACACTCAGGCATGGCCCAACTAGGCGACAACATCGCTCCCGTCGGGAGCCTGTTAGGTCGGCCAAGTGGTCGCTGATTTTAAAAAGGTTTAACGACTAAAGAAAAATGTCCCTGTTTCCAAAATATGTTCACAAATTCATACCATATTCCTATTTTTTCAATACTTGTTCACAAATTTGTAATTTTTTGAAGAATTTCAAATAATTCTCGCGCTTTCAAAATTTGTTTGGTATTTAAAATAAGTTCCTGTTTTCAAATCTATTCTACACAAAGACATAAAAAATGTTCATGTTTTGTCATTCTTAGCAATTTATGAAGACACATAGATTTTCTTTGGAATTTATGTACAATTTATTAAGATATTAATATTTATTTTTTGAACAAACTTTGACAGAACGAGCATTTTTTGAAATTTTAACAAGTTTTCAAAGCACGAGCATATTTTGGAAAAATAAGATATTTTTTTGAAAAATGAGAAAAATACAAATAAAAAAAAGTATAGAATGCAATTTTCCTAGAAAAACAAAATAAATAATAAGAAAAAATATTCGCAAATTTGAAAAATTCTTGTATTGCAATTTTTTTGGAAATATACTGAAAAAGCTCATGGATTTGAAAAAAGTTCACTAAAGTGTTAGCAAAGAAAATTGAGAAAAAGTTCATGGAGCTGGGAAATGTTCATGAAATTTGGGAAAAAAGTTCACGAAGTTGAAAAAGATTCACATATTTGAGAAATGTTTCGAATTTTTGGAAAATTCATGCATTTGAGAAAATTCGACAAAAATGAAAAGATAAGATAAATATATATAATATAATATAAAAATTGAGTAAAAACAGAAAAAAAAACCCAGCCAAAACTGCCCGATAGAAAAGGATAACCAGAATTTCAAAAAAAAGAAAAAAAAAGAAAAGGAAAACCAGAATCTTTATTTTTAGTGTTATATTTGACACACTACAAAGAGATGGAAAAAATAAGTACTTTGACATAGGAGGTGTGGTATCCCACGTGGTTAACGTGTCGGACTATGAACCATGAGCTTCAGAGTTTTTTTTTGAGGGTAACATAATGCGCTTATTTTTTGAAGGGTGCCAAAAAAATGGGCAAATAAAGAAAAAAAATAGAACTATAAACAAAAAAAAGCCAAACATGTTGGATGAATAAGCCATGTCCAGCACGGTGGTGATCGGCGTCGGGTGCGCCAGGTACGGTCCGTGCAGGGCACGAGCACGTGTGTGCGTGCGTGGTTATGTTAGTTGGCGACAAGTCCGGAGGGGTGATCGCATCAGGGCGCTGGACCCGGCTGCGTTGTGCGCGTACGAGCGCGACGGGCATGCGAGACGTGGAGCGCGGGGCGTGGAGATCGTGTGAGTGGGGTGCGTCGGGAGCGCGACGTGGTGCGTCAGTGCGCGCACGTATAAGTCCCCCTCCCTGCTGGTTGTTGCAGCTGAGGGTACCGAGTACGAGCTCGTGTGAAAATACAAAAAAGCCATCGGTGTGGTGATGTGTTTGCACGCCACCAAAACTTCTGTGTTCATCCTCTCGCCACACTATCTTGTCTCCGGTGATCGCTGGCGAGCCATGATTTCATTTTTGCTATCAGTTGGCATCAGAGCTTCGATTGGATCTTGCCGGCGGCCATGGCGATAGTCCCGCACGGCACTGGAGGGGACGGTGTCGCTCTCGCCGTGGATGCTTACACCAGACAACTACACGGTGTGGGCGATCACGGCAGAGGCGATCCTCGACGCCCTGACCCTTTGGGAGGCAGTGCTGCCGAAGGGCGATGCGCCGGCTGACGCGAAGAAGGACAAGATGGCGAGGGCAGTGCCGCTCGTCGCACTCTCTGAGGATCTGTTGATGTAGGTGTCGACGAAGAAGACGACGACGTAGGTGTGGGCTAGCCTAAAGACGCGTTTCGTCGGAGCCGATCGTGTCAGGGCGGCATGGCTCTCCACCCTCTGCAACGATTTTGATCAGCTGCGCATGGACGACAGCGAGGGGTTGGACGCATATGCTGGGAGGATCAGCGGTATGGCGGCGAGGTATGTGAGCCTCGGGTCGATGCTCAGCGACGCGGAGATGGTGAAGAAGCTGCTCGACAGTGTCCCCAACCGTATATACTCGGCGGTGGCTGGAATTGTGCAATTCTGCAATGTCAACGAGATGCCGTTCGAGGAGGTGCTGAGTCGGCTGAAGGCTTTCGACGAGCGCTCGCGGCGATGCGTGTAGGCTGGCAGCGAGTGGGCGGAGGGGGAATTGATGCTCACGGCGGCACATGGCAAGCACGTTAGCGGCAATGCGGCGGCGGCCTTGACCACGACGACAGCAGCAGCAGCACGGCGTCGGGCAGCGGAGGGTGCTACAACTGTGGCTAGCGCGGGCACTTCCGGCGGGACTGCACGAAGACGAAGAAGCGCGCGAAGGAGGAGAGGGCTCTTCTCGCAGCCCCGACGCTGGGCCGGCGCTCCTCTAGGCCATGGCTTAGGGGGTGATTGTTGGGTGAATAAGCCATGTCCTGCACAGTGGCGATCAGCGTCGGGTGCGCCAGGTACGGTCTGCAGGACACAAGCACATGTGTGCGTGTGTGTGTGCGTGGGTATGTTAGTTGGCGACAAGCCCAAAGGGGTGATCGCGTCAGGGCGATGGACCCGGCTGCGTTGTGTGCGTAAGAGCGCGACGGACGCGCGAGCCCTAGAGCACCGGGCGTGGAGATCATGTGAGTGGGGTGTGTCGGGAGCACGACGTGGTGCGTCAGTGCGCGCACGTATAAGTCCCCCTCCCTCCTGTTTGTTGCAGCTGAGGGTACCGAGTTTGAGCTCGTGTAAAAATACAGAAAAGCCGTCGGCGCGGTGAGGTGTTTGTGCGCCACCAAAACTTCTGTGTTCATCCTCTCGCCACACTATCTTGTCTCCGGTGATCGCCGGCGAGCCGTGATTCCATTTTTGGTATCAAAACAAAATAAAAAGAAGAAGAAATTCTGAGAAGATGCAATAACCAGGCACAACAAGTCAGCTGTCCTAGTTCGCTAAAGCTGGTGGAAGTAAACTAGGTGGGGAGTTCGAATCCTACCTATTTTTTGAAGCAAGGCTCAATTTCTGAACGGTAAGATTTCTTTTCTTCATGTCTTAGTTTGGAGTAAAATAGATGATTAGTACAGAAAGTTGCCGTGGAAGTTCAGTTCATACATCAACTTATTCTAGCATTTAGTGTGTTGACTAGACACCATTTCAAGGCAATACACCGCGAATATGTTCTTGTGATCTAAATTCAAATGTACCAATTTTTACTTTGGTAGTCACTTGGTTCTACTTTGTCTGAGGAAAATTAAGCTCATTTACCAATACGACCCAAGTCCTCTTGAGAAACACAGTTTCTTATGAGCATGAGCGTTTTCGTGTACAAGCTGCTGTTTTGAAGAGCCCCTTTGCAACTGTTAATGAGAAGGCGACACCCAAGATCGAGGCCAACGTTGAGCTTCTACAAAGGCTCAAAGACAACAGAACTTAACGTGCCGATGGCTCCAACTGGGGTGGAGGTTAACAGCAAAACCGGAGAGAACCCCGTCCGTGGGAAGGGACAGGACAACTGGCGGCGCGGCCGACGAGCTGATGGCGGTGCGCAGCGGCGTGGAGGAGGTCTGATGGCCGAAGAGGGGAAGAGGGCATGCAGAGATGAGCAGCTGGCCAGTGAATGACGACGCCCCGTCCATGACAAGCCCGATTTGGACTTGCTTTGCTGGTCAATCCGTGTCCGACTGTGCTGTGGATCCGACTCTGGTCGAGGCCGCAAGCCCGATTTCGACTTGTTTTGCACGTCGATGATTCCATAAATTGAAGAGAGGGCCAGGCCATGATGTACCAGCAGCTCAGACAAGCGCTTTGCATTCCTGATTTTTAGTTGGCGAAACAGTAGCGGCTGGGCGATCGTGATCCTCAGGCCGGCAGTAGTAGAACCATCCGCCTCCACACCTTCGGAATCGATGAAGCTTCTCCCGGCCGTCCTCGGCCTCGCCCTCCTCCTCCTCGTCCTGTGTCCCAATGGCGTGGAGGCCCGGCCTGCGCCTACCCGTGGTCATGAGAAGAAGCTGTCGAGGGCCACCTTCTTTGTCTTCGGGGATGACTTCGCTGACAACGGGAACCTCCCTCTGACCGAACCCCTCACCGAGATGTCGCGGCAATGGGCTTACACCTACGGCTCCAACTACGTCGATGCCGATGGCTTTCCGCGGCCGAATACCCCGTCCGGCCGCTTCTCAAACTACAAGATCCAGGCAGATTTCATCGGTAAGTACTATTGTTATACTTATAGCCCTAAGACAAGTACTCTGCTATATTGTAAATCCCTGGTGCATCATAATTAACCCTACTCATTGTTCTATTGATAACTTGCAGCAACAATGTTGGGGTTGGAGGAAGCCCCTCCAACACATGCCCGTACAGCGGAGAAAACCTGCGACCCGTCCGGCATGACTTTTGCTACGGGTGGCGCAACCGTGTTTGATAGTACATCACATGAGGTTCCCACCTTTACCAAGCAAGTAAGTAGATACTTTCAGGAAGATGGTCAAAGATGGGACCATCACGGAGAAACAATTGACTCGCTCTGTAGCGCTCGTGGCCTTCTCCGCAATGATTATGCAAGCACCGGCGTCATTGGCCTAAGTAGCCCTGACGATGTGAGTACTATATCAACATAGTATGCATACACTAGTTTGAACAATTAATTTGTTTCTGCATCTCATAACTTAATTTTCTTGTATGGGGTGCAGATTAATGCTTATATTGGGAAAATGATAAAAGAGATGGCAGCTAATGTGGAGCAATTGTTGAAGCTCTGGGTGAGAAAGGTTCTTGTCAACAACTTGCATCCTGTCGGTTGCACGCCATCACAAACCCGAACTAACAACTACACCACGTGCTATATTTTTGAAAACTTGGGTGCTTCCATCCATAACAATAACCTGAAACAAGTTATGACAGCAAAGAAGAATGTCCACTTCGTCGATCTGTACACCACATTCATTAATATTGTGGATCATGTGCCAGGTATGTATCTGCATGCATTCAAAAGTGTCTTAGTTTGAAAATTTTCTAATCTAATTAGATAGGGCTCGATCGTGTGCTTCAACTACTTTCATAAGTTCATATGAACATTTTTTAATTTGATGTACATTAATGTAGGTAAAGGCTCAGAGCTATCGAAGCAATTCAAGCGCAAACTATCGCCGTGTTGCGAGAGTTTAGATTCGAAGGGTTACTGTGGGCAGCAAGGTGAGTTGTCCACAGAGCTTCTTTGCACAGTGTGCAACAAGTCCAATAAATTTTTCTATTGGGACGACATGCACCCGACGCACGCGGGATGGGAGGCTGTCATGAAACAATTGGAAAAGCCCTTGAGGGTGTTTTTAGATCAAGACTAGGTAGTCAGCTTTCATATATCGTTGTAGTGCTTTTCATCCATGATGACAATATTCTGATTGTATTTGTTCGATAGTTTCAAGCGTTTCAAAGACTGTATTTTCTGGATTCCAGGATGGAGTATGGCCTTGAATTGCTCAAAAATAAGAGACTATCCAGCGAGTGGGAAATGGGGTGAACATTCGGGTTTGGCATGTCCACTGCGACCTAAGCCCCCCCCCTCCTCGAGGCCAGTGTCGCCTCCACTGGGTGGTCGATTTCAACGAACAAGGAGGCAAAAAGAATCCGGCTAGGCCGCGCCGATATTTTTAGGAGCTGGATGTTGAGGAGATTGCAACACTAGTAGAAAATAGGGCTACTGTTCGGCCCTGGCCAGCCCATTAGTCCCGGTTCTTCAAGAACTAGGACCAATGGGGGGTATGAGACCCGGTTCGTGAGCCCAAGGGGCCGGCCGGGGCCTCGTGGGCATTGGTCCCGGTTTGTGTAGAACCATTTGTCCCGGTTCGAGCCACGAACCGGGACCAATGGTCCTCGCTCCTGGCCCACAACCATTGGTCCCGGTTCTTGGCTTGAACCGGCACAGAAGGGGTGGCTTTAGTCCCGGTTCATGCCCCGAACCGGGACAAATAACTTGCCTATATATACCCCATCGCCGCGGAAGAGCACTCCACAGTGCTCTGTTTTGTCAAGCCGGCGAGGGGAGGGCATTTGGGTGCTCTAGTTCACCTCCTATGCACATGAGGTGTTCGATGAAATGCCTGAGCCACACTGGTTAAGCTTTCACCTCTCGAAACTCGACCTCCGAGCTCCATTTTCAACAAGATTTGTCTAGATTTAGCGCTCCGTCAGGCCCCATCCTCTCCCCGTCTTCACCGCCGTTGATCGCCCGCGCCGATCTCGTCGCCGGCACCACCGTGGTGAGCCTCTTGTTCTTATCTTCTTTCTGAAAGAAAAAAAATTCTGACTTCAGATAGATACTTGTCTAATTTTCTTACTTCTATTATTCCTTGTTATTATATAGCGCGATGGTTTTGGTATCCGCCCCCGTCGGCCCTCGTCCTGTCTATGATTCAGATGCGGTATATATTATCTTTTCATAACTATTTGGTTCATTTATTGTTTATGACAATTATTCTGACCAATGTGACATAGATTTTATTTATCTAGGAGGTTGTTGAACCGGAAATTCCAACCGACCCTATTGTCGAGAGGTTAAATTTAGTTGAAGAAGAAAACAATTACTTGAAGGAAAAAATAAGAAAAATTGAGGAGGAGAAGATGATATTGGAGTTGCATGTTGCGGATGTCGTCGATGATCACGAGATCAAGATGGATGCAATGCAGTTGAAGATTAAAAAGATTAGAAAATATGCCATTCATAGCGAGGCTTAGTATCATTATGCAGTTGGATCAGATGTTACCTTGGTTGCGGTTATGATCGCATTTGTTTTTGCATTGAAATGTTTTAATTAGATGCTCTAGAGAGCTATATGTTGTTCAACGAGAACTATGTATGTACTTTGGTTTTAATGCTCAGGAGAACTATGTATGTACCTTGGTTTCAGAGTTTATTTCAAATGCTTTTCAACTTCATGGTCTTATAGCTCAAAATAATCAGTAATGCATGAAAAATAACAAATAAAGTCAGAAAGGGTTGTAAATTGATGATGTGGCTTTGAATGATGCATTTTGAACATAGAAAAACAAGGGGGTTCAAATAAGTTAAAAAAAAATGAATTCCCTTTGTAACAGACGAGTTTCCGTATGAAACCCTGATACTTCGAAAGAGATTGTCTGTTTTGTACACGAAGTGCATCCAGTTTTTGCCGTAAGCCTCTCTACTTTATTGCACATGCTATGTGGGTGAAATGATGATACCATGCCAACTTGGAACCTTTTCAGAGTTCATTTCAAATGCTTTTCAATTTCATGGTCTTATAGCTGAAAATAATCAGTAAATGCATGAAAAATAACAAATAAAGTCAGAAAGGGTTGTAAATTGATGATGTGGCTTTGAATGGTGCATTTTGAACACAGAAAAACAAGGGGGTTCAAATAAGTTAAAAAAATGAAATCCCTTTGTAACGCACGAGTTTCTGTATGAAACCCTCATACTTCGAAGGAGATTGTCTGTTTTGTACACGAAGTGCATCCAGTTTTTGCCGTAAGCCTTTCTACTTTCTTGCACATGCTATGTGGGTGAAATTATGATACCATGCCAACTTGGAACCTTTTCAGAGTTCATTTCAAATGCTTTTCAATTTCATGGTCTTATAGCTCAAAATAATCAGTAAATGCATGAAAAATAACAAATGAAGTCAGAAAGGGTTATAAATTGATGATGTGGCTTTGAATGGTGCATTTTGAACACAAAAAAACAAGGGGGTTCAAATAAGTTCAAAATAAATGAAATCCCTTTGTAACAGGCGATTTTCCGTATGAAACCCTGATACTTCGAAGGAGATTGTCTGTTTTGTACACGAACTGCATCCAGTTTTTTCCATAATCCTCTCTACTTTCTTGCACATGCTATGTGGGTGAAATGATGATACCATGCAAACTTGGAACCTTTTCAGAGTTCATTTCAAATGCTTTTCAATTTCATGGTCTTATAGCTCAAAATAATCAGTAAATGCATGAAAAATAACAAATGAAGTCAGAAAGGGTTGTAAATTAATGATGTGGCTTTGAATGGTGCATTTTGAACACAGAAAAACAAGGGGGTTCAAATAAGTTCAAAAGAAATGAAATCCCTTTGTAACAGACGAGTTTCCGTATGAAACCATGATACTTCGAATGAGATTGTCTGTTTTGTAAACGAAGTGCATCCAGTTTTTGCGGTAATCCTCTCTACTTTCTTGCACATTCTATGTGGCTGAAATGATGATACCATGCCAACTTGGAACATTTTCAAAGTTCATTTCAAATGCTTTTCAATTTCATGGTCTTATAGCTCGAAATAATGAGTAAATGCAGGAAAAATAACAAATGAAGTCAGAAAGGGTTGTAAATTGATGACATGGCTTTGAATGGTGCATTTTGAACACAGAAAAACAAACAAGTTCAAAAAAATGAAATCCCTTTGTAACAGACGAGTTTCTGTATGAAACCCTGATACTTCGAAGGAGATTGTCTGTTTTGTACACGAAGTGCATCCAGTTTTTGCCGTAAGCCTCTCTACTTTCTTGCACATGCTACGTGGGTGAAATGATGATACCATCCCAACTTGGAACCTTTTTAGAGTTCATTTCAAATGCTTTTCAATTTCGTGGTCTTATAGCTCAAAATAATCAGTAAATGCATGAAAAATAACAAATGAATTCCGAAAGGGTAGTAAATTGATGATGTGGCTTTGAATGGTGCATTTTGAACACAAAAAAATAAGGGGGTTCAAATAAGTTCAAAAGAAATGAAATCCCTTTGTAACAGACGAGTTTCCGTATGAAACCCTGATACTTCGAAGGAGATTATCTGTTTTGTACACGAATTGCATCCAGTTTTTGCCATAAGCCTCTCTACTTTCTTGCACATGCTACATGGGTGAAATGATGGTACCATGCCAACTTCGAACCTTTTCAGAGTTCATTTCAAATGCTTTTCAATTTCATGGTCTTATAGCTCAAAATAATCAGTAAATGCATGAAAAATAACAAATGAAGTCAGAAAGGGTTGTAAATTGATGATGTGGCTTTGAATGGTGCATTTTGAACACAGAAAAACAAGTGGGTTCAAATAAGTTCAAAAAAATGAAATCCCTTTGTAACAGACTAGTTTCTGTATGAAACCCTGATACTTCGAAGGATATTGTCTCTTTTGTACACGAAGTGCATCCAGTTTTGCCGTAAGCCTCTGTACTTTCTTGCACATGCTATGTGGGTGAAATGATGATACCATGCCAACTTGGAACCTTATTAGAGTTCATTTCAAATGCTTTTCAATTTCATGGTCTTATAGCTCAAAAATAATCAGTAAATGCATGAAAAATAACAAATGAAGTCAGAAAGGGTTGTAAATTGATGATGTGGCTTTGAATGGTGCATTTTGAACACAGAAAAACAAGTGGGTTCAAATAAGTTCAAAAAATGAAATCCCTTTGTAACAGACGATTTTCTGTATGAAACCCTGATACTTCGAAGGAGATTGTCTATTTTGTACACGAAGTGCATCCAGGTTTTGCCGTAAGCCTCTGCACTTTCTTGCACATGCTATGTGGGTGAAATGATGATACCATGCCAACTTGGAACCTTATCAGAGTTCATTTCAAATGCTTTTCAATTTCATGGTCTTATAGCTCAAAATAATCAGTAAATGCATGAAAAATAACAAATGAAGTCAGAAACGGTTGTAAATTGATGATGTGGCTTTGAATGGTGCATTTTGAGCACAGAAAAACATGGGGGTTCAAATAAGTTCAAAAGAAATGAAATCCCTTTGTAACAGACGAGTTTCCGTATGAAACCATGATACTTCGAATGAGATTATCTGTTTTGTAAACGAAGTGCATCCAGCTTTTGCGGTAATCCTCTCTACTTTCTATCATATGTTATGTGGGTGAAATGATGATACCATGCCAACTTTGAACCTTTTCAGAGTTCATTTCAAATGCTTTTCAATTTCATGGTCTTATAGCTCAAAATAATCAGTAAATGCATGAAAAATAACAAATGAAGTCAGAAAGGGTTGTAAATTGATGACGTGTCTTTGAATGGTGCATTTTGAACACAGAAAAACAAACAAGTTCAACAAAATGAAATCCCTTTGTAACAGACGATTTTCTGTATGAAACCTTGATACTTCGAAGGAGATTGTCTGTTTTGTACACGAAGTGCATCCAATTTTTGCTGTAAGCCTGTGTACTTTCTTGCACATCCTACGTGGGTGAAATGATGATACCATGCCAACTTGGAACCTTTTTAGAGTTCATTTCAAATGCTTTACAATTTCATGGTCTTATAGCTCAAAATAATCAGTAAATGCAGGAAAAATAACAAATGAATTCTGAAAGGGTTGTAAATTGATGATGTGGCTTTGAATGGTGCATTTTGAACACAGAAAAATAAGGGGGTTCAAATAAGTTCAAAAGAAATGAAATCCCTTTGTAACAGACGAGTTTCCGTATGAAACCCTGATACTTCGAAGGAGATTGTCTGTTTTGTACAAGAATTGCATCCAGTTTTTGCCGTAAGCCTCTCTACTTTCTTGCACATGCTACGTGGGTGAAATGATGATACCATGCCAACCTGGAACCTTTTCAAAGTTCATTTCAAATGCTTTTCAATTTCATGGTCTTATAGCTCAAAATAATCAGTAAATGCATGAAAAATAACAAATGAAGTCAGAAAGGGTTGTAAATTGATGATGTGGCTTTGAATGGTGCATTTTGAACACAGAAAAACAAGTGGGTTCAAATAAGTTCAAAAAATGAAATCCCTTTGTAACTGACGAGTTTCTGTATGAAACCTTGATACTTCGAAGGAGATTGTCTCGTTTGTACACGAAGTGCATCCAGCTTTTGCCGTAAGCCTCTGTACTTTCTTGCACATGCTACATGGGTGAAATGATGATACCATGCCAACTTGGAACCTTTTTAGAGTTCATTTCAAATGCTTTTCAATTTCATGGTCTTATAGCTCAAAATAATCAGTAAATGCATTAAAAATAACAAATGAAGTCAGAAAGGGATGTAAATTGATGATGTGGCTTTGAATGGTGCATTTTGAACACAGAAAAATAAGGGGGTTCAAATAAGTTCAAAAGAAATGAAATCCCTTTGTAACAGACGAGTTTCCGTATGAAACCCTGATACTTCGAAGGAGATTGTCTGTTTGTACAAGAATTGCATCCAGTTTTTGCCGTAAGCCTCTCTACTTTCTTGCACATGCTACGTGGGTGAAATGATGATACCATGCCAACCTGGAACCTTTTCAAAGTTCATTTCAAATGCTTTTCAATTTCATGGTCTTATAGCTCAAAATAATCAGTAAATGCATGAAAAATAACAAATGAAGTCAGAAACGGTTGTAAATTGATGATGTGGCTTTGAATGGTGCATTTTGAACACAGAAAAACAAGTGGGTTCAAATAAGTTCAAAAAAATGAAATCCCTTTGTAACAGACGAGTTTCCGTATGAAACCCTGATACTTCGAAGGAGATTGTCTCGTTTGTACACGAAGTGCATCCAGTTTTTGCAATAAGCCTCTCTACTTTCATGCACATGCTATGTGGGTGAAATGATGATACCGTGCCAACTTGGAACCTTTTCAGAGTTCATTTCAAATGCTTTTCAATTTCATGGTCTTATTGCTCAAAATAATCAGTAAATGCATTAAAAATAACAAATGAAGTCAGAAAGGGTTGTAAATTGATGATGTGGCTTTGAATGGTGCATTTTGAACACAGAAAAACAAGTGGGTTCAAATAAGTTCAAAAACTGAAATCCCTTTGTAACAGACGATTTTCTGTATGAAACCCTGATACTTCAACGGAGATTGTCTGTTTTGTACACGAAGTGCATCCAGTTTTTGCCGTAAGCCTCTGTACTTTCTTGCACATGCTATGTGGGTGGAATGATGATACCATTCCAACTTGGAACCTTATCAGAGTTCATTTGAAATGCTTTTCAATTTCATGGTCTTATAGCTCAAAATAATCAGTAAATGCATGAAAAATAACAAATGAAGTCAGAAACGGTTGTAAATTGATGATGTGGCTTTGAATGTTGCATTTTGAGCACAGAAAAACATGGGGGTTCAAATAAGTTCAAAAGAAATGAAATCCCTTTGTCACAGACGAGTTTCCGTATGAAACCCTGATACTTCGAAGGAGATTGTTTGTTTTGTACACGAAGTGCATCCAGTTTTTGCAATAAGCCTCTCTACTTTCATGCACATGCTATGTGGGTGAAATGATGATACCGTGCCAACTTGGAACCTTTTCAGAGTTCATTTCAAATGCTTTTCAATTTCATGATCTTATAGCTCAAAATAATCAGTAAATGCATGAAAAATAACAAATGAAGTCAGAAAGGTTTGTAAATTGATGATGTGTCTTTGAATGGTGCATTTTGAGCACAGAAAAACATGGGGGTTCAAATAAGTTCAAAAGAAATGAAATCCCTTTGTAACAGACGAGTTTTTCGTATGAAACCCTGATACTTCGAAGGAGATTGTCTGTTTTGTACACGAAGTGCGTCCAGTTTTTGCCGCAAGACTCTCTAGTTTCTTGCACATGCTATGTGGGTGAAATGATGATACCATGCCAACTTGGAACCTTTTCAGAGGTCATTTCAAATGCTTTTCAACTTCATGGTCTTATAGCTCAAAATAAAATAAATAAGTAATTTGAAACAAAATAATAGAAACTTTAATAAAATAGATAAGTAGAAACAAAAAAAACTATAATAACATAAATAAAATTTATGAAACTAAAATTATCAAAGTATTTTCTGTTGAAAACATTATAAGCAACTTCTAGTATTATTGAAACTAAAATTATATAAAATTGATGCAACTAAAATTATCGAAGTATTTTCTGTTCAAAATCATTAAAAGCAAAAAGAATTTTCATAAAGAACTTTTTCTGTTAGAAACTTTAATAGCAAAAAGAATTATCATAAAATAAAATTAATAAGTAATTATAAACAAAATAAAATAAAATAAATAAGTATTTTGTTGTAAGTAGAAACAAAACAAAATAAATAAAGCAAAGATGAAAACAAAAAAACTTGAAAAAAATCAAAAAATTGCCACCAACTGGGCCACCACGGCCTGAATACGACTAGAAACCCATCCATGGGCAAGGATTCAGGCCCGCAGTAGGCCCAGAAGGCCTATCAGGCAAAGCAGTAGCAAGTAGGCCCGCAAGCCTTCGGTGGAGAGGAGCTCGAGAGGGGTGCGGCAGTGGGGCTTATAAACCACTGTGCGCCCCTCTCAACTAGCGAGGTGGGACTAAACTTTGGCCCCGACGCAGGCAGCACAGGGGACTTTGGTCCCGGTTGGTGGCACCAACCGGGACTAAAGGGGGGCATTGGTACCGGTTGGTGCCACGAACCGGTACCAATGCACCCCCTTTAGTCTCGGTTGGTGCCACCAACCGGGACCAAAGGCCGCCGCTTCCCGCCCTTTGGGCTGCTGAAAAGAGACCTTTGGTCCCGGTTGGTGGCACCAACCGGGACTAAAGGGGGGCATTGGTACCGGTTGGCGCCACGAACCTGTACCAATGCCTTTGCTATATAAGCCAGCAATCGTGAAAATTTCGTCAGTTCTTCGATCCCTCCGACGACGCCGTGAGGCTGCCCGAGCTCGCCGTGCCCTGCCGCGCCCCCGACCACGCCGCCATTACCCCGCCCCGACCACGCCGCCGTCGCCCCTGCCCCCCGACCACGCCGTGCGCCCTCGTCGTGCCTCTGCCGCGCCCCCGACCCGCCCCGTCGACTCCGTCGCGGCCCTCTGCCTCGTCGACGCCATCGCCCCTGCCCCGACCACGCCGCCGTCGCCCCTGCCCGGACCACGCCGCTGTCGCCACCCTGTACACCGACGCCGGCGCCGTTCCTCTGCCCCTGCCCCGACCTCACCGCACCTCTCCTTGGTCAAGCCGGCCGGCGCCGCCCCCCCGTCCTCTCCTTTGTTTTTTCACATATATATGATGTTTTTTCTAGATTATATGTATATGTGTGAGTATATGTATGTGTGTATATCTGATTATATGTCCTTTTTTTAGATTTATTGTTGATATATATGATGATTTGTTTTTGCCTTTTTATAAAAATGTATATATGTATGTATGTTCTCTGTGCATATAAAATTTAGATTTTTAGTACATTTGGGTACATTTTAGGTTAGTTTTATCTATATATGTTCTCTGATTTAGTACATTTTAGGTTAGTTTCATTTTTATAAAAGTGTTGTATATTTAGGAAAAGAAGGAAGAGATGGAAGAAGGAAGAAGAAGAAAAAGTTTTATATATGCAAAAGTTACATTTTTAGATTAGTATTATAGATCTAGCTAGGAAGATAAGGAAGAAGAAGAAAAAGAAGTAGAGGAAAAAGGAAAATAATAAGAGGAAGAAAGGAGAAGAAGAGGAGATGAAGAAGAGGAGAAATAAATAAGAAGAGGAAAAAAGAAGAAAAAGAAGAGGAGAAGAAGAAAGGAATAGAGGAGAAAGAAGAAAAAAATATTTCTATTTTTTTCTTCTTTCTCCTCTATTCCTTCTTCTTCTCCTTCTTCTTCTCCTTTTTCTTCTTCTTTTTCTTCTTTGATTGCTTCTCTTCAATTCCTTTCTTCTTCTCCTCTTTTTATTTCTTCTTTTGTCTTCCTATTTTTTATTGGGTATGTCGTTGTCGATATACCCCCTCCCGAGAACTTCAACACGAGGGGGGGTACTGATATACCCCCTCCCCGATAACATTATTTTCCCATGTATATGTATGTCGCGTCGTTGTCGATATAACCCCCTCCCGGATAACTTCGACATGAGGGGCGATCGATATATATATATCCCCACTCGACCGTGATAACTTATACCACGGCAGCACCCCCTCGGCCCTCTCGCTCGACCAGAACTCTCGAGGACACCCAAACCCTAGAGAAAAAACGATGTTGGTCTCCTACCCCCTCCCGCCGCGCCCCTACCCGACAAACTCTCTCGAGGCCACCCAAATTTACCAAGTTAAAAGAGCGTTGTCGTCGAGGCCACCCCAAACCCTTGAAGCGTTATGTCGAGGCCACCCCAAACCCTTGAAGAGTTGTCTAGGCCACCCCAAACCCTAGAGAAGCAGCGTCGAGGCCACTAACGTGATTCCTTATTGTGATTATCTAGCTAGTTCTACGTTTGCCACTAATATATATATCCATCTGTACCATGTTTGAATAATAATTGACATGTTGTAAATATTTGCAGAAACTATGGAGCACTCCCGAGACGAAGCAACATAAGCGATGTTGGGGGACTTAATCGCACAAGGAAGTGATGCCGTTGTGTCATTTCTCAACGACACCGATGGTCAGGAAGGACTGGGTGAAGAAGAGGGCTATGTTCATGATGGCTCCAGCCCATTAATGCCGGTACAAGAAGAGGGATATGTTCATGATGGCTCCGGTGACCCAATGGAAGTACAAGAAGGAGACCGTGCTGACTGCTCCGGTGACCGAACCGAGTCCGGCCAGGTATATATATATTAGTTAAGCCCGTGCTGACTAGTTAATTGATGCATTCATTGTTTTCATATGTACACATATTAATTAACTCTCGTCTTTCTTCTTTTTTCTCTAGCCCTCCGGATCGAGCTCAACTTCGGTAAAGAAACGAGGCCCGAAGAAAAATTTGCGCTCGGTTGAAAGGTTTGAGATCAGAGCAATCACGCGCGATGGCAAGCCGATTGAACCCATCCGGACAAGGGATGCATTTCGTGCTCAGTGCGGGGTTCTTGTTAGGGACAAGATCCCGATCAGTATTCAACTATGGTTAAAGCCAAAGAAGGAAGACCCTGAGGTGCCGAGGCCTTATGTCTCCGATATGCAGAAAGAAGATCTTTGGACAATGCTTAAGGCAAATTTCACCCTACCGCCAGAGGAGGATCCAGAGAAGCTAGTTAAAGAGGAATTGATCAAGTCTCATGCTCTTAAGAAGATGGCAGAACTATTCAGGAGGTGGAAGAATGAGCTGACAACGTTTGTCGACAAAGAAGAGACACCAGAATTCACCGGAAAGTATGAGAAGATCAGAGATCAAATCCCGCATTTGTGGCCCACAAGACATATGAAAAGAGTAAGAAGATGTCAGCGACAAACAAGATTAATGTTGCGAAGAAGAAGCATCACCATCGCATGGGGTCAGGTGGTTACCTCAAAGCCCGGCCTTTGTGGGATGATGTCTACTACACAACCTTCTTCTTGTAGACGTTGTTGGGGTTGCAAGTGCACAGGTTTGTAGGACAGTAGCAAATTTCCCTCAAGTGGATGACCTAAGGTTTATCAATCCGTAGGAGGCGTAGGATGAAGATGGTCTCTCTCAAGCAACCCTGCAACCAAATAACAAAGAGTCTCTTGTGTCCCCAACACACCCAATACAATGGCAAATTGTATAGGTGCACTAGTTCGGCGAAGAGATGGTGATACAAGTGCAATATGGATGGTAAATAAAGGTATTTGTAATCTGAAATAATAAAAACAAAAAGGTAACTAATGATAAAAGTGAGTGTAAATGGTATTGCAATGATAGGGAACAAGGCCTAGGGTTCATACTTTCACTAGTGCAAGTTCTCTCAACAATAATAACATAAATAGATCATATAAGAAGCCCTCAACACTAGTAGAAAACATGTCATTTGTCCCGGTTCGTAAGGGCCTTTAGTCCCGGTTCTTGAACCGGGACTAAAGGGTCATTACTAATGCCTCCCCCCTTTAGTCCCGGTTCTTACACGAATCGGGACAGATGGGCATCCACGTGGCCGCTACGGGCAGCCCAGGCAGGGGGGCCTTTGGTCCCGGTTGGTGACATAAACCGGGACCAAAAGGCTACCACGCGTTAGCAGCTGGCTGGAGCTGAGGTTTTTCTTTTTTTTAAAAAAATTGGCTGGTTTAGGGGTTTTGGGGGTTATTTTTAGGTTGTTATTAGCTAGCTAATAGAGAGAAGTGTCCTCTCTTATATCTTCGTCCTTATTGGTTTACCACTGCTACTGCTATGTTCACTTGACCCGTTGATATATAATAACTCATGCATGCTCGCATCATACATCATCATATATAATAACAAGTCCTACTAATCATGCATCATCATATAACTTCTACTTGTTATTAATAATAAGTCATACGATCATCATCCTCATAGTCATCGAACCCAACCCTACATAATTGTTCTTAGCACATGATCATCAGTATCAGGTAGGACCTAAACACCCTTAAGGTAAAATATCATAAAACAATATAGACCCTGACTCTCCATTATGAAGAATGGAGATCATCCTGTCTCCAATTCTTACGCTTTGCTTCCTTTTGCTTACAAGAAGTTCCTTATGACTGTCCATACATTTTTTCCATTCTTTGATTGTCATGTCTCCACTTCTTTTAGAAATCCGGTATGGACAGTTGAGATTCGTAGGACGACCTGGTTGTATGTTCAAAACATGAAGGCTACCGTGCGTATACATCAGATGAGGCACACAATCATTCGGGATTATCTGTTAAAAAACATAGTAATAACTTCGTAGTTAGCAATGATGTACTAGTTTTAGAAGTATGCAAAAAGATGCACGGATGTCGTAATAGTAAAAAATCTTACCTGGGTATCTCCATGGTAGTTACCGTAGTTCAACACGTGCACTAGTGGCACGTATTGACCATAATGTTGAGGAGTTCGATTGTACATATTGTAATTCTCAAGATCAGTACAAAATGCGAACAAATGATTTTTCTTCTTATAAGTTAATTCGGAGCCATCAGTGTAGTGGGTTTTGTCTACCATCTTCCGCACATTCTTTGAAGAATGAAAATAAGCTGTCAATCGAAATAAGTTGTGAACTATTTTGAAATAAATAATATAAATTACTTAATAACTATGTTAAGTCACATGGGGGAAGAATTGGAGGTGTATCCACAAGGACCCAAATCTCCATATTGTCTTGCTCGATTGTAGGATCACCAAGATCCATGGTGACAAGCATACCCTCATCAAAACCATACATCTTGCAAAGTGCTTCCCAATTTTTGCAACCAAAATGGTTTACACTCTTAACATTGTACAGCTTTACTTGAAAATCCACACCATGATGGGTCCTTAGGAGAATTGTTTTGGTTTTCATACTTTCATGGTCTTCAAAACCCATCCTCTCCAAGACATAGCGTCTTGCATAGCATGGGATAAGCTAGTCGAATTGGAAAAGATGAAAAATACATGTTAAAATAGTTGAAGTCGTGCTTAATTACGAAAAAAACTATTGTCGTCGTTGCGTACCGTATGAACATCGAAGGTCTCCTCGAGCTTAATACTGAAGCGCCGATCTTCGTAGCTTAATGAACCTGTCGCACATACCTCGATCATCGTGGCACCAGTCGCACTCCCTCGGGCGGTTTTCGTCGTCCGAGTACGACATTTCCGGCCTATGTTCATAATTCAAATATTAAACTTGTACAATTAAATATATGTACTAAAAAAAACCTAAATTAGATCAATAATCACGGGTTGACTATCGACGATGGTACGTAGCTCCTCCTTTCATTCCCAAGTGCACTATTACACCAAATTGTCTAGCACACGAGAAAGGAGAAGCTACCCCCACGACGGCGAGGATGATGGAGGGGGCTCCTAGATTTCTGCATAGTGCTCTCCAATTTTAGCATTCAAAGTAGGAGTACTTTTCCAATATGAGCATTCAATAAGCAAAACCAAATCATAAAATAAAGTAGTATTCAAATTAGCATGCATGCATTCAATTATAAGCAAAAGTACATCATCTCTTGTGTCCGTACATCGTCGAATATTATCACTAATACTCCTCGAATACTATCATACATATAGCATCACTAATACAGCCAAAACCGTAGCGCCCGATGGGTATCCTCGCGGGCGGTGGACACCCAAAGATAAGGAACCATCACAGGATCATAGCTCCAGTGAGATCCCTGAAGAACCTGCCAGGTATTGTCGAACCTGCCCTCCAATGCAACCATGTAGCGACGGACGTGCTCGTCCTCCTCGCTGACACAGTGATGTACCACCTCCGCGGTGTCCGGAAGTCTTGGCACCGTCACTGGCCCACGCGACCGCCACCAAACAAGGATAGGGTCAACAACGGGCTGCCTCCTCACCAACCTACATCCCCCAGAAGGTAGCACCTTCCAATACCAGCCCGGCGGAGCCCAGTCCCGAACATGGCCCTGATCAAGCAGGCCTCCACCGCCGAGTGGACGACGACAAGGATGCGGGATAGGCATCGCCGACGTCGATTCGGGAACTACTTCTATATATAGTTAAATAAAGTAGTTTTATTAATTAAATCAACTAGTTCAACTACTAAGCACTTACTATAAATAAATAAAGAAGTACTTACTAAAAACAAACTACTTCTATATATAGTAAAATAAAATAGTTTATTAAATCATAAATGACTTCTATCATTCACAATATTCCTATACATACACAATAAATTGACAAAGAAAATACTATGAACAAAAAAATCATTAAAATTCTATGAACAAAATTACAATAGAAAAAAATCATAAAAATTCTATGAACAAAAAATAATAATAAAAATTCTATGAACAGAAAAAAATCATAAAAAATTGACATATTCGATCTTTGCATGTATATGAACATACAAACATGCATATGTATGAACATACAAACATCTTTGCATAAAAAATCTATTAACAGAAAAAAATCTAACACAATATGAACAAATTAATTACACAATATGAAAAAAAATCTGACAAAAAAATCTATGAACTACACAACTAAATTACTACACATCTAACAAAAAAATCTATGAAACTACAAAAAAATCTAACAAAAAAATTACTACACATCTAAATTAGTTGCTCACGGCCACGGTGTCGGGGACGACGACGGCGACGGCGACAGCGAGGTGCAGCGCGGGGTGGGGCGGTACAGCGACGGTTGATGGTGAGGCGGTGGTGCGGCACGGGGCACGGGGCGGGGGCGGGGGGCGGCGACGGCGTCGGGGCGGCGCGGGACGACGCGGGCAACGACGACGGCGGTGAGGAGAAGACGGACGGGCAGCCTGGACGCATCGGGCGGCGGGGAAGAAGGAACTGAACCAAATTTTCACGAGTGCTGCCGGTTCATGGCACCAACCAGGACAAATGCCCCCCTTTGGTCTCGGTTGGTGGCACCAACCGGGACCAAAGGCCTCTTTTCAGCAGCCCAAAGGGCGGGAAACAGAGGCCTTTAGTCCCGGTTGGTTGCACCCAACCGGGACTAAAGGGGGGCATTGGTCCCGGTTGGTGCCACCAACCGAGACTAAAGGTCGTGTGCTGGAACTGGCGCGGTGCGGTGCTATGTTTAGTCCCACCTCGCTAGCCGAGAGGGGCTCGGAGTGGTTTATAAGCCCTGCCGAACCAACCACTTCGAGCTCCTCTCTACTGTAGGCTTACGGGCCTAAAATCACTCTCTGTCCTTGTGGGCCTATTGGGCCTTCTGCGGGCCTGCATCCTGGCCCTAGTAATGGGTTTCTAGTCATATGCAGGCCGTGGTGGCCCTGTAGGTGGCACTTTTTTTAATTTTTCCTAGTTTTTTTGCTTTCTTTTTTGTTTCTAATTACTTATTTATTTTCATTTATGATAATTCTTTTTGCTTTTAATGTTTTGAATAGAATTCTAATTACTTATTTATTTTCTTTTATGATAATTCTTTTTGCTATTAAAGTTTGTAACAAAATTCTAATTACTTATTTATTTTATTTTATGATAATTCTTTTTTGCTTTTAATGTTTTGAACAGAATTCTAATTACTTATTTATTTTCTTTTATGATAATTCTTTTTGCTATTAAAGTTTGTAACAAAATTCTAATTACTTATTTATTTTCTTTTATGATAATTCTTTTTGCTTTTAATGTTTTGAACAGAATTCTAATTACTTATTTATTTTCTTTTATGATAATTCTTTTTGCTATTGAAGTTTGTAACAAAACTCTAATTACTTATTTTTTTATGACAATTCTTTTTTTCTTTTAATGTTTTGAACAGAATTCTAATTACTTATTTATTTTCTTTTATGATAATTCTTTTTGCTATTAAAGTTTGTAACAAAATTCTAATTACTTATTTATTTTCTTTTATGATAATTCTTTTTGCTTTTAATGTTTTGAACAGAATTCTAATTACTTATTTATTTTCTTTATGATAATTCTTTTTGCTATTAAAGTTTGTAACAAAATTCTAATTACTTATTTATTTTCTTTCATGATAATTGTTTTTGCTTTTAATGTTTTGAACAGAATTCTATTTACTTACTTTTTTTTATGATAATTCTTTTTTCTATTAAAGTTTGTAACAAAATTCTAATTACTAATTTATTTTATTTTATGATAATTCTTTTTGCTTTTAATGTTTTGAACAGAATTCTAATTACTTATTTAGTTTCTTTTATGATAATTCTTTTTGCTATTAAAGTTTGTAACAAAAGTTGGTCCCGGTTCAAGCCACCAACCGGGACCAATGGTGGTGGGCCAGGAGTGAGGCCCATTGGTCCCGGTTTGTCCCACCAACCGGGACCAAAAGGTCCAGACGAACCAGGACCAATGGCCCACGTGGCCCGGCCGGCCCCCGGTGCTCACGAACCGGGTCCAATGCCCCCATGGGTCCCGGTTTTGGACTGAACCGGGACTAATGGGCTGACCCGGCCTGGACCTTTGCCCCCTTTTCTACTAGTGCAACATGCAACAAAGTTATTCTTTCGGATCAATCTATTCAAGAGTTCGTACTAGAATAACACCTTAATACACAAATCAACCAAAACCCTAATGTCACCTAGATACTCCATTGTCACCTCAAGTATCCGTGGGCATGATTATACGATATGCATCACACAATCTCAAATTCATCCAACCAACACAGAGTACTTCAAAGATTGCCCCAAAGTTTCTACCAGAGAGTCAAGAAAACGTGTGCCAACCCTATGCATAGGTTCATGGGTGGAACCCGCAAGTTGGTCACCAAAACATACATCAAGTGGCACGTGATATCCCATTGTCACCACAGATAAACACGGCAAGACATACATCAAGTGTTCTCAAATAAAGACTCAATCTGATAAGATAACTTCAAGAGGGAAACTCAATTCATCACAAGAGAGTAGAGGGGGGAGAAACATCATAACATCCAACTACAATAGCAAAGTTCACGATACATCAAGATCGTGTGAAGTCGAGAACACGAGAGAGAGAGAGAGAGAGAGAAAGATCAAACACATAGCTACTGGTACATACCCTCAGCCCTGAGGGTGAACTACTCCCTCCTCGTCATGGATAGCGCCGGGATGATGAAGATGGCCACCGGTGATGGGTTCCCCCTCCGGCAGAGAGTCGGAACAGACTCCCGAGAGGTTTTTTGTGGCTACAGAGGCTTGCGGCGGCGGAACTCCCAATCTATCTTGATATTCGATGGTTTTAGGGTACGTAGGCTTATATAGGCGAAAGAAGTCGGTCGGGGGGGGGGGGCGGTCCTCAAGGGGCCCACGAGACAGGGGGGGCGCCCTCCTATCTCGTGGCTGCCTCGAGGATCTTCTAACGTGAACTCCAAGTCTCCAGGATCATATTCTTCCAAAAAATCACGCTCCCGAAGGTTTCATTCCTTTTGGACTCCGTTTGATATTCCTTTTCTTCGAAATACTGAAACAGGCAATAAAACAACAATATGGGCTGGGCCTCCGGTTGATAGGTTAGTCCCAAAAGTAATATAAAAGTGAATAATAAAGCCCGTAATCATTCAAAATAGATAATAAAATAGCATGAATGCTTCATAAATTATAGATACGTTGGAGACGTATCAGCATCCCCAAGCTTAATTCCTACTCGGCCTCGAGTAGGTAAATGATAAAAGAAAGAATTTATGAAGTGTGAATGCTAGAAGGTGCACAAGTTTGATCAATGATAATTTCAATCACCTTTTCTAGCATGATAATATGTCATAACAGTAGTTCATCTCATAAAACTTCTCACGATAAAGTAACAAGCAATTCACATGTCAAAGCATAGACCATAAACTTTTTGGAAAACTAGCAAAATTCATTCTCAGTCATCAAACAATTGCAATTCATCTTATTTTCAGGAATAGCAAACTCCACATACTCAACTATCATATAGTCTTCTACAATTGCTAACACTCATGCAATACTAATGGTTATGGAGTTTCAATCGTACACTGAGAAAGATAGGGGCTTATAGTGTTGCCTCCCAACGTATTGACCTTTGGGTGATGTCAACAATAATAGTTCATGCTAACTTACATCCAATTGGATATATATATCAGGATCTTCCCAACACGCGGAGCTTGCCAAAGGATAAAATGAAAAAGGGAAAGGTGAAGATCACCTTCACTCTTGCATAAAAGTAAAAGATATAAAGTAAAAGATTGGCCCTTCGCAAAGGGAAGCAGAGGTTGTCATGCGCTTTTATGGTTGGATGCACAAAATCTTAATGCGAATGAACGTCACTTTATATTGCCACATGTATATGGACCTTTATTATGCAGTACGTCGCTTTTATTGCTTCCATAACAAGAGATCGTATAAAGCTATTTTCTTCACACCAAAAGATCATACATATTTAGAGAGCAATTTTTATTGCTTGCACCGATGACAACTTATTTGAAGGATTTTACTCAATCCATAGGTAGGTATGGTGGACTCTCATGGCAAAACTGGGTTTAAGGATATTTGGAAGCAAAAGTAGTATCTCTACTTGGTGCAAGGAATTTTGGCTAGCATGAGTGGGGAAGGCAAGCTCAACATGTTTGAATGATCCATGACAATATACTTTAACTGAGATGTCGGAAAACATAAACCATTACGTTGTCTTCCTTGTCCCACATCAACTCTTTAGCATGTCATACTAAATGAGTGCTCCCAATTATAAAAGATCTCTAGGATAATGTATTTATATATGAAATCTCTCTTCCTTCAATATTCTTTCATGAATTGTTCAAATGACCAATACAACGCTTGCTAACCTTCAATAAATTTACAACCTCTACTTATTAGATGTGAAGTCATTACGACATATATAATTTCATATTTATGACAATCAACTCATTCAACCATTTACTCATAGGACATAAGTGAAGCACACGAGTAATTACAAACTACTCCAACAAGATATAAGTGAAGAACAATGAGTAGCTATAATTATGTAACTATGCGAAGACTCCCTCTCATTTAAGAATTTCAGATCTTGGTATTGTATTCAAGCAGAAAGCAAAACAAAATAAAATGACATTGCAAGGATAGCACAACTCATGTGAAGAAGCAAAAACTTAGGCTCAACCGATACTAACTGATAGTTGTCGAAGAAGAAAGGTGGGATGCCTACCGGGGCATCCCCAAGCTTAGATGCTTGAGACTTATTGAAATATTATCTTGGGGTGCCTTGGGCATCCCTAAGCTTGAACTTTTGTGTCTCCTTAATTCCTCTCATATCATGGTTTCTCTATTCATCAAAAGCTTCATGCAGAACAAACTCAACAAGAACTCGTGAGATAGGTTAGTATTAACCAATGCAAGACTTTATCATTTTCCACTGTAACAAATCACTAAAATTATTATTCAACATTGCATACTAAATGCCTCTGCATATTTAATAATCCTATCTTCAAATAGAATCATTAAACAAGCAAACATATACAAACAATGCAAACATAACAGCAATCTGCCAAAACAGTACAGTCTGTAAAGAATGCAAGAGTATCAATACTTCCCTAACTCCAAAAATTATGAAATAAAATTACCACTGTAGTAAATTTATCATAGCTCATCATTCAAAAAGTTTCAACATTATATCATGCTCTGACGTTTCTAGGGAATTTTTGCAACAGCGGTAAACTTTCTGTTTTCAAACAGCAACATGTACACTAGCAAAATAAGTATGGCAAAGGCTATCCTTGAGTTTTTTATTGAAACAAAAGATGCAAAACATTATTCTAACTAACAGAAAACAAATACTAACAAGAGAAAATGACACTCGAAGCAAAACACATATCATGTGGTGAATAAAAATATAGCTCCAAGTAAAGTTACCGATGAACGAAGACGAAAAAGGGGATGCCTTCCGGGGCATCCCCAAGCTTAGGCTCTTGGTTGTCCTTGAATATTGCCTTGGGGTGCCTTGGGCATCCCCAAGATTAGTCTCTTGCCACTCCTTATTCCATAGTCCATCGAATCTTTACCCAAAACTTGAAACTCCACAACACAAAACTCAACAGAAAACTCGTAAGCTCCGTTAGTGTAAGAAAATAAAACCACCACTTAGGTACTGTAATGAACTCATTCTAAATTTATATTGGTGTAATACCTACTGTATTCCAACTTATCTATGGTTCATACCACTTAATACTAGCCATACATTCATCAAAATAAGCAAACAACACATAGAAAATAGAATATGTCAAAAACAGAACAGTCTGTAGTAATCTGTATCAAACGCATACTTCTGGAACTCCAAAAATCCTACCAAATTAGGAAGTCCTAAGTAATTTGTTTACCAATCCAGAGCAAGAAGAATCAGATCAGAAGCACTTTCTATGAATTAACAAAACTAATTTACTGGGTGCAAAAGTTTCTGATTTTCAGCAGGATCAACACAACTATCACCTTAAGCTATCCTAAAGGCCTTACTTGGCACTTTATTAAAACAAAATCTATAAAACATGATTACTACGGTAGCATAATCATGTGGACACACAAAACATTAAGGGTAAATATTGGGTTATCTCCCAACAAGCGCTTTTTTTAATGCCTTTCTAGCTAGGCATGATGATGATAATGATGGTCACATAAAAGATAAGAATTGAAGCATAATGGGAGCATCATGAAGCATATGACTAGCACATTTAAGCCTAACCCATTTCCTATGCATAGGGATTTTGTGAGCAAACAACTTATGGGAACAATAATCAACAAGCATAGGAAGGTAAAACAAGCATAAGTTCAAAACTTGAAGCACATAGAGAGGAAACTTGACATTATTGCAATTCCTACAAGCATATATTCCTCCCTCATAATAATTTTCAGTAGCATCATGAATGAATTCAACAATATAACCATCACCTAAAGCATTCTTTTCATGATCTACAAGCATAGAAAATTTACTACTCTCCACATAAGCAAAATTCTTCTCATTCGGAATAGTGGGAGTATCATAAGAGACTTGAACACTAAAAATTGTTTCCACATTAAAATAGTAATGTTCAAAAAATGGTAATCATAATCATGACAAGATTTGTAAATATAATCATCACTACTTTTTATAGCATAAGTTTCATCACAATAATCATCATAAGTAGCAACTTCGTTCTCATCATAATCGATTGAAACCTCTCCCAATATAGTGGAATCATCACTAAATAAAGTTGAAACTCTTCCAAATCCACTTTCACATTCATCACAATAAGATTCAACATCCTCCAAAATAGTGGGATAACTACTTCCTAAAGTTGACACTCTTCCAAACCCACTTTCATCAATATAATCATCATAAGTAGGAGGCATGCTCTCATCATAACAACTTTGCATATCAAAACTTGGGATGCTAAAAATATCATCTTCATTAAACATAGCATCCCCAAGCTTGGGACAAACATTAATTTCAGCAAACATATTCTCAAATATTTCATTCTCATCAAACATAGCTTCCCCAAGCTTGGGCCTTTTCATATCATAAGCATAATCACTCTCATCATTAATAGTATGGATAGCACCAATAGTATAGCAATTATCATCATCACAATGAGTAGTAGGAGCAACATCATTTGGGAGGGATACCTTTTTACCTTTGTTGCCCCTTCTTTTCCTTTTCTTTTTCACATTATGTGTGGGTTCAACCTTCCTCTTTGAGCTCCTTATTGACGAGATTGGTTGAATAGAAAGCTCCTCCTCGTTACCTGATTCATCATAAGAAATAATAGGAGGATATTGGGAAGTCTCTTCCCTTTCATTAGTATTCTCATCATCTTCTATTTGCTTTCTTTTCTTTATGTAATTGGCAATATAAGGATTTTCAATGCAATTCACCGCACAAAACATATAAATCTTCTCTAGATCAATATCAAGGAATTTCTCATGGGCAAATTCTGGAAGGTCCTTCATTAAACGTTTCAATTTTTCATAACCAAAAGTAAACTAAGTTCATTGTAATGTGCAAGGAAAATCAAATCATCACAATTTTTGGACACGATTCGATCATGAAATAATTTGCATAGGAGATGTAGATGACCACGTTCATTGCATAGTTCACAAGTATGACAAAGGAAATTTAAATTTTCAGCACTCGCATTTAGCCTTTCTTGCAACCATCTAGTTTCTAAATACTTATGCCTCTTGCAACATATATCTTCTCTATTTGGTGCGTCCATGCAAACATGCACTCCACAAAAGTTGACATGCTCATAAGAGATATTTTCATCATGACTAGAGCAATCATCATTAGTACTATGGATATTCAAGGAGTTTATACTAACAACATTGCAATCATGCTCATCATTCAAAGATTTAGTACCAAACATTTTAAAGCATTCTTCTTCTAGCACTTGAGCACAATTTTCCTTTCCATCAAACTCACGAAAGATATAGAAAAGATGAAGCGTATGAGACAAACTTAACTCCATTTTTTTGTAGTTTTCTTTTATAAACTAAACTAGTGATAAAACAAGAAACAAAAAGGTTAGATTGCAAGATCTAAAGATATAACTTCAAGCACTCACCTCCCCGGCAACGGCGCCAGAAAAGAGCTTGATGTCTACTACATAACCTTCTTCTTGTAGACGTTGTTGGGCCTGCAAGTGCACAAGTTTGTTGGACAGTAGCAAATTTCCCTGAAGTGGATGACCTAAGGTTTATCAATCCGTAAGAGGCGTAGGATGAAGATGGTCTCTCTCAGACAACCCTGCAACCAAATAACAAAGAGTCTCTTGTGTCCCCAACACACCCAATACAATGGAAAATTGTATAGGTGCACTAGTTCGGCGAAGAGATGGTGATACAAGTGCAATATGGATGGTAGATAAAGGTATTTGTAATCTGAAATAATAAAAACAGCAAGGTAACTAATGATAAAACTGAGCGTAAACGGTATTGCAATGATAGGAAACAAGGCCTAGGGTTCATACTTTCACTAGTGCAAGTTCTCTCAACAATAATAACATAGATAGATCATATAACAAGCCCTCAACATGCAACAAAGAGTCACTCCAAATCCACTAATAGCGGAGAACAAACGTAGAGATTATGGTAGGGTACGAAACCACCTCAAAGTTATTCTTTCGGATTAATCTATTCAAGAGTTCGTACTAGAATAACACCTTAAGACACAAATCAACCAAAACCCTAATGTCACCTAGATACTCCATTGTCAGCTCAAGTATCCGTGGGCATGATTATATGATATGCATCACACAATCTCAAATTCATCCAACCAACACAAAGTACTTCAAAGAGTGCCCCAAAGTTTCTACCGGAGAGTCAAGAAAACGTGTGCCAACCCTATGCATAGGTTCATGGGCGGAACCCACAAGTTGGTCACAAAAACATACATCAAGTGGTACGTGCTATCCCATTGTCACCCCAGATAAACACGGCAAGACATACATCAAGTGTTCTCAAATAAAGACTCAATCCGATAAGATAACTTCAAGAGGGAAACTCAATTCATCACAAGAGAGTAGAAGGGGAGAAACATCATAAGATCCAACTATAATAGCAAAGCTCGCGACACATCAAGATCGTGTGAAGTCGAGAACACGAGAGAGAGAGAGAGAGATCAAACACATAGCTAGTGGTACATACCCTCAGCCCCGAGGGTGAACTACTCCCTCCTCGTCATGGATAGCGCCGGGATGATGAAGATGGCCACCGGTGATGGGTTCCCCCTCCGGCAGGGTGCCGGAACGGACTCCCGAGAGGTTTTTGGTGGCTACAGAGGCTTGCGGCGGCGGAACTCCCAATCTATCTTGATATTCGATGGTTTTAGGGTACGTAGGCTTATATAGGCGAAAGAAGTCGGTCGGGGGGGGGGGGTCCTCGAGGTGCCCATGAGACAGGGTGCGCGCCCTATAGGGGGGGCGCCCTCCTATCTCATGGCTGCCTCGAGGATCTTCTGATGTGAACTCCAAGTCTCCAGGATCATATTGTTCCAAAAAATCACGCTCCCGAAGGTTTCATTCCATTTGGACTCCGTTTGATATTCCTTTTCTTCGAAATACTGAGACAGGCAATAAAACAACAATATGGGCTGGGCCTCTGGTTAATAGGTTAGTCCCAAAAGTAATATAAAAGTGAATAATAAAGCCCGTAATCATTCAAAACAGATAATAAAATAGCATGAATGCTTCATAAATTATAGATACGTTGGAGACGTATCATGGGACAAGGCTGAGAATGACCCGATTGCTAAAGGGGTCGAACCAGAGACATTGAGATGGCCAGACCGTTGCTGGACTTGGTTCTTCGGGGTTGGCGGAACCTTGGACCCTGTAACAGGGAAGTGCGTTTGGACGGATGAGCAACTGCGAATACCCGTCAGATAGCTTTAGGTGTATATCGAGAAAGCGTAGCAAGGGACGTTCGTCCCAGACAGAGAGAATGACGAGCTCACAATGGCCCTCGGGAATCCTGAGCACCCTGGACGGACACGAGGCACGCCAGGCTCCATTCCGTGGAAAGCTGGCTTTCTGGACGCAGGGGGTTACAAAACCCAGGAGAGGAGGAAGAAAGTGGAGCATAGCCAACTGCAGACGCTGCACGAAAGGGTACAAGGGCTAGAGGAACGAGAAGCAGATCGCAGCAAATGACTTGCCGAATCTTCCCCTGAAGCTACCCCACCATCTCAGCGGAGAAGCAGTGTGGCTTCCATCGAGCAGACTCAGCAGCTGGAGCATGTCTTCACGGCTCCTGCTAGCTACCCCGTGGATGCTATCACGAAGTCTCAACATTGCCACCTTATGACGCGATGGATGACATTGAAAGTCAAGGCGGTTGTTGGCTCTGTTATACATAATAAACCTGACTCAACCTACCACGGCCAGCCGATTCCAGAAGGATATGCTAGGGTGATGGTGGATCAAATAACGGACGGATTTGAGGACCTTCAACTTGACCACCCTATGGTTGAAGGGGAGATTCGGCTGGGTTCTTCTCTGAAGACTCCATGCCTATGGCGGAAGGAGCTCATCAACCTTTCGAACTGGACGCCTCCGCCTCCTCCTCCTCCTCCAGCCGGCGAGTCAGGGCAATCCGCCTCCTCCTCCGACGAGTGATCAGGGCACTCAGCCTCCTCCTTCGCCTCCTCCTCCGACGAGTGATCAGGGCACTCAGCCTCCTTCTCCGGCGCGTGGCAGCACTCCGCCTCCTTCTCCACCTGAGCCGGCGGGCCTGAGCAGCCAGCCTCCTCCTTCTCCGCCTCGTCAACAAGGGCGGATCAAGAGACCCGCTGCCGCTCCGGCTGCTCCGGCGCGTCGTAGTCCTTCGCCTCCGCCTCGTAAGAAAGGAAAGACAACCGCAGCCGCTCCGTCTGCTCCGGCGTCTAGCAGCACAACCAGAGCCGGGAGGCAATACAAAAACGGTCCTTCTCTCGAGACTCCAGAGAAGTTACCATACGAGAGGATTGTGGAGGAAAACACGCGGATCGTGCAAGCTGAAGTGGATAACTTCTTTGAAGGGGTGAAAGCAAAGAAACATCCACCTCCGGAGGAGAAGATAGATCTGGTAAAAGTGAAGTGTACTCTGGCTGCCCTGCAGAAACCGCCAAAGTCTCCGGCGAAAGGCAACTATGAGTGCATTCTTACAAAGTCATTTGTGGAAGCGTTGCGGTCGGGAAGTACTATCAGTGGTCAACGACGAGCTGGGAAAAAAGTTGCCCAGCTCCACGAACAAGCGAACCAATCGCCCCCCCCCCCCCCGCTCCAGGTGTCTAGCGATATCGTCGCTAATGTTCCGGGCGGGATGGTGCCCAGTTATAACAATCCTGAAGATTACCTGCCCGACGAAGTACATTATGATTTCTTGGAGGTGGACGAACACAAATACGTGTACAGGAAGCCTCTCATTAAAGATGAAAGATCTCTACCAACGGTGATGTTCAGATTCCATGAATTGTACATGAAAACCTGTAGAGAGTCTGAGGGGCGCAATATTTTGACGCTGATGGTTAGAGAGGAGCATGACCTCGTTGGACTTGAACTGTTGAATGTTCTATTTGAGGAGTTCTTCGCATTTTTCAATCTAAAGGCCCTCGATAAATTAATGATCACTTGCTATTGCCTGTAAGTACACAATACTACTTCTGTCATTAAGTCTCTATATATATGTCAGCTCTTTCATTGCATGTATTTTTAATTATCCTCACTATATTATGCAGATTGAAAATCGCTGAATTGAAGAAACGACAAATCGGTGATATTCGGTTCATTAACACAAATCTCATAAATGCATATATGGTTAAATCTCAAGCTGCTAAAATCGTTTATAGTAAATCAAAACAAAGCTATAATACTCTTCCTTTACGAATTGAAGTGAGACTGCTGTCTTCTGCATATTCGGTTTCCCTTATTAGTCGAGGTTATAGTAGTAATGTAATTGATAAGTTATGCATGCGTGCGCAGCTTCCACTATATTCTCCTAGAGATTAAGCTTGAGTAGGGACTAGTAACCGTCTTAGACTCGAGACGAAAAGATCCCAAGGAGTATGCGGACATGACTGAAATTCTAGAGAAGTAAGTTAAATCGATCATTATCGCACCATATCGACAACTTTGTTCATTTCCTGATATCAAGTAATTGTTTTCTTTGTCTGCTGGCAGGGTTTGAAAAAAATTCACCTTAAAAACTCCGGGACTACCAAAGAAGCTGTAATTTAGACACCCGAAAGTAAATACTATAGTAGCATGTTCCACGCATCTCCTAGTGATTCAAGCGCTAGTTCCATCATTACCAATTAGCACGCTTGCTAATTATCAGTTTGATTGACCTCTATTTCTTGTAAAGTGGTTGTGGCAGGAACAAGAGAATGATTATTGTGGATACTACATTTGCGAGTCCATCCGCCACACGACCTGTGAGCGGGGTTACTCTGACAAACAATATGAAGTGCGTAAATAATAATATTCACAATTTTATTTTATTACCATCATTTGTGTTCAGTTTCATTTATTCATATATATGTATTAACCCCCTTCTTCAAATTAGATATTTCGGATGCGGGATGAACTCCTACCACCAGATCGTATGCGAAGAATTCAAGAGGAATTGGCGGCATTCTTTCTTAACCACATGATCGCTAAAGATGGAGAATACCATGTGGACGCTGAGTTCATTTGGAATTAGGAGATTATATTGTAAGAGATAATTATATTGTATATGTGTAGCCAGTACGTAGCGTCGGAAAGATATACGAGAACTTGTTGTTCGACCAATCTCTCAGAGAAGGAGAGGTGGTCGATATCACTTCTCTCTATATGCATATGTTCATGACAATATTCTGTTTCCTTTATTTGCTTACTAGCTAGCTAGCGTGTCTAGTCCTCTCTATATGTATAGTACGTAGCGTCGACCAAGCACGGAGATAAGAGAGGACACTTCTCTCTATTAATTAGCTAGCTAACACAATATATGAAACACCTAAATTAACACCCCAAAACCCCCTAAACACCCCCCCCCCCTTCATAAAAAGAACAAAAACCCCAGCACCTGAAACGCTGACGCGTGGATGCCTATTGGTCCCGGTTGGTGCTACCAACCGGGACCAAAGGGCCTCCTGCCTGGGCTCGCCGCACCGGCCACGTGAAGGCCCATCTGTCCCGGTTTATGCAAGAACTGAGACTAAAGGTTTAGGGCATTAGTACCGACATTTTAGTCCCGGTTCAAAAACCGGTACTAATGGCCCTTACGAACCGGGACTATAGACCCTTTTTTTACTAGTGCAAAGCTCAAGCCTTAGAGCACATGGAAGCGTGAGAACTTGGAGAAGCATGGTTTACAGTTTGCAGCGCTTACTGATTGCCCTTGGACGAGCATAGGGTAGCAGCGCGTCGAGCAATAAACCGGCTAACACTCGCCCAGATTGGAAGTCCGTATGTCAGTGCACGGTGCCCCAAAAATGCGTGTTTTCATATGGAAGTTAGCCTCCAATGCGCTCACAAACTAGGAGAATATGTGACGTCCAAGGTAGTGTGTTGTCTGTCTCTTGCCCACGGGGCAACAGTGTGGAGCGCCATGCCTCCGATGGCCACCAGAAACCCTTTTATGGATCCGTTAGAGTCAACAATGAATGAGCGTCTTGTTTTCACTGGAGCGTCTCATTCCCCGTGACAGGGTTGGAGCATCGTCGGCCGCGTCTTTCTAGTCGTCATTGTTAGAGTTAACAATGAATGAAGGAACCTATATAACAGGAATAAAAGTATGTCGATGCTTGGTTGTATAATGGTCATGGATGTAATATGGTCATCTTGTAGCTATGATTGACATGATGAATATAGCTTGCCAGACAGTGCTCTGTGTTCCTCTCTTGTTTGCAGCCTTTGATTTCCGGGGATGCGGGATCGATCTGGTTTTAGTTCTGTGTTTAATTAGAAGCGATGCAAGAAAAATGCTTGCCTTGTTAGGTGCCACAAACCTGCGGAGGAGACAAGGTTCTGTAGTAATGGTAGCTCTGTAGTTCATTGTTCATCTTGTAGCTTTTGCTTCGCCTTCATGAAAAGGCCCGAAGATGGTGGCGGATTGGGGTTTAACCCAAGCTCTGCAACCTCGCAAGCATGGCAGCTCCTGAGCTGCCATACCAATACCCTGATTCTCTGTGTGTGCAAGTTCTGAATGTTACCCCAATAGCAGCACTGTTTTTTCTTTCTGCGGAAAAACTTTCAATGTATTCATCTTCAATCATGGCAGTAGAACAAACATAAAAGTTACATCCAGATTTGTACACCACCTAGCGACGACTACAAGCAGTGAAGCGAGCCGCTCTCGTTGCCCCTCCCTTGCCGGAGCCGGGCCTAACTTGTTGTAGTAGACAGTCAGAAAGTCGTCATGCCAATGCCACATAGGACCAACATACCAGAATATCAACCGCCGCGTGGAGGCATTGGCCAAGCCAGACGAAAGAGTATGTGGGGTCAATGCAATTTTTAGGACTATCTTCTTCATAGTCAACATTAGTTGTACAATAAATATACTACTATACTAAAGCGGGAAGCTTTTGCTTTTTATGTTTTTTTTTAAAGTGCACTGTTCAATTACATGTCCAACATGAACAGTAACTGCGAAAAGTTTTTTTAAAATGCACTGTTCAATAATTTGTCCAGTATAAACAGTACTGTGAACAGTGCCACCGGCATGAACATAACTTTCGGTGAGCAGTATTCCCAGAAACAAAATAATTTCTCTACACCGGCATACCGATGCACATCCGTCTCAAATTGTTTCCTGATCCTTTCCAGTGATGTTGCTACCGAGGCACAAAAAATAATTTCTCTCCACCGACATACCGATGCACAGCCGTCTCAAATCGTTTCCCGATCCTTTCCGGTGATGTTGCTACCGAGGCACAAAACAATAATTCGGAACAGTATACCATGTGAACAGTAATCCATTGGAAAAATAAGTTCTCAACAGATTAATGTCCATTTTTACATCACGCCATCGGTAAACAATGCACCAAACAACCAGTCAAAAAAAAAAAACAATGCACCAAAAATTGCCCGGGGAGCAATGTTCCCATAAAACAATAATTTCTCTCCATCGGCATACCATCTTTTCTCTCCACCGGCATACCGATGCATAGAACATAGCCGTCAGAAATCGTTTCCCGGTCCTTTCCGGTGATGTTGCTACCGAGGAACAATACAATAATCCAGAACAGTTTATTGTGTGAACAATAACCCATTGGAAAAATAAGGTCCCAACCGATTAATCTCCATTTTCACATCACACCATCAGTAAACAGTGCACCAATAATTGCCGAAATTGTATCTGATTAACCCAAAACTGCTAAACGAAACAATAGCCCAAATAAATCGAAACAGCAAACAGAAAACATTAACCCACCTGAAGCATAAACCGAAAAAATTATTGAATTGTAACCCAGAGCAATACGTCCGAATAAACCGAAACAACAAAAAACAGTAAGTCAGCAGTATGCATTCACGTGAACAGTGATCCAAACGAAATGCCACCCCTCCCCCTGCAAAAATAAAATAAAATCCGAGACACCTCCTCCGTCGACCCAGAACAGTGAAACAGAACAACACCCGAATAAACTGAACAGTAACTTTCGGTGAGCAGTGTTTCCAGAGAAATAATATATAAAATGTTAGAAATACTGGGACTTTTTTTATACATATAATTTCTTTCTGCTGGCATACCGATGCACATCCGTCTCAATCGTTTCCCGATCCTTTCCCGTGATATTGCTACCGAGGCACAAAACAATAATCCAGAACAGTATACCTTGTGAATAGTAATCCATTTGAAAAAAGTAAGTTCCCGAACGATTAATGTCGATTTTTACATCACGCCATCGGTAAATACTATACCAACAATTGCCGAAAACAGTATCAAAATAAACCCAGAACTGCTAAACGAAACAATAACCCAAATAAACCGAAACAACAAACCGAAAACATAAACCCACTCAAACCATAGACGAAAATAATCATTGAATTGTAAGGCAAACCAATACACCCAAATAGACCAGAACAACAAAAATAACAAGTCAACACTAAGCATTCATGTGAACAGTAATCCAAAGAGTAATGCCAAAAATACCAATAAAATGGGAATCCTCCTCCCTCAACCTGGAAGAGTCAAACTAGTGAAACGGAACTAACACCCAAATAAACCAAAAACATTAGTCCACCCAAATTTAAATCGAAACAGTACCTAAATTGTAACCCAGAACAATACACCCGAGTAAAGCGGAACAACAAAAAATAATAAACCAACATGTTGTTTTCCTACTTATTTTAGCAAAATACAGACGGAATCGGTCACGGGCGCGGTGTGCGCCGCACTTCTTCAGCGCTAGTACTACAAGGAAGATGCCAAGATTAAAGATGGTTGGGGATGTCGTGAAGAGGATCAGGTCGACAGAATACTTGACGAAGTGCAATGCTAGTACAGATGGTGGCATGTGGATTCTGCCTCGGCGCATATAGGACGTGTTTGGTAGCCTTCCCGAGCAAGCCTGACCCGTGGAGCCTGGCTCAACAAAGCCCGACTAAGGTAAAACAGATAGAAAACTAACATCTGCACTTTGTTTGGTTGCCCACATCTAGTCCTTTGCATTAGGGGAGCAATTTTGCCATAGCACTTGGTTGCCCGCATAAGCTCGGCTCACGCAACTACACGGTGTTTGGTTCCATGCAACACATGTTGTCTGGTAACCTCTTCGACGAGGTGGTGAGGTTACCAGCACACAACGGCGTGAAGAATAAATCATACACACACAACAGAAGATAGTTGTAAACCATAGCAAGTTGTAGTTTCCAACGCAAAGTAGTGCGATAAGAAACTAAACCAGCTGGATCACAGGAAGGGCAGTCCTAGACGTTCACGGCGAAGGCGGCGTCGTGCTTGCCGCACTTGGTCACCACTTCAATGCCTTCGTCGTTGAAGACGATGACCTTCAACGTGTCAGGAGTGACCATCTTGAACGTCACCATGTAGCCAGTTTTAATCTGATGGATGATAGCGAAAGGGGCCCAACGCTGATCGAGGGTCACCCTACCATCCATCTGCCAGACAGTCACTCTCCATAAGCAGCTGGTGTTCGTCTTTAGCTTGAACTCTTGCGGCACGACTGGGAAGTGCTTGCTGAAGTCCAGGAGCATCGGGATGCACTCAGACTGAGGGGCACGGATCACCTTGCAGAAGTGGGTTCGACCTCCCTCCTCATGGTAGTAGCGGTAGTTAGGGTGCTTGCCGCTAGGGTGCTCCTCTGGCATGGCGTCCTCTTCCGTGGCCACCTCCTCAAGCGTGGTGGGCACAACCTCCGTGGGCGGCACCACCTCCTTGCCTTGTTCTCTATGCCGATCTGCATTACGAAGAGCGCGCATTATGAATGTTGGGGAACACAGTAATAATTCAAAATTTTCCTACGTGTCACCAAGATCAATCTAGGAGATACTAGAAACGAGAGAGAGAGAGAGAGAGAGAGAGAGAGAGAGAGAGAGAGAGAGAGAGAGAGAGGAGTGCATCTTCATACCCTTGAAGATAGCGATGCGGAAGCGTTACAAGAACACGGATGAAGGAGTCTTACTCATAGCGATTCAGATCGCGGTTGATTCTGATCTTAGCGCCGAACAATGGCGCCTCCGCGTTCAACACACGTACAGCCCGGGGACGTCTCCTCTTTTTTGATCCAGCAAGGGGATAGGAGAAGTTGAGGGAGAGCTCCGGCAGCACGACGACATGGTGGTGGAGCTTGTGGTTCTCCTGTAGGGTTTCGCCAAGCACTACTACTACGGAGGAGGAGGTGTTGGAGCAGGGAGAGGGTTGTGCCAGGGGAAGGGTTGCCGCTCCCATGCGCCTCCCCACTATATATGCGGGTGGAGGGGGCTAGTTTCTTGCTCTCAAAGTCCATTGGGGCGTTGGCAAAGGTGGGAGGAAAGAAATCCCATCATTTCCCTTCCCCACTAATTGTTATCCCCCCTTTCTAGGGATCTTGATCTTATCCCTTCAGGATATGATCTTATTCCTTCTAAGGGGGGATATTGGTGCGCCTTGACCAGGGGTGTGTGGCCTTGCCCCCACTACCCACGTTCACGTGGGTCCCCCCATGTAGGTGGGCCCCACTCCGGAACCTTCTAGAACCTTCCCGGTACAATACCGAAAAATCCTGAACATTTTCCGGTGGCCAAAATAGGACTTTCCATATATAAATCTTTAACTCCAGACCATTCCGGAACTCCTCGTGACATCCGGGATCTCATTCGGGACTCCGAACAACATTCGGTAACTGCACACTAATTCCCATAACAACTCTAGCGCCACCGAACCTAAAGTGTGTAGACCCTACGGGTTCGGGAACCATGTAGACATGACCGAGACATCTCTCCGGCCAATAAGCAATAGTAGGATCTGGATACCCATATTGGCTCCCACATGTTCCACGATGATCTCATCGGATGAACCACGATGTCAGGGATTCAATCAATCCCGTATACAATTCCCTTTGTCAATCGGTATGTTACTTGCCCAAGATTCGATCGTCCGTATCCCAATACCTCGTTCAATCGAGTTAACGTCAAGTCACTTTACTCGTTCCTTAATGCATCATCCCATGACTAACTACTTAGTCACATTGAGCTCTTTATGATGATGCATTACTGAGTGGGCCCAGAGATACCTCTCCGTCATACGGAGTGACAAATCCCAGTCTTGATTCGTTCCAACCCAACAGACACTTTCGGATATGCCTGTAGTGTACCTTTATAGCCACCCAGTGACATTGTGACATTTGGTACACACAAAGCATTCCTACAGTATCCGGGAGTTGCACAATGTCATGGTCTAAGGAAATGACACTTGACATTAGAAAAGCTTTAGCAAACAAACTACACAATCTTGTGCTACACTTAGGATTGGGTCTTGTCCATCACATCATTCTCGTAATGATGTTCTCCCGTTATCAATGACATCCAATGTCCATGTTCAGGAAACCATGACCATCTGTTGATCAACGAGCTAGTCAACTAGAGGCTCACTAGGGACATGTTGTGGTCTATGTATTCACATATGTATTACGGTTTCCGATTAATACAATTATAGCATGAACAATAGACAATTGTCATGAACAAGGAAATATAATAATAACCATTTTATTATTGCCTCTAGGGCATATTTCCAATAGTCTCCCACTTGCACTAGAGTCAATAATCTAGTTCACATCACTATGTGATTCTAATGAATCCAACACCCATGGGGTTTGATCATATCTTGCTTGTGAGAGAGGTTATTAGTCAACATGTCTGAACCTTTCAGATCCGTGTGTGCTTTACAAATCTCTACGTCATCTTGTAGATGCAGCTACCACGCGCTATTTGGAACTATTCCGAATAACTATTCTACTATATGAATACTTAGAGTCATCCATATTAGTGTCAAAGTTTGCATCGACGTAACCCTTTACGATGAACTCTTTTACCACCTCCAAAATCAAGAAAATTCCTCAGTCCACTAGTTACTAAGGAGAAATTTGACCGTTGTCCTGTGATCCATTCCTGGATCACTCTTGTACCCCTTGACTGACTCATGGCAAGGCACACTTCAGGTGCGGTACACAACATAGCATACTGTAGAGCCTACGTCTAAAGCATAGGGGACGACCTTCGTCCTTTCTCTCTCTTCTGCCATGGTCAGGTCTTGAGTCTTACTCAATACTCACACCTTATAACACAGCCAAGAACTCCTTCTTTGCCGATCTATTTTGAACTCCTTCAAAATCTTGTCACGGTATGTATTAATCCAGGTTTTCCATTGAAAAACACTTTTCAAATAACCCTATATGCTTTCCAGAAATTCTACATCATTTCCGATCAACAATATGTCAACAACATATACTCATCAGAAATGCTATAGTGCTCCCACTCACTTCTTTGGAAATACAAGTTTCTCATAAACTTTGTATAAACCCAAAATCTTTGATCATCTCATCAAAGCGTATATTCCAACTCCGAGAGGCTTTGTCCAGTCCTTAGAAGGATTGCTGGAGCCTTGCATACTTGTTAGCATCTTTTAGGATTGACAAAACCTTCTAGTTGTATCACATACAACCTTTCCTCAAGAAATCATCAAGGAAACAATGTTTTGACATCCTATCTGCAAGATTTCATAAATAATGCAGTAACTGCTAATATAATTCTAGCAGACTCTTAGCATCACCATGAGTGAGAAAGTCTCATCGTAGTCAACTCCTTGAACTTGTCGGAAAACATCTTAGTGATAAGTCGAGCTTTCTTAATGGTGACACGTACCATCATTGTCTGTCTTCCCTTTTAGAATCCATCTGTACCCAACAGCCTTACGACCATCAAGTAGTTCTTCCAAAGTCTACACTTTGTTTTCATACATGGATCCTTTCTCGGATTTTATGGCCTTGAGCCATTTGTCAGAATCCGGGCCCACCATCGCTTCTCCATAGCTCGTAGGTTCATTGTTGTCTAGCAACATGACTTCCAAGACAGGATTACTGTACCACTCTGAAGTAGTGCGCATCCTTGTCGACCTGCGAGGTTTGGTAGTGACTTGATCCGAAGTTTCATGATCACTATCATTAGCTTCCACTTCAATTGGTGTAGGTGCCACAGGAACAACTTCATGTGCCCTGCTACACACTAGTTGAAGTGACGGTTCAATAACCTCATCAAGTCTCCACCATCCTCCCACTCAATTCTTTCGAGAGAAACTTTTCCTCGAGAAAGGACCCGTTTCTAGAAACAATCACTTTTGCTTCCGGATCTGAAATAGGAGGTATACCCAACTGTTTTGGGTGTCCTATGAAGATGCATTTATCCGCTTTGGGCTCGAGCTTTTCACATAAGCGTTGCAGCCCCAAACTTATAAGAAACGACAACTTAGGTTTCTCTAAACCATAGTTCATACGTTGTCATCTCAACGGGTTTACGTGGTGCCCTATTTAAAGTGAATGCGGTTGTCTCTAATGCCTAATCCATAAACGATAGTGGTAATTCGATAAGAGAAATCATGGTATGCACCCTATCCAATAGGGTGCATTTGTGATGTTCGGGCACACCATCACACTATGGTGTTCCATGCGGTATTAGTTGTGAAACAATTTCCACAAGGTCTTAATTGTGTACCAAACTCATAACTAAGATATTCATCTCTATGATCATATCATAGACATTTTATCATCTTGTCACAACGATCTTCAACTTCACTCTGAAATTACTTGAACCTTTCAATAATTTAGACTTGTGTTTCATCAACTAAATATACTTAGCATCTACTCAAATCATCTGTGAAGTAAGAACATAACGATATTCACTGCGTGCCTTAGCACTCATTGGATTGCACACATCAAATGTATTACTTCCAACAAGTTGCTCCCTTGTTCCATCTCACTAAAAACGAGGCCTTTCAGTCATCTTGCCCATGTGGTATGATTTGCATGTCTCAAGTGATTCAAAATCAAGTGAGTCCAAACGATCCATCTGCATGGAGTTTCTTCATGCGTATATACCAATAGACATGGTTCGCATGTCTCAAACTTTTCAAAAAGAAACGAGTGAGTCTAAAGATCCATCAACATGGAGCTTATTCATGCGTTTTATACCAATATGACTCAAATGGCAGTGCCAAGTAGGTGGTACTATCATTACTATCTTATATCTTTTGGTATGAACATCTGTATCACTACGATCGAGATTTTATAAACCATTCATTTTAGGTGCAAGACCATTGAAGGTATTATTCAAATAAACAGAGTAACCATTATTCTCCTTAAATGAATAATCATATTGCGATAAACATAATCCAATCATGTCTATGCTCAACGCAAACACCAAATAACAATTATTTAGGTTTAGCACCAATCCCGATGGTAGAGGGAGCGTACGATGTTTGATCACATCAACCTTGGAAACACTTCCAACACATATCGTCATCTCACCTTTAGCTAGTCTCCATTTATTCCGTAGCTTTTATTTTGAGTTACTAACACTTAGCAACTGAACCGGTATCTAACACCCTGGTGCTACTAGGAGTACTAGTAAAGTACACATTTAATATAATGTATATCCAATATACTTCTGTCGACCTTGCCAGCCTTCTCATCTACCAAGTATCTAGGGTAGTTCTGCTTCAGTGACCATTCCCCTCATTTCAGAAGCACTTAGTCTCGGGTTTGGGTTCAACCTTGGGTTTCTTCACTAGAGCAGCAACTGATTTGCCGTTTCATGAAGTATCCCTTCTTGCCCTTGCCCTTCTTGAAACTAGTGGTTTTACTAACCATCAACAGTTGATTCTCCTACTTGATTTCTACTTTCGTGGTGTCAAACATCGCGAATTGCTCAAGGATCATCATGTCTATCCCTGACGAGTTATAGTTCATCACAAAGCTCTAGTATCTCGGTGGCAGTGACTATGGAGAACCATCACTATCTCATCTGGAAGATTAACTCCCACTCGATTCAAGCGATTGTAGTACTCAGACAATCTGAGCACATGCTCAACGATTGAGCTTTTCTCCTTAGTCTGCAGGCTTAAGAAACTTGTCAGAGGTCTCATACCTCTTGACGTGGGCACTAGCCTGAAAATCCAATTTCAGTCCTTGGAACATCTCATATGTTCTGCGATGTTTCAAAAACCGTCTTTGGTGCCTCAATTCTAAACCGTTTAGCATTACACACTGAACTATCACGTATTCATCAAAACGTGTATGTCAGATGTTCGCAACATCCACAAATGACGCTCGAGGTTCAGCACACTGAGCGGTGCATTAAGGAAATAATCCTTCTGCGCAGCAATGAGGACAATCCTCAGTTTACGGACTCAGTCCGCATAATTGCTACTGTCAACTCTCAACTAAATTTTGTCTAGGAACATATCTAAACAGTAAGCTACGTCATAATTTCTAAAGACCTTTTGACTATGTTCATGATAATTAAGTTCATCTAATCAAATTATTTAATGAACTCCCACTCAGATAGACATCCCTCTAGTCATCTAAGTGATACATGATCCGAGTCAACTAGGCTGTGTCCGATCATCACATGAGACAGACTAGTCATCATCGGTGAACATATTCATGTTGATCATATCTACCATACGACTCATGTTCGACCTTTCGGTCTCTCGTGTTCCGAGGCCATGTCTGTACATGCTAGGCTCGTCAAGTCAACCTAAGTGTTCAGCGTGTCTAAATCTGGCTTACACCCGTTGTATGCGAACGTTAGAATCTATCACACCCGATCATCACGTGGTGCTTCGAAACAACGAACCTTCGCAATGGTGCACAGTTAGGGGGAACACTTTCTTGAAATTTTAGTGAGGGATCATCTTATTTATGTTACCGTCGTTCTAAGCAAATCAGATGTAAAAATGACAAACATCACATGCAAATCATAGAGTGACATGATATGGCCAATATCATCTTGCGCTTTTGATCTCCATCTTCGAGGCGCGACATGATCACCTTCATCACCGGCATGACACCATGATCTCCATCATCGTGTCTTCATGAAGTTGTCTCGCCAACTATTACTTCTACTACTATGGCTAACGGTTAGCAATAAATTAAAGTAATTACATGGCGTTCTGATTGACACGCAGGTCATACAATAAATAAAGACAACTCCTATGGCTCTGCCGGTTGTCATACTCATCGACATGCAAGTTGTGATTCCTATTACAAGAACATGATCAATCTCATACATCACATATATCATTCATCACATTCTTTTGGACATATCACATCACATAGCATACCCTGCAAAAACAAGTTAGACGTCCTCTAATTGTTGTTGCATGTTTTACGTGGCTGCTATGGGTTTCTAGCAAGAACGTTTCTTACCTACGCAAAAGCCACAACGGTGATATGCCAATTGCTATTTACCCTTCATAAGGACCCTTTTCATCGAATCTGATTCGACTAAAGTGGGAGAGACTGGCACCCACTAGCCACCTTATGCAACAAGTGCATGCCAGTCGGTGGAACCTGTCTCACGTAAGCATACGTGTAAGGTCGGTCCGGGCTGCTTCATCCCACAATGTCGCAAAACCAAGATAATACTAGTAACAGTAAGCATATTGAACAAACCAACGCCCACAACTACTTGTGTTCTACTCGTGCATAGAATCTACGCATAGACCTAGCTCATGATGCCACTGTTGGGGAACATAGTAATAATTCAAAATTTTCCTACGTGTCACCAAGATCAATCTAGGAGATACTAGCAACGAGAGAGAAAGGAGTGCATCTTCATTCCCTTGAAGATCATGATGCAGAAGCATTACAAGAACGCGGATGAAGGAGTCGTACTCGTAGTGATTCAGATCGCAGTTGATTCCGATCTTAGCGCCGGACAACGGCGCCTCCGCGTTCAACACACATACAGCCCGGGGATGTCTCCTCCTTCTTGATCCAGCAAGGGGAGAGGAGAAGTTGAGGGAGAGCTCCGGAAGCACGACGGCGTGGTGGTGGAGCTTGTGGTTCTCCTGCAAGGCTTCGCCAAGCACTACGGAGGAGGAGGAGGTGTTGGAGGAGGGAGAGGGCTGTGCTAGGGGAAGGGTTGCCGCTCCCATGTGCCTCCCCACTATATATAGGGGTGGAGGGGTCTGGTTTCTTGCTCTCCAAGTCCATTGGGGCGTTGGCAAAGGTGGGAGGAAAGAAATCCCATCATTTCCCTTCCCCACCGATTGTTATCCCCCCTTTTTAGGGATCTTGATCTTATCCCTTCGGGATATGATCTTATTACTTCTAAGGGGGGATCTTGATGCTCCTTGACCAGGGGTGTGGGGCCTTGCCCCCACTACCCACGTTCATGTGGGTCCCCTCATGCAGGTGGGCCCCACTCTGGAACCTTCTAGAACCTTCCCGGTACAATACCGAAAAATCCCGAACATTTTCCGGTGGACAAAATAGGACTTCCCATATATAAATCTTTACCTCCGGACCATTCCGGAACTCCTCGTGACATCTGGGATCTCATCCGGGACACCAAACAACATTCGTTAACTACACACTAATTCTCATAACAAATCTAGCGTCACCGAGCCTTAAGTGTGTAGACCCTACAGGTTCGGGAATTATGCAGACATGACCGAGACATCTCTCTGGCCAATAACCAATAGCGGAATCTGGATACCCATATTGGCTCCCACATGTTCCATGATGATCTCATCGGATGAACCACGATGTTGGGGATTCAATCAGTCCTGTATACAATTCCCTTTGTCAATCGGTATGTTACTTGCCCGAGATTCGATCGTCGGTATCCCAATACCTCGTTCAATCTCGTTACCGGCAAGTCACTTTACTCGTTCCTTAATGCATGATCCCTTGACTAAATACTTAGTCACATTGAGCTCATTATGATGATGCATTACCGAGTGGGCCCAGAGATACCTCTTCATCATACGGAGTGACAAATCCCAGTCTCGATTCGTGCCAACCCAACAGACACTTTCGAAGATGCATGTAGTGTACCTTTATAGCCACCCAATTAAGTTGTGACGTTTGGTACACCCAAAGCATTCCTACGGTATCCGGGAGTTGCACAATCTCATGGTCTAAGGAAATGATACTTGACATTAGAAAAGCTTTAGCAAACGAACTAGACAATCTTATGCTACGCTTAGGATTGGGTCTTGTCCATCACATCATTCTCCTAATGATGTGATCCTGTTATCAATGACATCCAATGTCCATGGTCACGAAACCATGACCATCTATTGATCAACGAGCTAGTCAACAAGAGGATCACTATGGACATGTTGTGGTCTACGTATTCACACATGTATTACGGTTTCCGGTTAATACAATTATAGCATGAACAATAGACAATTATCATGAACAAGGAAATATAATAATAACCATTTTATTATTGCCTCTAGGGCATATTTCCAACAATGAAGAGCACAAAAAAGTCCGCAGGTTAATCGCCACTAAAACCTATCATCGAAAACCCCTTTATTTACCCATCTCACTCAGTTATCTCTCTGTCTCTCCCTATTCATGGTCAGTACGTACCTACCATCTCACTTAATTATTTCTCTGTCTCTCCCTGTTCCTCCTATCAATCGTCGTGAACTCCAGTAGCAACTCCAACCCCATCCCCAACCCATTCCCTTGGGGCATTGGATGGAGGGCTTTCTTCTTTGGGTCGGTGCTCGCTTGATGACCGCATCAAGTTCGAACTCCATGGTAGTCCGCTCGAACTTCAGCAGCATGGCAGACATGCACAAAGAGCCAGAGGCTATGGTGAAGAAGGCGGCACCAGAGGAGTTGAAGGTGCTGATTCCTGACCCAGCGAGGGCGCTATGTCAGTCGACATCCTTCGTTGGGCCATGAATCAGGCCGACTCCGTCGATGCTCGACAGCAGGCAAGGTGGGCCAAGTACAGAGATTACATGCGTCCTGATGACCATCATGCTGCAGCGTACGTCACGACAATGACTATGGTGGCGGTGGGGGAGGAACAAGAAGTGGTGGCTTCCACGTCTTGAGCTTGCGTTGGTTTTCCTTGAAGAGGAAAGGGTGATGCAGCAATAGTAGCGTAAGTATTTCCTTCAGTTTTTGAGAACCAAGGTACCAATCCAGTAGGAGGCTCCTCAAAAGTTCCACACACCTACACAAACAAACAAAGAACTCGCAACCAACGCAATAAAGGGGTTGTCAATCCCTTCACGGCCACTTGCGAAAGTGAGATCTAATAGAGATAGTATGATAAGATAAATATATTTTTGGTATTTTGTAATAGAGATGCAAAATGTAAAGATGCAAATAAAAGTAGATTGGAAGCAAATATGATAAGAGATAGACCCGGGGGCCATTCACTAGAGGCTTCTCTCAAGATAGCATAAGTATTACGGTGGGTGAACAAATTACTGTCGAGCAATTGATAGAAAAGCGAATAATTATGAGATTATCTAGGCATGATCATGTATATAGGCATCACGTCCGCAACAAGTAGACCGACTCCTGCCTACATCTACTACTATTACTCCACACGTCGACCGACTCCTGCCTGCATCTAGAGTATTAAGTTCATAAAGAACAGAGTAACACATTAAGAAAGATGACATGATGTAGAGGGATAAACTCATGCAATATGATATAAACCCCATCTTTTTATCCTCGATGGCAACAATACAATACGTGCCTTGCAACCCCTGCTGTCACTGGGTAAGGACACCGCAAGATTGAACCCAAAGCTAAGCACTTCTCCCATGGCAAGGATAATCAATCTAGTAGGCCAAACAAAACTGATAATTCGAAGAGACTTGTGATAACCCACAGGTGTAGGGGATCGCAACAGCTTTCGAGGGTAAAGTATTCAACCCAAATTTATTGATTCGACACAAGGGGAGCCAAAGAATCTTCTTGTGTATTAGCAGTTGAGTTGTCAATTCAACCACACCTGGATAACTTAGTATCTGCAGCAAGGTATTTAGTAGCAAAGTAGAATGATAACAAAGGTAGCGATAGCAAAAGTAATGTTTTTGGGTTTTGTAGTGATTGTAACAGTAGCAACGGAAAAGTAAATAAGCGAAGAACAATATGTGAAAAGCTCGTAGGCAATGGATCAGTGATGATAATTGTTCCGGATGTGATTCCTCATGTAATAGTTATAACATAGGGCGACACAGAACTAGCTCCAGTTCATCAATGTAATGTAGGCATGTATTCCGTAAATAGTCATACGTGCTTATGGAAAAGAACTTGCATGACATCTTTTGTCCTACCCTCCCGTGGCAGCGGGGTCCTAATGGAAACTAAAGGATATTAAGGCCTCCTTTTAATAGAGAACCGGAACAAAGCATTAGCACATAGTGAATACATGAACTCCTCAAACCATGGTCATCACCGAGAAGTATCCCGATTATTGTCACTTCGGGGTTGTCGGATCATAACACAAAATAGGTGACTATAGACTTGCAACATAGGATCAAGAACACACATATATTCATGAAAACATAATAGGTTCAGATCTAAAATCATGGCACTCGGACCCTAGTGTCAAGCATTAAGCATAGCAAAGTCATAGCAACATCAATCTCAGAACATAGTGGATACTAGGGATCAAACCCTAACAAAACTAACTTGATTACATGGTAAATCTCATCCAACCCATCACCATCCAGCAAGCCTATGATGGAATTACTCACGCATGGCGGTGAGCATCATGAAATTGATGATGGAGGATGGTCGATGACGACGAGGGCGACGAATCCCCCTCTCCGGAGCCCCGAACGGACTCCAGATCAGCCCTCCCGAGAGAGATTAGGGCTTGGCGGCGGCTCCATGTCGTAAAACGCGATGAAACTTTCTCTCTGATTTTTTTCTCCCCGAACGTGAATATATGGAGTTGGAGTTGAGATCGGTGGAGGTCCAGGGGGCCCACGAGATAGGGGGGCGCGCCCAGGGGAAGGGGCGCGCCCCCCACCCTCGTGGACAGGGTGTGGGCCCCCTGGTCTTGATTCTTTCGCCAGTATTTTTTATATTTTCTGAAAAGTGCCTCCGTGGATTTTCAGGACATTCCGAGAACTTTTCTTTCCTACACATAAAATAACATCATGGAAGTTCTGCTGAAAACAGCGTCAGTCCGGGTTAGTTTCATTCAAATCATGCAAGTTAGAGTCCAAAACAAGGGCAAAAGTGTTTGGAAAAGTAGATACGTTGGAGACGTATCAAGTCCCCAAGCTTAAACCTTTGCTTGTCCTCAAGCAATTCAGTTGATAAACTGAAAGTGATAAAGAAAAACTTTTACAAACTCTGTTTGCTCTTGTTGTAGTAAACATGCAAAGCCATCATTCAGGTTTCAGCAAATATTATGAACTAACCATACTCACAATAACACTTATGTCTCACAATTACTCATATCAATAGCATAATCAGATAGCGAGCCATAATAATAAAATTCGGATGACAACACTTTCTCAAAACAATTATAACATGATTTATCAAAATGGTATCTCGCTAGCCCTTTCTGAGACCGCAAAACATAAATGCAAAGTACCTTTAAAGATCAAGGACTGACTAAACATTGTAATTCATGGTAAAGGAGATCCAGTCAAGTCATACCCAATATAAGCCAATAGTAATGAATGCGAATGACAGTGTGCTCTCCAGCGGGTGCTTTTTAATAAGAAGGGTGATGACTCAACATAAAAGTAAATAGATTGGCCCTTCTTAGAGGGAAGCAGGGATTTGTAGAGGTGCCAGAGCTCGATTTTAAAATAGAGATTGAATAACATTTTGAGCGGCATACTTTTGCTATCAATGCAACAACTATGAGATGGTTGTATCTTCCATACTACATGCATTATAGGCAGTTCCCAAACAGAATGGTAAAAATTTACTCCCCCAACCACCAACAAGCATCAATCCATGGCTTGCTCGAAACAACGAGTGCCTCCAACTAACAACAGCCCTGGGGGAGTTTTGTTTAATTATTTTGATTTGCTTTGATCTTTTTGGATCATGGGACTGGGCATCCCGGTTAATGGCCCTTTCGGGTGAATGAGGAGCGGAGTCCACTCCTCTTGAGAATAACCCACCTAGCATGAAAGATAAAGTCAGCCCTAGTTGAAACATGAGTTGCTCGAGCATACAAACAGAATTTCATTTGAAGGTTTGGAGTTTGGCAATTCAATTTACTTGGAACGGCAGGTAAATACCGCATATATGAAGGTGTAGTGGACTCATATGGAACAACTTAGGGGTTTATGGAGTTTGGATGCACAAGCAGTATTCCCGCTTAGTACAGGTGAAGGCTAGCAAAAGACTGGGAATCGACCAACTGAGAGAACGACAACAGTCATAAACACGCATTAAAATTAATTTACACCGAATACAAGCATGAGTAGGATATAATCTACCATGAACATAAATATCATGAAGGCTATGTTGATTTGTTTCAACTACATGCGTGAACATGTGCCAAGTCGAGTCACTCAATTCATTCAAAGGAGGATACCATCCCATCATACCACATCATAATCATTCTAATAGCATGTTGGCGCGCAAGGTAATAACTCATAGCTAATCAAGCATGGCACAAGCAACTATAATCTCTAAATGTCATTGCAAATATGTTTACTTCATAATAAACTGAATCAGAAATGATGAACTCATCATATTTACAAAAACGCACGACCGAACGATGCGTATAATATATCGTCATTATTGCCTTTCACTCGCACGATCGAACGATGTGTATAATAATAATAGTGCATGTGCATTAGACTAAGCTGGAATCTGCAAGCATTGAACTCAAGAGAGAAGACAGGGTAATATGAGCTCTAAATTAAATAAACAATCATGCGTATGAGAGCCACTAAGCAATTTCAATATGGTTTTCTCGACGCCCAAAGGAAATAAAAGAAAATAAAACTATTTACACGGGAAAGCTCCCAACAAGTAAGAAGAAGAACACGAAATCTTTATGGGTTTTTATTTTAATTTCTAATACAAGCATGGAAATTAAACTAACTAATTTTTTGGTTTTTCTTAAGGTTTATCAAACACACAAGAAGAAAACTAGAAGAAGAAATTTAAACTAGCATGGATAATACAATGAAAGAGCATGAGCACCGACGACTAGTGTGTGAACATGAATGTAAAGTCGGTGAGAAATACGTACTCCCCCAAGCTTAGGCTTTTGGCCTAAGTTGGTCTAGTACCAAGGATCGCCTGGCTGATATCCGTAAGTGAAACTAGGGTCGTACTGAGCTGCAGCGGCAGCCGCCTCCTGAGCTGTGGCGTGTTGGCGAGCTGCCTCCGCTCTCCCCTCGTGTTCAGCTACTTCCTCCCTGGTGACAACATATCTTCCTTTTGCCTGATAATCAAAAAGGTGGGGAGCAGGAAGAGTAACATGGACGACGTTGCGTCTGTCATAGATTAGTCGATATTGGAGGAATTGTTCATTCCTCCTTAGAAATTGAAGATTGACCATAGCTTCATAATCCAAATAAACAGGAGTTATCAACATATCTCCCTCTCGTGGGGCTATACCAAGATAATTAGCCACACAGGTTGCATATATTCCTCCAAATAAATCTCCCTTTCTACTATTATTCTGCAACCTAGTGCAACTACTGCCCCCAAGTTATAACCTTTATAACCTGACACAGCACTCTTGAGGACACAAAGATCAGGGACACACATGTGACATGCTTCTTCTTTACCGTTAATGCATCTACCAATAAAGAGAGCAAAATAATGTATAGCAGGAAAATGAATGCTCCCTATGGTAGCTTGTGCAATATCCCTTGATTCTCCCATAGTAATACTAGCAAGGAAATCTCTAAATTCAGATTTGTGAGGATCATTAATATTACCCCACTGCGGGAGTTTGCAAGTAGTTCTGAAATCCTCTAAGTCCATGGTATAAGATGTATCACAAATATCAAATATGACACTAGAAGAATTACGCGCACAGTTATATTTAAACCTCAGCACAAAGGAGTCAGTCAATTGATAGTATCGAGGACACTTATCTTGTAAGAAGTCCTCCAGCTCGGCATTACGCACAAACGCGTCAAATTCCTCCTTAAAGCCTGCTTCGACCATAAAATTATCGTATGGCCACTCACAAGCTCGTACATCCGCATCCCTCGGCAATTCAACATCTTGCTCATGTATAGCAATCCTGGGCCCTTTCTTTACCGAGCAACCACCTTGGTACATTCTTCTAAGCATAGTTCTTTTTCTGAAATATTTCTGAAATTTTAGTAACTTCAAAATAAAAGTGAATAAAACTAAACAAGATTGGTAGCAACCACTCCTACAAGTGCCTAGAGCCTATATCATGCATTAGAATTGCTTGAGACCTCATAAATTTAACATTCAAGCTCAAGGACATGGTCACCTATGCAGCAAAAATTTGCAATGAATAAAGCGCTAGAACAAAAACTAATTGGACCAATGGAGGAGTCACATACCAAGCAACAATCTCCCAAAGCAGTTTTGTGAATGGAGCTTTGAGCAAGGAGATTGATAATCGCAATACAATGAGCTAGAACTCGTGCTTGAGCTGGATGGGGATTTTTTGGGTAGAAGATGAAGTGTGTGGGTGCTGGAATAAGTGGAGGGGGGCCACCAGGGGCCCACGAGACAGGGGGCGTGCCCAGGTGGGGTGGGCGCGCCCTCCACTCTCGTGGCGTGGTGCTTGCCCCTTATGCAGTGATTTCAGTGCCTAAAATCCTCAAATATTCCATAAAAAATCATACTAAATTTGCGGGGCATTTGGAGAACTTTTATTTTCGGGATATTTTTTAATGCACGGATAATTTAGAAAGCAGACAGATAATACTATTTTTTCTTTATTTATTCTAAATAACAGAAAGTAAAAAGAGGGTACAGAAGGTTGTGCCTTCTAGTTTCATCCATCTCATGATCATCAAAATGAATCCACTAACAAGGTTGATCAAGTCTTGTTAACAAACTCATTCCGAATAACATGGAACCTGAGAAATTTCGAATAACACTAAGTTACCTCAACGGGGATATGAAAATCCCCAACAATAAGAATATCATATTTTTTCTTGATAGTAGGAAGAGGAAATTCAAAACCTCCAATAATAATAGTTGGAACTTTCCCAATAGAATTGATGCTATGAACTTGAGATTGTTTCCTCGGAAAGTGTACCGTATGCTCATTACCATTAACATGAAAAGTGACATTGCCTTTATTGCAATCAATAACAGCCCCTGAAGTATTCAAAAAGGGTCTACCAAGGATAATCGACATACTATCGTCCTAGGGAATATCAAGAATAACAATGTCCGTTAAAATAGTAACATTTGCAACCACAACAGGCACATCCTCACAAATACCGACAGGTATAGCGGTAGATTTATCGGCCATTTGCAAAGATATTTCAGTAGGTGTCAACTTATTCAATTCAAGTCTACGATATAAAGAAAGAGGCATAACACTAACACCGGCTCCAAGATCACATAAAGCAGTTCTAACATAATTTCTTTTATTGGAGCATGGTATAGTTGGTACCCCCGGATCTCCAAGTTTCTTTGGTATTCCACCCTTAAAAGTGTAATTGGCGCATGGTGGAAATTTGAGCTTTCGGTATCTTTCTTTTATTTGTAATGATATCCTTCATATACTTAGCATAAGGATTTACTTTAAGCATATTAGTTAAGCGCATACGTAAGAAAATAGGTCTAATCATTTCAGCAAAGCACTCAAAATCCTCATCATCCTTTGTCTTGGATGGTTTAGGAGGAAAGGGCATGGGTTTCTGAACCAATGGTTCTCTTTCTCTACCGTGCTTCCTAGCAACAAAATATCTCTTATCATAACATTGATTCTTTGATTGTGGGTTATCAAGATCAAAAGAAGGTTCAATCTCTGCATCATTGTTTTTTGCTAGGTTGAGCATCAACATGAACATTATCATTAACATTATCACTAGGTTCATGTTCATCACCAGATTGTGTTTCAGCATCAGAAATAGAAATATCATTGGGATTCTCAGGTGTGTCTATAGTAGGTTCACTAGAAGCATGCAAAGTTCTATCGTTTTTCTTTTTCTTCTTTTTAGAAGAACTAGGTGTCTCTAAATTATTTCTCTGAGAATCCTGCTCAATTCTCTTAGGGTGGCCTTCAGGATACAAAGGTTCCTGAGTCATTCTACCAGTTCTAGTAGCCACTCTAACAGCAAAGTCATTTTTATTATTTAATTCATCAATCAAATCATTTTGAGATTTAAGTACTTGCTCAGCTTGAGTAGCAACCATAGAAGTATATTTGCTAATGAGTTTAAGTTCACCTTTAACTCTAGCCATATTATCGCTCACGCGTCCTACCTCGATAGCATTATTCCTTAACTCTCTACCAACATAAGCATTGAAACTTTCTTGTCTAGCCATAAAATCATCAAATTCATCTAAGCATGGGCTATGAAATTAAGTAGAGGTTATTTCAACTTTATCATATCTATAGAGAGAATTTACCTTTGCTACCAGTGTTGGGTTATCAAGACAATGTGGTTCTTCAACAGGCGGTATATTAAGACCATGTATTTCTTTGATAGGTGGTAAATTCTTAACATCTTCAGCTTTAATACCCTTTTCTTTCATTAATATCTTTGCCTCTTGCATATCTTCAGGACTGAGAAATAAAACACCTCTCTTCTTTGGAGTGGGTTTAGGAATAGGCTCAGGAGTTGGCTCAATTGGTTTAGGAATTGCCTCAGGAATTGGCTCAGGAAGAGTCCAATTATTTTCATTAGTCAACATATCATTCAATAGTAATTCAGCTTCGTCGACTATTCTTTCCCTGAAAACACAACCAGCACAACTATCCAAGTAGTCCTTGGAAGCATCGGTTAGTCCATTATAAAAGATATCAAGTATTTCATTTTTCTTAAGAGGATGATCAGGCAAAGCATTAAGTAACCGGAGAAGCCTCCCCCAAGCTTGTGGGAGACTCTCTTCTTTGATTTGCACAAAATTATATATTTCCCGCAAGGCAGCTTGTTTCTTATGAGCAGGGAAATATTTAGCAGAGAAGTAATAAATCATATCTCGGGGACTACGCACACAACTAGGAGCAAGAGAATTATACCAAGTCTTAGCATCACCCTTTAAAAAGAACGGAAATATCTTAAGGATATAAAAATAGCGAGATTTATCATCATGAGTAAACAGGGTAGCTATATCATTCAACTTGGTAAGAGTGCCACAACAGTTTCAGATTCAAGGCCATAAAAAGGATCAGATTCAACTAAAGTAATAATCCCAGGATCAACAGAGAATTCATAATCCTTATCAGTAACACTGATAGGTGAAGTAGCAAAAGCAGGGTCAGGTTCCATTCTAGCATTAAGAGACTGCTGCTTCCATTTAGCTAATAATTTCTTAAGATCATATCTATCATTGCAAGCAAAGATAGCTCTAGCAGCTTCTTCATTCATAACATATCCCTTAGGAACAACAGGCAATTCATAATCATTGGGAGAATTTTCATCATCACTATCATCAATAATAGCATCTTCAATAATTTCATTCCCCCTAACTCTAGCAAGTTGTTCATCAAGAAATTCACCTAATGGCAAAGTAGTATCACGCACAAAAGTAGTTTCATCATAAGTATCATGCATAACAGAGGTGGAATCATCAATCACTACTAGGGAAAACCTTATACACAAAATCTTAGCAGCAGCGCGGCACAAAAAGAAGCGCTACTGCTAATTAGCAGTAGCGCGGGTTTTAACCCTCGTTACTACTAAGTTGATTGTAGTAGCGCAGGTTTTTAACCCTCGCTACTACTAAGCGGTCTCTATCGTGCCCCCCGACACATGCCATAGTAGTAGCGAGGGGTATAAACCCGCGCTACTACTAAGTTGATAGTAGTAGCGCGGTTTTATACCCCTCGCTACTACTAAGTATGAGGTAGGTGAAGTCGCCATATCCTCGGCCGAATCCCCATCTCCTCCCCCAAATCCCTCCTCTCTTCCACCACTCTCTCCTCTCACTTTCCATATGCTCTCACATGGACCTCTTGCCCATGCACCCATCCTCCTCCATGGCGCCGAAAGAGGCCACCGCCTCGTGCCACCGTCGTCTAGGAGCTCACCAGTCTTCCACCGACGTCTAGGAGGCCGCCGCCCTGCGCCACCACACCGGAGCACCTCGCCACCGGTGCCTAGCTCCGTTGCTCCCTACATCACCTTCCTCTCTCCCTCGGTTTTCCTTTTCTCTCTCTCCCTCTGGTTTGACTCACTCTCCCATGTCCATGCCCGTGCAGGTTGTCGCCATGGATGACACGGAGCTATCTGGCATGGTCGGGAAGAGGAACCCCAAGCCGCGGCCTGGCTCTGCCATAGAAACGGGCCCTCTCTAACAGCCACAACTGGATCTGGTCTTCCACTGTCCGTTCATGCCTCCGGCGACGCCAATCATCGCTAGATCTTACCATTGCTGCCATTGACAGCACGCACGGGATCGAGATTTTTTTGTTTTTGAAAGTAATAGTAGTAGCGCGGGGTATAAGACCCGCTTTAGCTAATTAGCAGTAGCGCTGTTTGCAACTCACGCTACAACTAACCATGTATAGCAGTAGCGTGTGACAACACGCGCTACCGCTACAAGTTAGCGGTGGTGCCGTATCAGTAGCGCGGGCACCCGCGCTACTGATACACCCAAAACCCGCACTGCTGCTAGGCTTTTCCCTATTAGTGAATAACATGCGATATATCAGAATTCATAGCAGTAGCAGATTTAGGTGTCGCAAGCTTACTCAAAACAGAAGGAGAATCTAGTGCAGAGCTAGATGGCAGTTCCTGACCTCCCCTCGTAGTTGAGGGATAGATCGTAGTTTTCGCGTCTTTCAAGTTCTTCATAGTGATCAACAGATATAAATCCCAAGTGACTCAGAGAATAGAGCCATGCTCCTCGGCAACGGCGCTAGAAATTAGTCTTGATAACCCACAAGTGTAGGGGATCGCAACAGCTTTCGAGGGTAAAGTATTCAACCCAAATTTATCGATCCGACAAAAGGGGAGCCAAAGAATATTCTTGAGTATTAGCAGTTGAGTTGTCAATTCAACCACACCTGGATAACTTAGTATCTGCAGCAAGGTATTTAGTAGCAAAGTAGAATTATAATAAAGGTAGCGATAGCAAAAGTAATGTTTTTGGGTTTTGTAGTGATTGTAACAGTAGCAACGGAGAAGTAAATAAGCGAAGAACAATATGTGAAAAGCTCGTAGGCAATGGATCAGTGATGGATAATTATGCCGGATGCGATTCCTCATGTAATAGTTATAACATAGGGTGACACAGAACTGGCTCCAGTTCATCAATGTAATGTAGGCATGTATTCCGTAAATAGTCATACGTGCTTATGGAAAAGAACTTGCATGACATCTTTTGTCCTACCCTCCCGTGGCAGTGGGGTCCTAATGGAAACTAAGGGATATTAAGGCATCCTTTTAATAGAGAACCGGAATAAAGCATTAGCACATAGTGAATACATGAACTCCTCAAATCATGGTCATCACCGAGAAGTATCCCGATTATTGTCACTTCGGGGTTGTCGGATCATAACACATAATAGGTGACTATAGACTTGCAAGATAGGATCAAGAACACACATATATTCATGAAACCATAATAGGTTCAGATCTGAAATCATGGCACTCGGGCCCTAGTGTCAAGCATTAAGCATAGCAAAGTCATAGCAACATCAATCTCAGAACATAGTGGATACTAGGGATCAAACCCTAACAAAACTAACTTGACTACATGGTAAATCTCATCCAACCCATCACCGTCCAGCAAGCCTACGATGGAATTACTCACGCACGGCGGTGAGCATCATGAAATTGATGATGGAGGATGGTCGATGACGACGACGACGACGAATCCCCCCTCTCCCGAGCCCCGAACGGACTCCAGATCAGCCCTCCCGAGAGAGATTAGGGCTTGGCGGCGGCTCCATGTCGTAAAACGCGATGAAACTTTCTCTCTGATTTTTTTCTCCCCGAACGTGAATATATGGAGTTGGAGTTGAGATCGGTGGAGGTCCAGGGGGCCCACGAGATAGGGGGCGCGCCCAGGGGAAGGGGCGTGCCCCCCACCCTCATGGACAGGGTGTGGGCCCCTTGGTCTTGATTCTTTCGCCAGTATTTTATATTTTCTGAAAAGTGCCTCCGTGGATTTTCAGGACATTCCGAGAACTTTTCTTTCCTACACATAAAACAACATCATGGCAGTTCTGCTGAAAACAGCGTCAGTCCGGGTTAGTTTCATTCAAATCATGCAAGTTAGAGTCCAAAACAAGGGCAAAAGTGTTTGGAAAAGTAGATACGTTGGAGACGTATCAAGTCCCCAAGCTTAAACCTTTGCTTGTCCTCAAGCAATTCAGTTGATAAACTGAAAGTGATAAAGAAAAACTTTTACAAACTCTGTTTGCTCTTGTTGTAGTAAACATGCAAAGCCATCATTCAGGTTTCAGCAAATATTATGAACTAACCATACTCACAATAACACTTACGTCTCACAATTACTCATATCAATAGCATAATCAGCTAGCGAGCCATAATAATAAAATTCGGATGACAACACTTTCTCAAAATAATTATAACATGATTTATCAAAATGGTATCTCGCTAGCCTTTTCTGAGACCGCAAAACATAAATGCAAAGTACCTTTAAAGATCAAGGACTGACTAAAAATTGTAATTCATGGTAAAGGAGATCCAGTCAAGTCATACCCAATATAAGCCAATAGTAATGAATGCGAATGACAGTGTGCTCTCCAGCGGGTGCTTTTTAATAATAAGGGTGATGACTCAACATAAAAGTAAATAGATAGGCCCTTCTCAGAGGGAAGCAGGGATTTGTAGAGGTGCCAGAGCTCGATTTTAAAATAGAGATTGAATAACATTTTGAGCAGCATACTTTTGCTGTCAACGCAACAACTATGAGATGGCTGTATCTTCAATACTACATGCATTATAGGCAGTTCCCAAATAGAATGGTAAAAATTTGCACTACCCCAACCACCAACAAGCATCAATCCATGGCTTGCTCGAAACAACGAGTGCCTCCAACTAACAACGGCCCTAGGGGAGTTTTGTTTAATTATTTTGATTTTCTTTGATCTTTTTGGATCATGGGACTGGGCATCCTTGTTACGGCCCTTTCTCGTGAATGAGGAGCGGAGTCCACTCCTCTTGAGAATAACCCACCTAGCATGGGAGATAAAGGCTGCCCTAGTTGAAACATGAGTGGCTCGAGCATACAAAACAGAATTTCATTTGAAGGTTTGGAGTTTGGCACATACAAATTTACTTGGAACGGTAGGTAAATACCGCATATAGGAAGGTATAGTGGACTCATATGGAACAACTTAGGGGTTTATGGAGTTTGGATGCACAAGCAGTATTCCCGCTTAGTACAGGTGAAGGCTAGCAAAAGACTGGGAATTGACCAACTGAGAGAACGACAACAGTCATAAACATGCATTAAAATTAATTTACACTGAATACAAGCATGAGTAGGATATAATCTACAATGAACATAAATATCATGAAGGCTATGTTGATTTGTTTCAACTACATGCGTGAACATGTGCCAAGTCGAGTCACTCAATTCATTCAAAGGAGGATACCATCCCATCATACCACATCATAATCATTCTAATAGCATGTTGGCGCGCAAGGTAATAACTCATAGCTAATCAAGCATGGCACAAGCAACTATAATCTCTAAATGTCATTGCAAATATGTTTACTTCATAATAAACTGAATCGGAAATGATGAACTCATCATATTTAAAAAAATGCACGACCGAACGATGTGTATAATATATCGTCATTATTGCCTTTCACTCACACGACCGAACGATGTGTATAATAATAATAGGGCATGTGCATTGGACTAAGCTGGAATCTGCAAGCATTCAACTCAAGAGAGAAGACACGGTAATATGGGCTCTAAATTAAATAAACAATCATGCGTATGAGAGCCACTAAGCAATTTCAATATGGTCTTCTCGACCCCCAAAGGAAAGAAAATAAAATAAAACTATTTACACGGGAAAGCTCCGAACAAGTAAGAAGAAGAACAAGAAATCTTTATGGGTTTTCATTTTAATTTCTACTACAAGCATGGAAATTAAACTAACTAATTTTTTGGTTTTTCTTAAGGTTTATCAAACACACAAGAAGAAAACTAGAAGAAGAAATTTAAACTAGCATGTATAATACAATGAAAGAGTATGAGCACCGACGACTAGTGTGTGAACATGAATGTAAAGTCGGTGAGAAATATGTACTCCCCCAAGCTTAGGCTTTTGGCCTAAGTTGGTCTAGAACCAAGGATCGCCTGGCTAATATCCGTAAGTGAAACTGGGGTCGTACTGAGCTACAGCGGCAGCCGCCTCCTGAGCTGCTGCGTGTTGGCGAGCTGCCTCCGCTCTCCCCTCGTGTTCAGCTGCTTCCTCCCTGGTGACAACATATCTTCCTTTTGCTTGATAATCAAAAAGGTGGGGAGCGGGAAGAGTAACATGGACGATGTTGCGTCTGTCATAGATTAGTCGATATTGGAGGAATTGTTCATTCCTCCTTAGAAATTGATGATTGACCATAGCTTCATAATCCAAATAAATAGGAGGGTATCAACATATCTCCCTCTCATGGGGCTATACCAAGATAATTAGCCACACAAGTTGCATATACTCATCCAAATAAATCTCCCTTTCTACTATTATTCTGCAACCTACGTGCAACTATTGCCCCCAAGTTATAACCTTTATAACCTGACACAGCACTCTTGAGGACACAAAGATCAGGGACACACATGTGACATGCTTCTTCTTTACCGTTAATGCATCTACCAATAAAGAGAGCAAAATAATGTATAGCAGGAAAATGAATGCTCCCTATGGTAGCTTGTGCAATATCCCTGGATTCTCCCATAGTAATACTAGCAAGGAAATCTCTAAATTCAGATTTGTGAGGATCATTAATATTACCCCACTGCGGGAGTTTGCAAGTAGTTCTGAAATCCTCTAAGTCCATGGTATAAGATGTATCATAAATATCAAATATGACACTAGAAGAATTACGCGCACAGTTATATTTAAACCTCCGCACAAAGGAGTCAGTCAATTGATAGTATCGAGGACACTTATCTTGTAAGAAGTCCTCCAGCTCGGCATTACGCACAAACGCGTCAAATTCCTCCTTAAAGCCTACTTCGACCATAAAATTATCGTATGGCCACTCACAAGCTCGTACATCCGCGTCCCTCGGCAATTCAACATCTTGCTCATGTATAGCAATCCTGGGCCCTTTCTTTACCGAGCAACCACCTTGGTACATTCTTCTAAGCATAGTTCTTTTTCTAAAATATTTCTGAAATTTTAGTAACTTCAAAATAAAAGTGAATAAAACTAAACAAGATTGGTAGCAACCACTCCTACAAGTGCCTAGAGCCTATATCATGCATTAGAATTGCTTGGGACCTCATAAATTTAACATGCAAGCTGAAGAACATGGTCACCTATGCAGAAAAAATTTGCAATGAATAAAGCGCTAGAACAAAAACTAATTGGACCAATGGAGGAGTCACATACTAAGCAACAATCTCCCAAAGCAGTTTTGTGAATGGAGCTTTGAGCAAGGAGATCAAAAATCGCAGCAAAATGAGCTAGAACTCGTGCTTGAGTTGGATGGTGTTTTTTTTGGGTAGAAGATGAAGTGTGTGGGTGCTGGAATAAGTGGAGGGGGTCCACCAGGGGGCCACGAGACAGGGGGCGCGCCCAGGTGGGGTGGGCGCGCCCTCCACTCTTGTGGTGTGGTGCTTGCCCCTTATGCAGTGATTTCAGTGCCTAAAATCCTCAAATATTCCATAAAAATCATACTAAATTTGCGGGGCATTTGGAGCACTTTTATTTTCGGGATATTTTTTATGCACGGATAATTTAGAAAGCAGACAGATAATACTATTTTTGCTTTATTTATTCTAAATAACAGAAAGTAAAAGGAGGCTACAGAAGATTGTGCCTTCTAGTTTCATCCATCTCATGATCATCAAAATGAATCCACTAACAAGGTTGATCAAGTCTTGTTAACAAACTCATTCCGAATAACATGGAACCGGAGAAATTTCGAATAATACTAAGTTACTTCAACGGGGATATGAGAATCCCCAACAATAAGAATATCATATTTTTTCTTGATAGTAGGAAGAGGAAATTCAAAACCTCCAATAATAATAATTGGAACTTTCCCAATAGAATTGATGCTATGAACTTGAGATTGTTTCCTCGGAAAGTGTACCGTATGCTCATTACCATTAACATGAAAAGTGACCTTGCCTTTGTTGCAATCAATAACAGCCCCTGAAGTATTCAAAAAGGGTCTACCAAGGATAATCGACATACTATCGTCCTAGGGAATATCAAGAATAACAATGTCCGTTAAAATAGTAACATTTGCAACCACAACAGGCACATCCTCACAAATACCGACAGGTATAGCGGTAGATTTATCGGCCATTTGCAAAGATATTTCAGTAGGTGTCAACTTATTCAATTCAAGTCTACGATATAAAGAAAGAGGCATAACACTAACACCGGCTCCAAGATCACATAAAGCAGTTCTAACATAATTTCTTTTATTGGAGCATGGTATAGTTGGTACCCCCGGATCTCCAAGTTTCTTTGGTATTCCACCCTTAAAAGTGTAATTGGCGCATGGTGGAAATTTGAGCTTTCGGTATCTTTATTTTATTTGTAATGATATCCTTCATATACTTAGCATAAGGATTTACTTTAAGCATATTAAATAAGCGCATACGTAAGAAAATAGGTCTAATCATTTCAGCAAAGCGCTCAAAATCCTCATCATCCTTTGTCTTGGATGGTTTAGGAGGAAAGGGCATGGGTTTCTGAACCAATGGTTCTCTTTCTCTACCGTGCTTCCTAGCAACAAAATATCTCTTATCATAACATTGATTCTTTGATTGTGGGTTATCAAGATCAAAAGAAGGTTCAATCTCTACATCATTGTTTTTTGCTAGGTTGAGCATCAACATGAACATTATCATTAACATTATCACTAGGTTCATGTTCATCACCTGATTGTGTTTCAGCATCAGAAATAGAAATATCATTGGGATTCTCAGGTGTGTCTACAGTAGGTTCACTAGAAGCATGCAAAGTTCTATCATTTTTCTTTTTCTTCTTTTTAGAAGAACTAGGTACCTCTAAATTATTTCTCTGAGAATCCTGCTCAATTCTCTTAGGGTGGCCTTCAGGATACAAAGGTTCCTGAGTCATTCTACCAGTTCTAGTAGCCACTCTAACATCAAAGTCATTTTTATTATTTAATTCATGAAGCAAATCATTTTGAGATTTAAGTACTTGCTCAACTTGAGTAGCAACCATAGAAGTATATTTGCTAATGAGTTTAAGTTCACCTTTAACTCTAGCCATATTATCGCTCACATGTCCTACCTCAGAAGCATTATTCCTTAACTCTCTACCAACATAAGCATCAAAACATTCTTGTCTAGCCATAAAATCATCAAATTCATCTAAGCATGGGCTATGAAATTTAGTAGAGGTTATTTCAACTTTATCATATCTATAGAGAGAATTTACCTTTGTTACCTATGTCGAGTTATCAAGACAATGTGGTTCTTCAACAGGCGGTATATTAAGACCATGTATTTCTTCGATAGGTGGTAAATTCTTAACATCTTCAGCTTTAATACCTTTTTCTTTCATTGATTTCTTCGCCTCTTGCATATCTTCAGGACTGAGAAATAAAACACCTCTCTTCTTCGGAGTGGGTTTAGGAATAGGCTCAGGAGTTGGCTCAATTGGTTCAGGAATTGCCTCAGGAATTGGCTCAGGAAGAGTCCAATTATTTTCATTAGTCAACATATTATTCAATAGTAATTCAGCTTCGTCGACGTTCTTTCCCTGAAAACACAACCAGCACAACTATCCAAGTAGTCCTTGGAAGCATCGGTTAGTTCATTATAAAATATATCAAGTATTTCATTTTTCTTAAGAGGATGATCAGGCAAAGCATTAAGTAATCGGAGAAGCCTCCCCCAAGCTTGTGGGAGACTCTCTTCTTTGATTTGCACAAAATTATATATTTCCTGCAAGGCAGCTTGTTTCTTATGAGCAGGGAAATGTTTAGCAGAGAAGTAATAAATCATATCTCGGGGACTACGCGCACAACCAGGAGCAAGAGAATTATACCAAGTCTTAGCATCACCCTTTAACAAGAACGGAAATATCTTAAGGATATAAAAATAGCGAGATTTATCATCATGAGTAAACAGGGTAGCTATATCATTCAACTTGGTAAGAGTGCCACAACAGTTTCAGATTCAAGGCCATAAAAAGGATCAGATTCAACTAAAGTAATAATCTTAGGATCAACAAAGAATTCATAATCCTTATCAGTAACACAGATAGGTGAAGTAGCAAAAGCAGGGTGAGGTTTCATTCTAGAATTAAGAGACTGCTGCTTCCATTTAGCTAATAATTTCTTAAGATCATATATATCATTGCAAGCAAAGATAGCTCTAGAAGCTTCTTCATTCATAACAAAACCCTCAGGAACAACATGCAATTCATAATCATTAGGTGAATTTTCATCATCACTATCATGAATAATAGCATCTTCAATAATTTCATTCCCCCTAACTCTAGCAAGTTGTTCATCAAGAAATTCACCTAATGGCAAAGTAGTATCACACACAAAAGTAGTTTCATCATAAGTATCATGCATAACAGAGGTGGCATCATCAATGACTACTAGGGAAAACCTTATACACAGAATCTTAGCAGCAGCGCGGCACAAAAAGAAGCGCTACTGCTAATTAGCAGTAGCGCGGGTTTTTAACCCTCGCTACTACTAAGTTGATAGTAGTAGCGCGGGTTTTTAACCCTCGCTACTACTAAGCGGTCTCTACCGTGCCCCCGACACTTCCCTTAGTAGTAGCGAGGTGTATAAACCCACGCTACTACTAAGTTGATAGTAGTAGCGTTGTTTTATACCCCTCGCTACTACTAAGTACGAGGTAGGTGAAGTCGTCATATCCTCGGCCTAATCCCCATCTCCTCCCCCAAATCCCTCCTCTCTTCCACCACTATCTCCTCTCACTTTCCATATGCTCTCACATGGACCTCTTGCCCATGCACCCATCCTCCTCCATGGCGCAGAAAGAGGCCGCCACCTCGCGCCACTGAAGTCTAGGAGCTCGCCGGTCTTCCACCGACGTCTAGGAGGCCGCCGCCCCGTGCCACCACACCGGAGCACCTCGCCACCGGTGCCTAGCTCCGCTGCTCCCTACATCACCTTCCTCTCTCCCTTGGTTTTCCTTTTCTCTCTCTCCCTCTGGTTTGACTCACCCTCCCATGTCCATGCCCGTGCAGGTTGTCGCCATGGATGACCCGGAGCTATCTGGCATGGTCGGGAAGAGGAGCCCCAAGCCGCGGCCTGGCTCTACCATAGAAACGGGCCCTCTCCAACAGCCACAGCTGGATCTGGTCTTCCGCTGTCCGTTCATGCCTCCGGCGACGCCAATCATTGCTAGATCTTACCATTGCTGCCATTGACAGCACGCACGGGATCGAGATTTTGTTTTTGAAAGTAATAGCAGTAGCGCGGGGTATAAGACCCGCTACAGCTAATTAGCAGTAGCGTTGTTTGCAACGCTCGCTACAGCTAACCATGTATAGTAGTAGCGTGTGTCAACACGTGCTACTGCTACAAGTTAGCTGTGGCGTCGTATCAGTAGCGTGGGCACCCGCGCTACTGATACACCCAAAACCCTTGCTGCTGCTGGGCTTTTCCCTAGTAGTGAATAACATGCGACATATCAGAATTCATAGCAGTAGCAGGTTTAGGTGTCGCAAGCTTACTCAAAACAGAAGGAGAATCTAGTGCAGAGCTAGATGGCAGTTCCTTACCTCCCCTCGTAGTTGAGGGATAGATCGTAGTTTTCGCGTCTTTCAAGTTCTTCATAGTGATCAACAGATATAAATCCCAAGTGACTCAGGGAATAGAGCTATGCTCCCAGGCAACGGCGCCAGAAATTAGTCTTGATAACCCACAAGTATAGGGGATCGCAACAGCTTTCGAGGGTAAAGTATTCAACCCAAATTTATTCTTGAGTATTAGCAGTTGAGTTGCCAATTCAACCACACGTGGATAACTTAGTATCTGCAACAAGGTATTTAGTAGCAAAGTAGAATGATAACAAAGGTAGCGATAGCAAAAGTAATGTTTTTGGGTTTTGTAGTGATTGTAACAGTAGCAACGGAAATGTAAATAAGCGAAGAACAATATGTGAAAAGCTCGTAGGCAATGGATCAATGATGGATAATTATGCCGGATGCGATTCCTCATGTAATAGTTATAACATAGGGTGACACGGAACTAGCTCCAGTTCATCAATGTAATGTAGGCATGTATTCCGTAAATAGTCATACGTGCTTATGGAAAAGAACTTGCATGACATCTTTTGTCCTACCCTCCTGTGGCAGTGGGGTCCTAATGGAAACTAAGGGATATTAAGGCCTCCTTTTAATAGAGAACCGGAACAAAGCATTAGCACATAGTGAATACATGAACTCCTCAAACCATGGTCATCACCAAGAAGTATCCCGATTATTGTCACTTCGGGGTTGTCGGATCATAACACATACTAGGTGACTATAGACTTGCAAGATAGGATCAAGAACACACATATATTCATGAAACCATAATAGGCTCAGATCTGAAATCATGGCACTCGGGCCCTAGTGTCAAGCATTAAGCATAGCAAAGTCATAGCAACATCAATCTCAGAACATAGTGGATACTAGGGATCAAACCCTAACAAAACTAACTTGATTACATGGTAAATCTCATCCAACCCATCACCGTCTAGCAAGCCAACGATGGAACTACTCACGCACGATGGTGAGCATCATGAAATTGGTGATGGAGGATGGTTGATGATGATGACGGCGACAAATCCCCCTCTCCGGAGCCCCGAACGGACTCCAGATCAGCCCTCCCGAGAGAGATTAGGGCTTGGCGGCGGCTCTGTGTCGTAAAACGCGATGAATCTTTCTCTCTGATTTTTTTCTCCCCGAACGTGAATATATGGAGTTGGAGTTGAGGTCGGTGGAGGTCCAGGGGGCCCACGAGATAGGGGGCGCGCCCAGGGGGAGGGGGCGCGCCCCCCACCCTCATGGACAGGGTGTGGGCCCCCTGGTCTTGATTCTTTCGCCAGTATTTTTTATATTTTCCTAAAAGTGCCTCTGTGGATTTTCAGGACATTCTGAGAACTTTTCTTTTCTACACATAAAACAACATCATGGCAGTTCTGCTGAAAACATCGTCAGTCCGGGTTAGTTTCATTCAAGTCATGCAAGTTAGAGTCCAAAACAAGGGCAAAAGTGTTTGGAAAAGTAGATACATTGGAGACGTATCAACTTGCAAAGATAACTCAATCATACATAAAAGAATTCAGAGGAGATTCAAATATTTCTCATAGATAAACTTGATCATAAACCCACAATTCATCGGATCTCGACAAACACACAGCAAAAGAGTTTACATTGAATAGATCTCCACAAGAGAGGGGGAGCACATTGTATTGAGATCCAAAAAGAGAGAAGAAGCCTTCTAGCTAATAACTATGGACCCGAAGGTCTGTGGTAAACTACTCACAACTCATCGTAGGGGCTATGGTTTAGATGTAGAAGCCCTCCGTGGTCGATTCCCCCTCTGGCCGAACGCCGGCGAAGGCTCCAAGATGGGATATCGCGGATACAGAAGGTTACGGCGGTGGAAATTGTGTTTCGTTGGCTCCCTGGATGTTTTCGGGGTACGTAGGCTTATATAGGAGGAAGAAGTACGTCGGTGGCCGCCCGAGGGGCCCACGAGACAGGGGGGCGTGCCCTACCCTCTCGTGGCCGTCTCGACTGCTTCTTGACTTGCACTCCAAGTCCTCTGGATCATTTTCGTTAAAAAAATCACGCTCTCAAAGGTTTCATTCCGTTTGGACTCCGTTTGATATTCCTTTTCTTCGAAATACTGAAATAGGCAAAAAAAACAGCAATACGGGCTGGGCCTCCGGTTAGTAGGTTAGTCCCAAAAATGATATAAATGTGTAAAATAAAGCCCATAAACATCCAAAAGGGGTAATATAATAGCATGGAACAATCAAAAATTATAGATACATGGAAGACGTATCAAGCATCCCCAAGCTTAATTCCTGCTCGTCCTCGAGTAGGTAAATGATAAAAACAGAATTTTTGATGTGGAATGCTACCTAGCATAATTCTCAATGTAATTTTCTTTATTGTGGCATGAATGTTCAGATCCAAATGATTCAAAATAAAATTTCATATTGACATGGAAATGGTGATACTTCAAGCGTTCTTATCAAAGTGATCATGTCTTCTCAAAATAACACAGCCAAAGAAAGTTATCCCTACAAAATCATATAGTGTGGCCGTTGCTCTACCTTCATCACAGAAAGTATTTAATCATGCACAACCCCAAATGACAAGCCAAGCAATTGTTTCATACTTTAATAATCTCAAGCTCTTTCAACTTTCACACAATACATGAGCGTGAGCCATGGACATAGCACTATATGTGGAATAGAATGGTGGTTGTGGAGAAGACAAAAAGGAGAAGATAGTCTCACATCAACTAGGCGTATCAACGGGCTATGGAGATGCCCATTAATAGATATCAATGTGAGTGAGTAGGGATTGCCATGCAACGGATGCACTAGAGCTATAAATATAGTGGGTGTGCATCCAGCTCGCTTGCTCCCGAAGACCTAGGGCATTTTGAGGAAGCCCATCATTGGAATATACAAGCCAAGTTCTATAATGAAAAATTCCCACTAGTATATGAAAGTGACAACATATGAGACTGTCTATCATGAAGATCATGGTGCTACTTTGAAGCACAAGTGTGGAAAAAGAGATAGTAGCATTGTCCCTTCTCTCTTTTTCCCTCATTTTTTTTCTTTTTCTTTTTTTTCCTTTCTTATTTTTTTTCTTTGGCCTTTTTTTGGACTTTCTCTTTTTTTCTTTTTCTCTTTTCTCTCTTTTTTCTTTTTGTAAAGTCCGAAGTCTCGTCCCGACTTGTGGGGGAATCATAATCTTGATCATCCTTTCCTCACTAGGACAATGCTCTAATAATGAAAATCATCACACTTTTATGGATTTACAACTCAAAGCTAGAACAAGATATGACTCTATATGAATGCCTCCGGCGGTGTACCGGGATATGCAATGAATCAAGAGAGACATGTATGAAAATTATGAAGGTGGCCTTGCCACAAATACAATATCAACTACATGATCATGCAAAGAGCAATATGACAAAAGTAATGCGTGTCATGTGAACGGAACGGTGGAAAGTTGCATGGCAATATATCTCGGAATGGCTATGGAAATGCCATAATAGGTAGGTATGGTAGTTGTTTTGAGGAAGGTATATGGTGGGTGTATGGTACCGGCAAAAGTTGCGCGGCACAAGAGAGGCTAGCAATGGTGGAAGGGTGAGGTGCGTATAATGCATGGACTCAACATTAGTCAAAAGAACTCATGTACTTGTTTCAAAAATCTAGAAGTCATCAAAAACCAAAGCACTACACGCATGCTCCTAGGGGGGTAGATTGGTAGGAAAAGACCAACGCTCGTCCCTGACCGCCACTCATAAGGAAGACACTCAATAAATAAAATTGTGCTCCAACTTCATCACAAAGCGGTTCACCATACGTGCATGCTACGGGAATCACAACCCTTAACACAAGTATTTTTCATAATCACCTCAACTAGCATGACTTTAATATCACTACCTCCATATCTCAAAACAATTATAAAGCATCAAATTGATCATAGCATCCAATTCTTTTCTATGATAGTTTTTATTATACCCAACTTGGATGCTCATCATTCTAGGACCAAATTTGTAACCATAGCAAATACCATGTTGTTCTAAAAGACTCTAAAAAAGATATAAGTGAAGCATGAGAGACTACAAATTTCTTCAAAATTAAGTCACCACCGTGCTCTAAAAAATATAAGTGAAGCACTAGAGCAAAAACTATCAAGCTCAAAAGATATAAGTGAAGCACATAGAGTATTCTAGAAAATTCTAATCAAGTAGGCATATCCCAAAAGGTGTGTACAGCAAGTATGATTGTGGTAAACTAAAAAGCAAAGACTAATATAATACACGACGCTCCAAGCAAAACACATATCATGTGGCGAATAAAAATATAGCTCCAAGTAAAGTTACCAATGAACGAAGACCAAAGAGGGGATGCCTTCCCGGGGCATCCACAAGCTTAGTCTTTTGGCTATCCTTGAATATCTTGGGGTGCCATGGGCATCCCCAAGCTTAGGCTCTTGCCACTCCTTATTCCATAGTCCATAAAAGCTTTACCCAAAACTTGAAAACTTCACAACACAAAACTTAACAGGAAATCTTATAAGCTTTGTTAGTGAAAGAAAACAAAACCACCACATAAGGTACTGTAATGAACTCATTCTTTATTTATTTTGGTGTTAAACCTACTGTATTCCAACTTCTCTATGGTTTATAAACTATTTTACTGGCCATAGATGCATCAAAATAAGCAAACAACACAGGAAAAACAGAATCTGTCAAAAACAGAACAGTCTGTAGAAATCTGTAACTAATGCAAACTTCTGGAACTTCAAAACTCCTACCAAAACGGGAAGTCCTGGAAAATTTGTCTATTTATCAACAGCAAAAATAATCAACGCAAAAGCACGTTTCTGTGATTTAACAAAACTAAATTCGTGCGTGCAAAGTTTCAGTTTTTCAGCAGAATCAAATCAACTATCATATTAGGTTATCCTATAGGTTCTACTTGGCACAAACAGTAATTAAAAGATAAAAACACATCTAAACAGAAGGTAGATGCAAGATTTATTACTAAACAGGAACAAAAACAAAAAACACAAAGAAAATTGGGTTGCCTCCCAACTAGCGCTATCGTTTAATGCCCCTAGCTAGGCATAAAAGCGAAGATAGATCTAAGTAGTGCCATCTTTGGCACTAAATTCATAAGTAGCTCACATGATAGATTCATAAGGTAATTTGACTTTCTTTCTTGGAAAGTGCTCCATGCCTTTCTTCAATGGAAATTGGAATCTAATATTCCCTTCCTTCATATCAATAATCGCACCAATCGTTCTAAGGAAAGGTCTACCAAGAATAATAGGGCAAGAAAGATTGCAATCTATATCAAGAACGATAAAATCTACGGGCACCAAATTTCTATTTGCAACAATGAGAACATCATTGATCCTTCCCATTAGCTTTCTAATGGTGGAATCCGCAAGGTGCAAATTTAAAGAGCAATCATCAAGATCATGGAAACCTAGAATATCACATAAAGTTTCCGGAATCGTGGAAACACTAGCACCCAAATCACAAAAAGCAAAACACTCATGATCTTTAATTCTAATCTTTATAGTAGGTTCCCACTCATCATTAAGTTTTCTAGGTATGGAAACTTCCAAATTAAGTTTTTCATCATAAGATTGCATCAAGGCATCAACGATATGTTTGGTAAAAGCTTTATTTTGACTATAAGCATGAGGAGAATTAACAACGGATTGCAACAAGGAAATACAACCTTCTAAAGAACAATTATCATAATCAAATTCCTTGAAACTCAAGATAGTGGGTTCAATACTATTTAAAGTCATGACCTCTCCAATCCCACTTTTACCAAATTTAGCATCAAGATCTAAAAACTCCGAATTCTTGGTATGCCTTCTAGGTAAAGTTGACTCATCTTCAGTCCATAATTATCAAGATTCATATTGCAAAACAAAGATCTAATAGGAGACGCATCAATAACTTTAAGATCTTCATCATTATTTTCATGGAAACTAGAAGAACGCGCCTTTATAAAGCTATCTTTCTTAGCACGCAATCTAGCGGTTCTTTCCTTGCACTCGTCAATGGAAATTCTCATTGCTTTGAGAGACTCATTGATATCATGCTTAGGAGAAGAAGATCTAAGTTTAATAGAATCAACATCAAGCGAAAGTCTATCAACGTTCCTAGCCAAATCATCAACTTTGAGCAATTTTTCTTCAAGCAAAGCATTAAAATTCTTTTGAGAAATCATAAATTATTTCACACTATTCTCAAAATCAGAGGGCATATTATTAAAATTACCATAAGAATTATTGTAGGAATTTCCATAATATTAGAGGAATTACTAGGGAACGGTCTAGCATTAAAGTTTCCTCTATAAGCATTGTTTCCAAAACTATTCCTACCAACAAAATTCACATCCATAGATTCATTATTATTCTCAATCAAAGTAGAAAAAGGCATATCATTGGGATCAAGAGGAGTATTTTTAGTAGCAAATAATTTCATAAGTTCATCAATCTTTCCACTCAAAACATTGATTTCTTCTATAGCACGCACTTTTTTACTAGAAGATCTTTCGGTGTGCCATTGAGAATAATTAGCCATAGTATTATCAAGATGTTTTGTAGCATCTCCTAACGTGATTTCCATAAACGTGCCTCCCACGGCCGAATCTAAGAGATTTCTAGAAGCAAAGTTCAAACCGGCATAAAATTTTTGTATGATCATCCATAAATTCAAATCATGAGTAGGGCAATTGTGAATCATCAATTTCATTCTTTCCCAAGATTGGGCAACATGCTCATGATCCAGTTGTTTAAAATTCATAATATCGTTCCTAAGAGTGATGATCTTAGCGGGAGGAAAATACTTTAGATAAAAGCATCTTTGCACTTGTTCCAAGAATCAATACTATTTTTAGGCAAAGATGAAAACCAAACTTTAGCACGATCTCTAAGTGAAAACGGAAATAACTACAATTTAACAATATTGTTATCCGTATCTTTCTTCTTTTGCATATCACACAAATCAACAAAGTTGTTTAGATGAGTAGCGACATCTTCACTAGGAAGGCCGGCGAATTGATCTTTCATAACAAGATTCAGCAAAGCAGTATTGATTTCACAAGACTCAACATCATTAAGAGGAGAAATCGGAGTACTAAGGAAATCATTATTATTGGTATTCGAGAAATCACACAATTTGGTATTATCTTTCACCATGGCAACAAGTAATCGAACACACAAGCAAACAGAAAAAGGCAAGCGAAAAAGAGAGGAGGAGATTGGGAAAGAGAGGGCAAATAAAACGGCAATGGTGAAGTGGGGGAGAGGAAAACGAGAGGCAAATGGCAAATAATGTAAATGCGAGGGAGAAGAGTTTTTGATGGGTACTTGGTAATTCTTGACTTGAGCGAAGACCTCCCCGGCAACGGCGCCAGAAATCCTTCTTGCTACGTCTTGAGCTTGCGTTGGTTTTCCTTGAAGAGGAAAGGGTGATGCGGTAATAGTAGCGTAAGTATTTACCTCAGTTTTTGGGAACCAAGGTATCAATCCAGTAGGAGGCTCCTCGAAAGTCCCACGCACGTACACAAACAAACAAAGAACTCGCAACCAACGCAATAAAGGGGTTGTCAATCCCTTCACGGCCACTTGCAAAAGTGAGATCTAATAGAGATAGTATGATAAGATAAATATATTATTGGTATTTTGTAATATAGATGCAAAAAGTAAAGATACAAATAAAAGTAGATTGGAAGCAAATATGATAAGAGATAGACCCGGGGGCCATAGGTTTCACTAGTGGCTTCTCTCAAGATAGCATAAGTATTACGGTGGGTGAACAAATTACTGTTGAGCAATTGATAGAAAAGTGAATAATTATGAGATTATCTAGGCATGATCATGTATATAGGCATCACGTCCGCAACAAGTAGACCGACTCCTGCCTGCATCTAGAGTATTAAGTTCATAAGAACATAGTAACGCATTAAGCAAGATGACATGATGTAGAGGGATAAACTCAAGCAATATGATATAAACCCCATCTTGTTATCCTCGATGGCAACAATACAATATGTGCCTTGCAACCCTTTCTGTCACTGGGTAAGGACACCGCAAGATTGAACCCAAAGCTAAGCACTTCTCCCATGGCAAGAAAGATCAATCTAGTAGGCCAAACCAAACTGATAATTCGAAGAGACTTGCAAAGATAACTCAGTCACACATAAAAGAATTCAGAGAAGATTCAAATATTATTCATAGATAAACTTGATCATAAACCCACAATTCATCGGATCTCGACAAGCCTGGACAAGTTCTTATAATGAGAAAAGCGCTCCCGAGGACACATGGGAATTATCGTCAAGCTAGTTTTCATCACGCTCATATGATTCACATTCGTTACTTTGACAATTTGATATGTGGGTGGACCGGTGCTTGGGTACTGCCCTTTCTTGGACAAGCATCCAACTTATGATTAACCCCTATTACAAGCATCTGCAACTACAAAAAAAGTATTAAGGTAAACCTAACCATAGCATGAAACATATGGATCCAAATCAGCCCCTTATGAAGCAACTTATAAACTAGGGTTTAAGCTTCTGTCACTCTAGCAACCCATCATCTACTTATTACTTCCCAATGCCTTCCTCTAGGCCCAAATAATGGTGACGTGTCATGTACTCGACATTCACATAACATCACTAGAGGAAAGACAACATACATCTCATCAAAATATCGAACGAATACCAGATTCACATGACTACTAATAGCAAGACTTCACCCATGTCCTTGCTACGTCTTGAGCTTGCGTTGGTTTTCCTAGAAGAGGAGAGGGTGATGCAGTAATAGTAGCGTAAGTATTTCCCCTCAGTTTTTAAGAACCAAGGTATCAATCCAGTAGGAGGCTCCTCAAAAGTCCCATGCACCTACACAAACAAACAAAGAACTCGCAAGCAACGGAATAAGGGGGTTGTCAATCCCTTCACGGCCACTTGCGAAAGTGAGATCTAATAAAGATAGTATGATAAGATAAATATATTTTTAGTATTTTATAATATAGATGCAAAAAGTAAAGATGCAAATAAAGGTAGATTGGAAGAAAATATGATAACAGATAGACCCGGGGGCCATAGGTTTCACTAGTGGCTTCTCTCAAGATAGCATAAGTATTACGGTGGGTGAACAAATTACTGTCGAGCAATTGATAGAAAAGCGAATAATTATGAGATTATCTAGGCATGATCATGTATATAGGCACCACGTCCACAACAAATAGACCGACTCCTGCCTGTATCTACTACTATTACTCCACACATTGACCGACTCCTGCCTGCATCTAGAGTATTAAGTTCATAAAGAACAGAGTAATGCATTAAGAAAGATGACATGATGTAGAGGGATAAACTCATGCAATATGATATAAACCCCATCTTTTTATCCTCGATGGCAACAATACAATACGTGCCTTACAACCCCTTCTGTCTCTGGGTAATGAAACCGCAAGATTGAACCCAAAGCTAAGCACTTCTCCCATGGCAAGAAAGATCAATCTAGTAGGCCAAACCAAACTGATAATTCAAAGAGACTTGCAAATATAACTCAATCATAAATATAATAATTTAGAGGAGATTCAAATATTTCTCATAGATAAACTTGATCATAAACCCACAATTCATCGGATCTTGACAAACACACCGCAAAAAGAGTTTACATCGAATAGATCTCCACAAGAGAGGGGGAGAACATTGTATTGAGATCCAAAAAGAGAGAAGAAGCCATCTAGCTAATAACTATGGACCCAAAGGTTTGTGGTAAACTACTCACTACTCATCGGAGGGGCTATGGTGTTGATATAGAAGCCCTCTGTGGTCGATTCCCCCTCCGGCAGAACACCGGCGAAGGCTCCAATATGGGATCTCGCGGATATAGAAGGTTGCGGTGGTGCAAATTGTGTTTCGTTGGCTCCCTGGATGTTTCCGGGTTCGTAGGCTTATATAGGAGGAAGAAGTACGCCAGTGGCCGCCCGAGGGGCCCACGAGACAGGGGGGCGCGCCCTATAGGGGGGCGCCCTACCCTCTTGTGGCCACCTCGGCTGCTTCTTGACTTGCACTCCAAGTCCTCTGGATCACATTCGTTCCAAAAATCGCGCTCCCGGAGGTTTCATTCCGTTTGGACTCCGTTTGATATTCCTTTTCTTCGAAATACTAAAATAGGCAAAAAAACAGCAATATGGGCTGGGCCTCCGGTTAGTAGGTTAGTCCCAAAAATGATATAAATTTGTAAAATAAAGCCCATAAACATCCAAATGGGGTAATATAATAGCATGGAACAATAAAAAATTATAGATACGTTGAAGACGTATCGGTGGCAATGGAGGTGGAAGAATAAGTTGCGATGGCAATGGTTGTAAGGGCGCCGGAGCTAGGACACCGAAGCATGCCAATCGATCTGGACTCGGACGAGGAAGAAGAGACGATGGTGCATCCGGAGGAGAAGAACAAGGGAAAGGGCACCTACCGCTCCAACCGCCTCCAGCGTCGTTGAGGCTAAGATCTAGGACTACCGTGTAAGTTTTACCCCCAATCCCCATTACCCTTATACTTAATCCCGATCGGCGACCTCAAATCCGTCGGTACTACAAACACATGATGATGTTATGATCACTCCTATGCTTATTTACCCTGATTCTCCATTCCCCTAACGCAGATCGAACCTAAACGCGAATTGAATGTGAATGAGTACGTGAGGAGGTGAAAAAAGTGCCTACAGCCATTGCCGAAGTGCGAGAGGTGATGATGCAAATGCTGGTGAAGGGGTTGAAGGTTGCCTTGCTGTTATCTGATCTGCTAAAAGCCGCCGCCGCCGGCATCGTTGAGGGGGCGGTGAGGGTAATAACCATTGGTGCTTCGCGAAGCAACGTGGCTCCTCAAGCGTGGGATTCTCTTTGCAAGAAAGGAACTCATTTTAGGATGCAGGCACTTCTTCGAGTACCGATTCATCAAAGGCGTTGTGGAACAATCTTTCAAAGGGAGAGGAGAGAGGGAGTGGTGACGGGGTGGCGAGGGAGTGGCAATGCGGCTTCTCGAGCGTGGGAGTCTCTTTTTGCGAGAAAGGAACTCATTTCAGGATGCGGGCACTGAGGGAGTCTTGGATTAAGGGGTCCTCGGACTGCCGGACTATATGCTTTGGCCGGACTATTGGACTATGAAGATACAAGATTGAAGACTTCGTCCCGTGTCCGGATGGTACTCTCCTTTGCGTGGAAGGCAAGCTTGGATATTCGGATGTGTAGATTTCCTTCTCTGTAACCGACTCTACGTAACCCTAGCCCCCTACGGTGTCTATATAAACTAGAGGGTTTAGTCCGTAGAAGAACAATCATAATCATAGGCTAGCTTCTAGGGTTTAGCCTCTACGATATCGTGGTATATCAACTCTTGTAATACTCATATCATCAAGATCAATCAAGCAGGAAGTAGGGTATTACCTCCATCGAGAGGGCCCGAACCTGGGTAAAACATCGTGTCCCCTGCCTCCTGTTACCATTAGCCTTAGACGCACAGTTCGAGACCCCCTAACCGAGATCTGCCGGTTTTGACACCGACATGCACTTCTTTGAGTACTGATTCATCAAAGGCATTGTGGAACAATTTTTCAAAGATGAATGTCCCAGGAAAAGTTAGCCTCTTTACATGGCGTCTGGCACATAATAGTCTACCAACGAGACTTGACATTAAGAGAAAACACATTGATCTTGACACTCGATGTCCGATGTGTTTTCAGTTGGATGAAGAGCCATCTATTTCTGAAATGCAAAATAGTGAAGGCATTATGGAGGGAGAGATTTTTGGAAGATGTGAGATTGGAGCTTTGTGAGTGTCAAACTCCATGTGATGTGTTGTGTAAGATCTGGGAGCTTCCTAATGAGAAACAAGTGCATGTGGTAACCCTTCTTTGGGATTGGGGGACAGCAAGCAACAAAGCTAATGCCGGCGAGAAACCAAAATCCACAGCTGAGGTTAGTATTTTGATCCTGAAACATCTATTGCAGTTCACCAGTGTGGTCGTGGCTGCCCCTAGACTACACCACGACACTCAAATCAGTGTCAGACAATTTGTCGTCATAGGTCACCTAAGGTGACACATTTAGTATTGGCAGAGACCTTTAGCGACGGAAGGGAGCTGTCACCTATAGTCCTGCCAGGAAAGGTATTTGCCGACATATCAATCTATGCCGACAGAAAGTATGCCATCATTGGTGAGATTTACGCCGACAAACATTTCTATAGCAACAAACAATTTGATGCTGACAGTTGATCTTTCACTATGCTATACCGATGTCGTAGCTACACCGACAGTCTATCTGATACTACATGTGCGGACAGATAGTGCATCACCCATTCCTATTCCGACAGTTTTTATCTGCCAGTGTGTTATGCCAACAAATAATGTGACATGCTGCACTTCTATCGACACACTTGGTGCGAGGGTTATAAATTTTAGCGTAAATTCAAATGCACCATATATTAACATGAAATTAAAATCATAATATTCAATTCATGTTTAGTCTGCAATACAATTGCACTCTTCTATTTATCAGAAGATAACAACCAATCCATTCATTCAACATATATACATGATTCCAAATGCACTCTTCCATTCATCACAAGATAACATCTAATGCATTCATTCAACACATATAGAAGATTCACTAGTTTTCTTCACTCAAGTTTGCTACAACAATTAAGGAAATAACCAAGCCGACACTCAGGTCATGGCCTGTTACAAAATATGATGAGCAAGTTCTCAAGAGATCAATCGTTCGATCACTTGACTACTACAAAATATTATGGAAGATACCCAGTCTTCGCTCAACCGGACATCAACTTCCATATGTACAAAATGCGTCGACCATGTTCCATGTTTTGTTTGAGCTCTGAAGACAATGGGAGAATCTCCCACTATCACATTGTATAAAATAAATGGAGTATGTACAAGAGGTGGGGTGGTTACATATTTACATCGGGGGAGACACATAAGAGGTGTGTGACCTACTTACTAGCAAAAAAGAGCAGAGGGGCACTAGGATTAGATGGAAGCAGCAAAGGAGATTATGAAGGTTCTCAGGCTCTCTTTGGCCCTATATGCAAGCATGGCAAAGTCCTCCTTGAATCTGGCGCTCCAGGATGCGTGGGTGTGGTTAATATTTCTAAAATATTTGTTAGTCCTCTCCTTCCAAATCCCCCATGCAACAACCACAAAGACCTCCATGAACATAGGCTTGTCCCATGCAAGCTTAGCAGCACGCAACAATTCAAACCTGCAACTTGTGTGAGCCCACTGGATACCAACCGAATCCCAACATATAATTTACTAAAAGGGTACTTGAAAAAAGGTGGACCAACGTCTCTTCCGGGGGGAGTCACATAGCATGCAGAAATAGTCATTATTTGCCACCGCGTAATGTCTCCTTTTCAGCAGGTTCCTGGTGTTTAGTCGGTCCACTAGCAGCAGCCAGGAGAAAACTTTCCATTTATTGTTGGACTTGGTCCTCCAGATGGATCGAAAAGCCTCATCAACCTCGACCATGTTCCATGTTATGGACATAAGCGATCAACGGAACATCTGAGATCACTTCAATACTTTCTACTTTCTCCCATTTGTCCCTGCAAATGAACTTGTATCTTTGAGCATCTTAGAAATTGAGAACAACAAAATGAAGTCAGGATGGAAGAAATGTGATTTTCAGAACAACAAAATGAAGTCAGGACCATAATACTGCACAAAATGCTATATATTTCAGTCCAAAAGAGATTATAAAAAATAGTATGTTGACTGGTGCTACAAGTTATGTACAACAACAAAGATTTTCTACATTTTCAGTCTAAAAGAGATGATATTTTTAGTCCAAAATGCAGTTTCTCTAATTGGTTTGCTGAAGTTTTTTTTTTGAGAATCAATTCTATTGTACTAGCTGCTAGCCTGCTACATGTTGGACCACAGACAGCCTCTCTCTCTCTCTCTCTCTCTCAGGACGAGGAAAACCTCTCTCTAACCAATAAAAACTGCATAGAAGATCTTAACTCTCTCATGTTTTCCCCATTCTCCCTAGGACAGGACGAGGAACCAGAAATAAAGAAATAACAAAATAAGCATAGAAGATTGTACGAGGACACAAACAAGTCACAGATGTACTATAAAGAAGACAAAACATCACAAGTCAATTCATGTGCACACTAGCAAGCACAGCTGGCACCACTCCTCGATGAATGAAAATCAAATACTTTCGATAGTAGAATTGCAAAAACATACTGATCCACACTACTAAAGGTGCTGGTAATGGTATATATACTACTTGCTCTCAGTTCTAAGTGTCAAATAGAGATGGTGATGTTGACAGGAATAATACCTGAAGTCTGTGATGACGACAACTGTGACTTGCTACAAGGTTTGATCTACAAAAATAACAATTAGATAGCATCATGTGATAGTTTACACTAGGCAGGAAAATGTATAAATAAAATTTTATCCTATTTGATGGCCATGCAACGGACCTGTGGTGAAAACGTGGCATGTGGCATCTGTTGGAAATATGCCCTAGAGGAAATAATAAGTTAGTTATTATTATATTTCCTTGTTCATGATAATCATTTATTATCCATGCTATAATTGTATTGATAGGAAACTCAGATACATGTGTGGGTACATAGACAACACCATGTCCCTAGTAAGCCTCTAGTGGACTAGCTCGTTGATCAATAGATGGTTATAGTTTCCTGACCATGGACATTGGATGTCGTTGATAACGGGATCACATTATTAGCAGAATGATGTGATGGACAAGACCCAATCCTAAGCCTAGCACAAAGATCGTGTAGTTCGTATGCTAAAGCTTTTCTAATGTCAAGTATCTTTTCCTTAGACCATGAGATTGTGCAACTCCCGGATACCGTAGGAATGCTTTGGGTGTACCAAACATCACAACGTAACTGGGTGGCTATAAAGGTGCACTACAGGTATCTCCGATAGTGTCTGTTGCATTGGCACGAATCGAGACTGGGATTTGTCACTCCGTGTAAACGGAGAGGTATCTCTGGGCCCACTCGGTAGGACGTCATCATAATGTGCACAATGTTAACAAGGGGTTGATCACGGGATGATGTGTTACGGAATGAGTAAAGAGACTTGCCGGTAACGAGATTGAACAAGGTATCGGTATACCGACGATCGAATCTCGGGCAAGTACAATACCGTTAGACAAAGGGAATTGTATACGGGATCGATTGAGTCCTTGACATCATGGTTCATCCGATGAGATCATCGTGGAACATGTGGGAGCCAACATGGGTATCCAGATCCCGCTGTTGGTTATTGACCGGAGAACGTCTCGGTCATGTCTGCATGGTTCCCGAACCCGTAGGGTCTACACACTTAAGGTTCGATGACGCTAGGGTTATAAATGAAGTTTGTATGTGGTTACCGAATGTTGCTCGGAGTCCCGGATGAGATCCCGGACGTCACGAGGAGTTCCGGAATGGTCCGGAGGTAAAGATTTATATATGGAAAGTTGTTGTTCGGGTTCCGGGAAAAGTTCGGTTTTTTCGGTATTGTACCAGGAAGCTTCCAGAAGGTTTTGGAGGATTCCGGAGGGGTCCGGAGGTCCGGAAATGGTTCCACCACGTCCAATACAGCAGCATGGGCTGTAGGGGCGCTCCCTAGCCTTAATGGGCCAGGGGCACCAGCCCCCCAAGGCCCATGCACATGGGAGAGGGGAAACCCTAAGGGGCAGGGCCTCCACTTGACTTGGGAGGCACTCCTCCCCCCTTGGCCGCCGCCCCCAACCCTAGATGAGATCTAGGGGGGCGGACCCCTCTCCCCCCACCTATAAATAGTGGAGGGGTGGGAGGGCAGCCGCACCCCAAGTTCTGGCGCAGCCCTTCCCCTCTCCCAAGTACTCCTCCTCTCCCGCGGTGCTTGGCGAAGCCCTACAGGATTGCCACGCTCCTCCATCACCACCATGCCGTTGTGCTGCTGCTGGATGGAGTCTTCCTCAACCTTTCCCTCTCTCCTTGCTGGATCAAGGCATGGGAGACGTCACCGGGCTGTACATGTGTTGAACGCGGAGGTGCCGTCCGTTCGGCACTAGGATCTCCGGTGATTTAAATCACGACGAGTACGACTCCTTCAACCCCGTTCACTTGAACGCTTCCGCTTAGCGATCTACAAGGGTATGTAGATGCACTCCCATTCCCCTCGTTGCTAGATTACTCCATAGATTGATCTTGGTGATCCGCAAAAAATTTTGAATTTCTGCTACGTTCCCCAACAGTGGCATCATGAGCCAGGTCTATGCGTAGATTCTTTGCACGAGTAGAACACAAAGTAGTTGTGGGCATTGATTTTGTTCAATATGCTTACTGTTACTAGTCCAATCTTGATTCGGCGGCATTGTGGGATGAAGCGGCCCGGACCGACCTTACACGTACACTTACGTGAGACAGGTTCCACCGACTGATATGCACTTGTTGTATAAGGTGGCTAGCGGGTGCCAGTCTCTCCCACTTTAGTCGGATCGGATTCGATGAAAAGGGTCCTTATGAAGGGTAAATAGCAATTGACATATCACATTGTGGTTTTTGCGTAGGTAAGAAACGTTCTTGCTCGAAACCCATAGCAGCCACGTAAAACATGCAAACAACAATTAGAGGACGTCTAACTTGTTTTTGCAGGGTATGCTATGTGATGTGATATGGCCAAGAAGAATGTGATGAATGATATGTGATGTATGAGATTGATCATGTTCTTGTAATAGGAATCACGAGTTGCATGTCGATGAGTATGACAACCGGCAGGAGCCATAGGAGTTGTCTTTATTTATTGTATGACCTGCGTGTCATTGAACAACGCCATGTAATTACTTTACTTTATTGCTAACTGGTAGCCATAGTAGTAGAAGTAATAGTTGGCGAGACAACTTCATGAAGACACGATGATGGAGATCATGGTGTCATCCCGGTGACGATGATGATCATGGAGCCCCGAAGATGGAGATCAAAAGGAGCAAAATGATATTGGCCATATCATGTCACTATTTGATTGCATGTGATGTTTATCACGTTTATGCATCTTATTTTCTTAGAATGACGGTAGTAAATAAGATGACCCCGCTTTAAAATTTCAAGAAAGTGTTCCCCCTAACTGTGCACCTTTGTGAAAGTTCGTCGTTTTGAAGCACCACGTGATGATCGGGTGTGATAGATTCTTATGTTCACATACAACGGGTGTAAGCCAGATTTACACACGCGAAACACTTAGGTTAACTTGACGAGCCTAGCATGTACAGACATGGCCTCAGAACACAAGAGACCGAAAGGTCGAGCATGAGTCGTATAGTAGATACAATCAACATGAAGATGTTCACCGATGATGACTAGTCCATCTCACATGATGATCGGACACGGCCTAGTTGACTCGGATCATGTAATCACTTAGATGACTACAGGGATGTCTATCTGAGTGGGAGTTCATGAGATGAACTTAATTATCCTGAACATAGTCAAAAGATCTTTGCAAATTATGTCGTAAGCTCGCGCTTTAGTTCCACTGTTTAGATATGTTCCTAGAGAAAATATAGTTGAAAGTTGATAGTAGCGATTATGCGGACAGAAGAAAGCTTATGTCCTTAATGCACTGCTCAGTGTGCTGAATCCCAAATGTCGTCTGTGGATGTTGCGAACATCGGACATACACATTTTGATAACTACATGATAGTTCAGTTAAACGGTTTAGAGTTGAGGCACCAAAGACTTTTTTCGAAATGTCGCGGAACATATGAGATGTTTCGAGGGCTGAAATTGGGATTTCAGGCTCATGCCCACGTCAAGAGGTATAAGACCTCCGATGATTTTCTTAGCCTGCAAACTAAGGGAGAAAAGCTCAATTGTTGAGCTTGTGCTCAGATTGTCTGAGTACAACAATCACTTGAATCGAGTGGGAGTTGATCTTCCAGATGAGATAGTGATGTTTCTCCAAAGTCATTGCCACCAAGCTGCTAGAGCTTCGTGATGAACTATAACATATCGGGGATAGATATGATGATCCTTGAGATATTCGCGATGTTTGACACCGCGAAAGTAGAAATCAAGAAGGAGCATCAATTGTTGATGGTTGGTGAAACCACTAGTTTCAAGAAGGGCAAGGGCAAGAAGGGATACTTCATGAAATGGCAAATCAGCTGCTGCTCTAGTGAAGAGACCCAAGGTTGAACCCAAACCCGAGACTAAGTGCTTCTGTAATAAGGGGAACAACCACTGGAGCAGAATTACCATAGATACTTGGTAGATGAGAAGGCTGGCAAGGTCGATAGAAGTATATTCGATATACATTATGTTAATGTGTACTTTACTAGTACTCCTAGTAGCACCAGGGTATTAGATACCGATTCGGTTGCTAAGTGTTAGTAACTCGAAATAAAAGAGCTACAGAATAAACGGAGACTAGCTAAAGGTGAGATGACGATGTGCGTTGGAAGTGTTTCCAAAGGTTGATGTGATCAAGCATCGCCTGCTCCCTCTACCATCGAGATTGGTGTTAAACCTAAATAATTGTTATTTGGTGTTTGCGTTGAGCATAGACATGATTGGATTATGTCTATCGCAATGCGGTTATTCATTTAAGGAGAATAATGGTTACTCTATTTATTTGAATAAGACCTTCAATGGTCTTGCACCTAAAAAGAATGGTTTATTGAATCTCGATCGTAGTGATACACATTTTCATGCCAAAAGATATAAGATAGTAATGATAGTACCACTTACTTGTGGCACTGCCATGTAAGTCATATTGGTGTAAAACGCATGAAGAAGCTCCATGTTCATGGATCTTTGGACTCACTCATTTTTGAAAAGTCTGAGACATGCGAACCATGTCTATTGGTGTATACGCGTGAAGAAACTCCATGCAGATGGATCGTTTGGACTCACTTGATTTTGAATCACTTGAGATATGCAAATCATACCACATGGGCAAGATGATTGAAAAGCCTCGTTTTCAGTAAGATGGAACAAGATAGCAACTTGTTGGAAGTAACACATTTTAATGTGTGCAGTCCAATGAGTGCTGAGGCATGTAGTGAATATCGTTATGTTCTTACTTCACAGATGATTTGAGTAGATGTTGAGTATATTTACTTGATGAAACACAAGTCTGAATTATTGAAAGGTTCAAGTAATTTCAGAGTGAAGTTAAAGATCTTCGTGACAAGAGGATAAAATGTCTGTGATGTGATCATAGAGATGGATATCTGAGTTGCGAGTTTGGTACACAATTGAAACATTGTGGAAATTGTTTCACAACTAACGCCGCCTAGAACACCATAGTGTCATGGTGTGTCCGAACATCATAGATGCACCCTATTGGATATGGGGCATACCATGATGTCTCTTATCGAATTACCACTATCGTTCATGGGTTAGGCATTAGAGACAACCGCACTCACTTTAATAGGGCACCACGTAATTCCGTTGAGATGACACCGTTTGAACTATGGTTTGGAGAAACCTAAATTCTCGTTTCTTAAAAGTTTGGGGCTGCGACGCTTATGTGAAAAAGTTTCAGGTTGATAAGCTCGAACCCAAAGCGGATAAAATGCATCTTCATAGGACACCCAAAACAGTTGGGTATACCTCCAGTCTTAGTTCCAGAAGCAAAAGGATTGTTTCTAGAATTAGGTCCTTTCCCGAGGAAAAGTTTCTCTCGAAAGAATTGAGTGGGAGGATGGTGGAGACTTGATGAGGTTATTGAACCGTCACTCCAAGAAGTGTGTCGCAGGGCACAGGAAGTTGTTCCTGTGGCGCCTACACCAATTGAAGTAGAAGCTTATGATAGTGATCATGAAGTTTTGGATCAAGTCACTACCATACCTCGTAGGGTGACAAGGTTGCGTACTACATCAGAGTGGTACAGTAATCCTATCTTGAAGTCATGTTGCTAGACAACAATAAACCTACGAGCTATGGAGAAGCGATGGTGGGCCCGGATTCCAAAAATGGCTCAAGGCCATAAAATCCGAGAGAGGATCCATGTATGAAAACAAAGTGTAGACTTTGGAAGAACTACTTGATGGTCGTAAGGTTGTTGGGTACAGATGGATTCTAAGAGGGAAGACAGACAATGATGGTATGTGTCACCATTAAGAAAGCTCAGCTTGTCGCTAAGATGTTTCCGACAAGTTCAAGGAGTTGACTACGATGAGACTTTCTCACTCGTAGTGATGCTAAGAGTCTATTGGAATCTTATGAAATCTTGCAGATAGGATGTCAAAACATTGTTTCCTCAGAAAATTTCTTGAGGAAAGGTTGCATGTGATACAACCAGAAGGTTTTGTCAATCCTGAAAGATGCTAACAAGTATGCAAACCTCCAGCAACCCTTCTAAGGACTGGAGTAAGCATCTCGGAGTTGGAATGTACGCTTTGATGAGATGATCAATGATTTTGGGTTTGTACAAAGTTTATGAGAAACTTGTATTTCCAAAGAAGTGAGTGGGAGCACTATAGAATTTCTGATGAGTATATGTTGTTGACATATTGTTGATCAGAAATGATGTAGAGTTTCTGGAAAGCATATAGGGTTATTTGAAAAGTGTTTTTCAATAGAAAACCTGGATTAAGATGCTTGAACATTGAGCATCAAGATCTATAAGGATAGATAAAAAACACTTAATGGTACTGTCAAATGAGCACATGCCTTGACATGATCTTGAAGGTGTTCAAGATGGATCAGTCAAAGAAGTAGTTCTTGCCTGAGTTGTAAGGTATGAAGTTAAGACTTAAAGCTCGACCACGGCAGAAGAAAGAGAAAGGACGAATGTCGTCCCCTATGCCTTAGCCATAGGCTCTATACAGTATGGCATGCTTTGTACCGCACCTGATATGTGCCTTGCCACATGTCTGGCAAGGGGGTACAAGAGTGATCCAGGAATGGATCATTGGACAGCGGTCAAAATTGTCCTTGGAGTAATAAGGACATGTTTCTTGATTATGGAGGTGATAAAGAGTTCAGTGTAAAGGGGTACGTCGATGCAAGATTTAACACCTATCCGAATGACTCTGAGTAGCAAACCGGATACGTATAGTGGAGCAACCATTTGGAATAGCTCCAAGTGGAGCGTGGAAGCAGCATTTACAATATGACCTAGAGATTTGCAAAGTACATACGGATCTGAATGTTGCAGACCCGTTGACTAAAACCTCTCTCACAAGCAAAACATGATCAAACCCCAGAACTCATTGAGTCTTAATCACATGATGATGTGAACTAGTTTATTGACACTAGTAAACTCTTTGGATGTTGGTCACATGGCGATGTGACCTGTGAGTGTTAATCACATGGCGATGTGAACTAGATTATTGACTCTAGTGCAAGTGGGAGACTGTTGGAAATATGCCCTAGAGGCAATAATAAATTAGTTATTATTATATTTCCTTGTTCATGATAATCGTTTATTATCCATGCTATAATTGTATTGATAGGAAACTCAGATACATGTGTGGGTACATAGACAACACCATGTCCCTAGTAAGCCTCTAGTGGACTAGCTCGTTGATCAATAGATGGTTACAGTTTCCTGACCATGGACATTGGATGTCGTTGATAATGGGATCACATCATTAGCAGAATGATGTGATGGACAAGACCCAATCCTAAGCCTAGCACAAAGATCGTGTAGTTCGTATGCTAAAGCTTTTCTAATGTCAAGTATCTTTTCCTTAGACCATGAGATTGTGCAACTCCCAGATACCGTAGGAATGCTTTGGGTGTACCAAATATCACAACGTAACTAGGTGGCTATAAAGGTGCACTATAGGTATCTCCGAAAGTGTCTGTTGTGTTGGCACGAATCGAGACTGGGATTTGTCACTCCGTGTAAATGGAGAGGTATCTTTGGGCCCACTCGGTAGGACAACATCATAATGTGCACAATGTGACCAAGGGGTTGATCACGGGATGATGTGTTACGGAACGAGTAAAGAGACTTGCCGGTAACGAGATTGAACAAGGTACCGGTATACCGACGATTGAATCTCGGGCAAGTACAATACCGTTAGACAAAGGTTCTGGAGGATTCCGGAGGGGTCCGGAGGTCCGGAAATTGTTCCACCACGTCCAATACAGCAGCATGGGCTTTAGGGGGGCGCCCTAGCCTTAATGGGCCAGGGGCACCAGCCCCCCAAGGCCCATGCGCATGGGAGAGGGGAAACCCTCACTACTAGGGAAAAGCCTAGCAGCAGCGCGGGTTTTGGCCCTCTCAGTAGCGCGGGTACCGGCGCTACTAATAAGGCGCTACAACTAACTTATAGCAGTAGCGCCTGTTGACCAGCGCTACTGCTACACATGAATATCTGCAGCGCTCCTTAGAAAAGGGCGCTACTGATATTATCTGCAGCGCTGTTTACAGGGAAGCACTACTGGTAAGGCGGCGCTACTGCTAAATTTCCCCCCCTCGCTACTACTAGTTTTATTAGTTTTTTTCCTGCATATTTGTTTTTTATTTGTTTTGTATTTGAATAGGCTTTATACAATAATCTTTAGCATACCATCCACATACAAATGTAATCATAGCATATACATACAATTAGTCTCATCAAATCATGTCGTCATCATAATCATCATCCAACACAAAGTGGTCTCTCGTCATCAATCTCGAAAATAGCGATACAAGTCTCAATTACTTGCAAATACATCGTCATCCATCTAAACAATGATATACGCGAGAATAGCTATCACTTTGAGTACATGAGTTCGTATCCCTCTCTCGCATTAGCGTGAACCTAAACTAACTACTGCGTGTCGCTCGGAAACAGAAAACCGATACACCTGGCCTGACACTCCGGCCACTTGTCGTATATATACTCCTGGCGTAGCACTTCTTCGCCATCTATGATCTATGCACCTGCATCGTCACATGAGTCGATGATATGCAACATATATAGTTTAGCAACAGAAAGAGACAGACTTGACAAAAATAGAAACAACATATCATAAGCATAAATAACAAAGTTCATCATACCCAAAATGCCCTAACTAGAGTGATCTTTGCTAGTCGAGGAGGAGGACGGTTTAATTACATCACAAATAAAGTTTCACTGCGCATAACTCAAAGTTTTGTCATACAGAAAGTATGGACTAAACAAACACATTGTCATATATCGACAATCACTCCAACATGCCGTGCCATCCATCGAGGTCAGGGAGATAGTCCCCGAGCTTAGTGAAAGGCTTCAGGTTGAGACGCTGAGAGGCTATCCATGTTCGGACGTCTTCCCACGAAATTTGTCCTTCTGCGTAGAACATCCCTGTTTTTCCGAAGACCTCATTCATGATGATTTGGGCAAGTTCACGCTTGATGTTATAGAACTCAGCTCGAAGTCGATGATCCTCGATATCTCCTATGTCCTTTGCCCATTGCAGAATATGGGCATCGCCAGATCTAGGTGACATGTGAAGGTTCTGGTGATCCCGTCTGTACTCCAGCATGTGGTGTAGGACATAGAATCCATCATTAAGAGAATCGTTCGGTTGTTGGATGCAGCAGAAGTCGGTCTTATGGCTGAAGGCGGCCCTGCCGCCCCTTCTCTTCTTGTCCCTAACCTCTCCACCCCTTGCTTGGTAGTAAAACATAGCACTGTCGAGAACATCTTTGATGTGGGTGTAATCTTTTTTGTGAACGTCCTTCGACGAGTCCAAGTAAAGAGCGTGGGAGAATCGGGGGTAGAGGATGATGAGGACGGCGCGCCCGCTGCTGCGCAAAATAAGTACACCTCAAATTAATTAGCCTACACCGTGCAAATGAATTATTGAAATCGAAGAAAGGATAGCAGCGCGGATGACTTATATGGGATGATAAGGCACGAGAATCGCCTCCTTGTCCTTATTGGCGAGCATGAAACTGGCGATGTAATCCCTCGCGTATTCACGCTGCTCTGCACAGACTCCCAAGAAGCCCTCGTGCATGTAGTACGGGTCAGCGACACAGATATGACGTATCTGCTCAACCCCAATGATGTAGTTCATGTGCAAGGCATAAATGCGGACAAACGTAAAATCCAACTTCTTCACGTGAAACATGTCGAATATGTAATCGAATCGGAGGAAGAACTTATCTGCGGGGAAGCTGTCGACGTACGACATTTGCCGTGGAACGTTAACCACGTAGAGTGGGTATCCTGGATTTTTCGAGGCGATGAGGCCTTTCTCTACCGGTAGCACATCGCCATGAAGTCTCCTTAGATCGCCGAATCTGGCCCGTAGCACTGTTTCAGGTAGGATTGGTTGACCGGGGATATGCCATTTATCCGCATCGGGGATATCTACACGGTCCTGAAGCCGAGGCTGCTGGGGCGGCTGGATCATAGAATCAACTTTTTTGCCTTTCCTCGCTCTCTTCCTAGACTTCTTTACTACCGGAAGGTCGTCAATAATACGTTGAGATGGTAATTTAGGCACCGAATCATGACGCTCAAACCCTGAGGAGGCGTCAGTATAGACATACTATTCAGCGCCATCGTCATCCTCATCCTCATCCATGGCGACGTCATCAGTGACTAATGGAGCCACCTGCTTACCCCGTCCGCTATCACCCAACCCGACACCCGACGCTAATTGGGTAGGTGGGGTGTTGATGTTCATACCTTGCTGAGGCTGCGTGCTCGTGGTGGGAGTGCTCCCGGCCGCCTCCAGACGAAGCAGACTCTTTGGCCACAACAGGACCCACCCATTGCAACAATCACCAAGCCGCCACGGGGTCTCGTCGTCATCCCCCACTAGTACTAGAGGAGGCAAATTCTTGTGGCCCGGTTTGACACTGGCCACAGAAACCTTGAAGACGTTCGGGGGGATCGGCCGGCTATGGAACAATGGTTCCTTCGGCACCATTATCGTCGCCTTCCCCACGTCCACCTTCTGTTCGCCGATGGTGTACAATATGGTGCACGGGTTTCGTTGGCCTGCAAATAAAAGTCTACGACGTGAGACATACGAAAGGCAACGAAAACGGGAGATTATACATTTATATTGAAGGGGCCGGTGTGACAGATACCGTGAGGGCTTCGAGCTCAGCCAAAGAGGAGGCACCACCGAGCACGTCCGGTGCAGGAGCCGGTGTGGGAGCCGGTGCGGGAGCAGGTGCAGGAGCCGGTGCGGGAGCCGGTGCGGGAGCAGGTACGGGAGCCGGAGCGGGAGCAGGTGCTCCCAAGAAGTCAGCAAGGGGAAAGTCCTCTGCATTTTTTTCATGGATTTTGCCTTGTCCAAGTGAAAACACCTGTCACCAAGGAAGTAGATATATCTGCAATCGCCTGTTTTGCGGCAGCTACCGCTGTTGCGACTGTGTGAGATGATTTCTTCTCAACCGCAATCTCAACCTTCTTGTCGATGTTTTCTTCAGTTAACCTCCGTCTTTCCTTTCTCTCCTCCGTGGTCTCACGGTAGTACTTCTTCCACGTGGCGCCATCTCCGACACCGTGCACGCGTCCATACGACGGTCGAGTATCCACCGGTTGTTGTTTCAATATGTTCAACGCCCGGTTGAATGGAGTGTCCCACTTGGGCCTCGCCAATGCCTCAGACGGCAAGTCGCTTTCGGCCGCAATCCGGTGCTGCTCTCTCTGCAAAAGTCACAAGGATCATTTACAAATATGACTAACATGTGCAGCCGAATTGACCAGAAACAAAAATTACCATCAGTCTCATGAACTCCGTAATGACCGGTGTTGTCTCGTAAACCTTCTTCACTGGGTCCCAATAGTGCCGGGCCCTCAGGACGTCACGCTCCTGGGGGACAGTGAAATCCGCCAAGGGGTCTGGGATGCCCAGACTCGCGGCTTCCGCGTCCTCCTTGGCCCATTTGGACCTCTTTCCACCGTAACCACGGCTTCCGAGGTGGTGGCTCCCAATGTTCCTCTTTTGAAGCCCCTTCATGTACTTAGACTTTTTTGGCAGCTTCGGCCTCGCAAGCCTCCTTGAATATTTGAATCTGCTCTTCCGTGATTGTCGGATTATCCTTTACAATCTTGGAGTAGGGTTCCCCGTCGTTGATCTTTGCTTTCACTCGATTTTTCCAAGCGGCCAACACGTCGCTAAACTTGGTCATGGCGTGTTTGTTTATCTTCTTCATTGCCGGGTCCTCGTATGGATATTCATAATCCTTCTCATTCCGGCCCAGGAACAAGAATATCTGGTGAAACTTCTTTAGGAGGGAGCTCCTCATATTTTCTATCTTCTTTAGTTTCTCATCGTTGATGGTAGCGGTTGTCCGTACGATGCAGCCTATTTGATTGCCGTAGCACGCGCGCGCTTCCTCGAGCGCCTTTGGCTCAAAATTGCCGTCGTCCACCTCCGTGACCACCAGTCTAGTAGTCCTGAGTTTGTTAGGAACCCGTTGCCTCTTTGCTTTCGGTTCTACATCGGCTCCGCTCCCCGAGGCAGCACCGGTCTCAGCGCCGGTCTCAGTGCCGGTCTCGATGCCGGTCTGAATCTCAGCGCCGGTCTCAGTCTCAGCACCGGTCTGCGTGTCGGTCTCAGTCCCCAATGCCACCGGTGGGCCCAGCAACAACATCGATTGATCATCGGTAAGGCTAAAAAATTCGTCTGTCGCCCGGTAGACATCGTCGCAATCACCAGAACCCTGTCCTTCATCGTTGCTAGCCATGTTTCCTGTGATTAAATCTAGTCAATTAATTCTAGACCTAATAAAATGAATAATGACATAAAAAGGACTATTGTTTTGCAGGAATGTTGACTCCTTCCTGGTGCGGCCAATCCCGGGCACTCGATATGTCCTAGTTTGTAGCACAAGTCATGCCGAAATTCACGGTAAATTTCGGCATGACCTTTGCTAAAAAGTGGACAAATCGAGAACCTGAAATTTGCCGGAACAGAAATGAATCAACATTCCGGCAAAACATAGGTCACTCAGCATCATTCCCTGGAAACAACAAAGCCACTTGGGCACAATCGAACAACTTCAATGAAAAGATATAACATGGCCACTTAAATTTTTGCACTAATTAACCTAGTTAACGTAGCTAGTTCTCTGTCAAAGCCCAAAATAAATTTTTGCACTAATTAACCTAGATAATTAACCTAATTAAACTAGTTAACCTGACTAGTTCTCTGTCAAAGCCCTAACTAAATTTTTGCACTAACCTAGATAATTAACCTAATTAAACTAGTTAACCTAACTACTTCTCTGTCAAAGCCCTAACTAAATTTTTGCCCTAAACTAGATAATTAACCTAATTAAACTAGCTAACCTATGCATCAGAGAGAGAGGAGGGGTGGGGGCTTACAGAGGATGGCTCCGGTGGTGGCGACGGAGGCAGTGGTGGCGAGGGAGGCAGGGGCGTCTCCGGTGACGGCGAGGGAGGCAGGGGCGTCTCCGGTGACGGCGAGGGAGGCAGTTGTGGCGAGGAAGGATCCAGTGGCGTCGACGGTGGCTCCGGTGGTGTTGACGAGGCCGCGCGGCTGGCGTTGGGGGCGGCTCCGGTGGCGTCGACGTCGGGAGGAGACAACGGCGAAGTGGGGCGACGGCGAATTGGGGAGACGGCGGTGCGCGGGGTGTGTTGAGGGATTTCGGGGAGAAGTGGTGGCCGGGGGGAAACGGTTTTTTGGTTAAGTCAAACTTAGCGGTAGCGCGTCTGGCAAAACGCGCTATAGCTAAGATAGCTATAGTGGTTTTAGAAAAACGCGCTGCTGCTATAGCTATGTAATTTTCTTGCATTTTTTAATTTCCTTTTCTGTTTCTATAGCAGGGGTCTAGGACACGCGCTGCAGCTACGTTAGCTATAGCGCCTCTTACAAACACACGCTGCTGCTATGCCTTCCTCTGTTTTTTCGCTTTTTCATTTATTTTGCTTTACATTTAATTTTTTCCTTTCTCCTTTTTCTATTTCTTTCATTTTCATTTACTTTTCTATTTGTTTTTCATCTTATTTTATTTCCGTTAGTAGTAGCGCTCTTCTAAGGAAACGCGCTGCTACTTATGACGTAGCGGCAGCGCGCTTCCTCCAAGCCCGCTGCTGCTATGCGTACCCTGTCATTCTAGCAATGGGAATATTAGTAGTAGCACTTTTGTCACTACACGCGCTACTGCTAAAGTTGTATTTGTAGCGCGGTTTTCCACCAATCGCTACTGCTATTTAGCACCAGCGCTCTTTTTTGACCCGCGCTGTTGCTAAATTTCTGTGTATAAGGTTTTCCCTAGTAGTGCCTAATGGGGAGGGCCTCCACTTGACTTGGGAGGCACTCCTCCCCCCTTGGCCGCAGCCCCCAACCCTAGATGATATCTAGGGGGGCCGGCCCCCTCTCCCCCCACCTATAAATAGTGGAGGGGTGGGAGGGCAGCCGCACCCCAAGTTCGGGTGCAACCCTTCCCCTCTCCCAAGTTCTCCTCCTCCCCCGCGGTGCTTGGTGAAGCCCTGCAGGATTGCCACGCTCCTCCATCACCACCACACCGTTGTGCTGCTGCTGGATGGAGTCTTCCTCAACCTCTCCCTCTCTCCTTGCTGGATCAAGGCATGGGAGACGTCACCGGGCTGTATGTGTGTTGAACGCGGAGGTGCCATCCGTTCGGCACTAGGATCTCCGGTGATTTGAATCACGACGAGTACGACTCCTTCAACCCCGTTCACTTGAACGCTTCCGCTTAGCAATCTACAAGGGTATGTAGATGCACTCCCCTTCCCCTCGTTGCTAGATTACTCCATAGATTGATATTGGTGATGCGTAGAAAATGTTGAATTTCTGCTACGTTCCCCAACAGCATCTCATCAACGAGTCGTTCCATTGCTTGCATTTTTCCCTATAGAGTCGAAACTGCTTGTTCAGCTTGTCGACGAAGTTGTATTTGCATTGCAAGCTTTGTTGGCAATTTAGCTTTTGTTCCAGGCGCGCCGACACTGTGTGGAGTTGGCCCCATACCCAACATACAAACACGTCCTCTTGGTTCCTTCTCTCCAAAAGTATGTGCATAAAGATCTCCTTCTTTAATAGAATTTCCCTCCAATTCTGGGTGGAGTTTAGCTTCAGTTTGAAGTTTCTTCTACAAGAACAAAGCAAATTAGGCACCTCAAGTTATTTCCATGGTGAAGCCACACGCATGATATTATTACAGAAAAGAGATGATGAATGGTACAAGTGACTTACAATTATTGGCACTACTAGTGGGGTGGGAACTCCAGTTTTCTTACTTGTATGTACTTCAAAAAATATTTGGTCTCTTCCTCGATGGTACCCAAGTTTCTGAACCTGCAGCCAATTTGTTTCACTAGTAACTAAAACAACCAAAACTGATCTGATACATCAGTTTCAAAAGGAAGTGCTTGAGCAGTTGAGTTTACCATATCATGACCAACACAAGCAAATCTCTTGCTGCCAGCTACATGTAGCAATTACAAATTGGAAAGATTTTTTTTGTTTCTGCTAGCCTAAAACATTTATGCAAACAATGAGTTAAGGTAGGATATAACATGAAGACATTAGTTCAATTCTAACCCAAATTAAAACAGTTTGTGCCTTACTCAGATTCTGGTTTTCTCCACTGGTCGATAAGCTGTATCCAATCTTATTTTTCAATTCTGTATCTCATCTTTCCATAAGTTCTTCATCTGTCAATGTGGCATCAAACTTCTCCTTTAGGTCTGACTTAAATTCTCTCCATTCCTTTACAGCTGCGGTCATAAAGTAATCGAAAGCAGCTTCATCCACCTCAAAATATGACTGAACACACATGAAAAGAAGCCATTTAGCGAAAGCCAGCTAGCAAAAATAGAGACTATAGGAAAACATATTTTGACAATCTAAACTACCTTTATGTCATCCCATATCTTGAACTTTAACTCGGGATCAACATATCTCCAGTCCTCAATTAGCACCGACAATCGCTTCGTACCAATGTTCCAATGAAATTAGCAAATGTTGTACCATTGCTACCAACAGGCTGACAATACTGGATAAATATGCATAGCAAGCAGACTAAAGCACAAGGCAACAAAAAAATGCAAACGCCCTTTACTTTCTAGATTTTTTAGCCACACAATTCTCCCATCTATGTCTGTTCTAGCACAATCAATATTTTGAAGATCATCATCAAAACATGAATAGATATGTGGATCAACCATTGGCATAGCGGTCTCTACATCCTCATCTTCAGCTTCACGCATGGCATATTGAGCCCCATGGATTGTAGTGGCTAACAGTAACCCATTCATTATCAATTGTGTCTTCAACATAGAAAACTTGAGTTGTACCACTAAAATTGTGTGTTGTACCTAGGCTCATCCATCCACCTTTTGTCCATGGTAACTGCACCTTCACAAGTGATTCACCGACTACTAAGTGAAATGTAGAGATTCAGAATATCGACATTGCTGCAAAAATCGGCATTCACTATGAACATACATATCAAGTAAAAAAACTTAAAACATGGACATTGAGCTCCTAAAACTGGTCTGGATGCACGTAATCATATGGCTGCAAGAGAGATCTATATGTGATTAACTAATAGTTTAGTAAGAACTAACAGATCACACTAAGTAGTGTTCACACAACCAAATCTGCAACTACTTGGAATACAAAATGAACAACAAAAAAATGAAACTGAAAAAAATACCACGCAAGTCATCCAATCATATCATCACACAAGCATTATTCAATCAGGCCATTAGTAATAATATGAACTGCAGAAGGAAAGTAAATCACCTCTTGAATTCTGTAGGCGGGGCAGAGGAAAGTAAATCAGCAGGAATGGAGGTCGGTCGTGGTGGTGGATCCTTGGCGGCTGACGGGCTGCTTCTCCTTGCCGGTGGTGGTTGACGGTGCTGCTGCTCCTCGGTGAGGTGGACGCACTGCTGATCCTCGGTGCGAAAACATATAATAGAACACCTGCACCCAGACCCTCCCTATCTAGCCCTCCATTCTACGCACTACGATTCGTGCAAACACATTTTTCTTTTTTGTTTCTCTCGCATAAGACATGTTTTGAAGCTCAAACCTTTGCAGCATGGCAAAGTTTTCTATCTAGAATCTAGGATAAATCTTTCAGATTTTTTGTAAAAAAACATTAATTGTATATTTATAGTTTACCAAAAAATCTGAAAGATTTATCCTAGATTCTAGATAGAAAACTTTGCCATGCTGCAAAGGTTTGAACTTCAAGACATATTCTATGTGAGAGAAGCAAAAAAGAGAAAATTTCATATAGAAAGATAGTTGTGTTGCACAGATCTTAAAGAAATATTGGACAGCCAGGATAGCATGGCCCGGGTGCAGATGTTCTAAAAATCCACGTCCATCCTCGGTGGAGTTGCTGCTCCTCGCGCAGCGGAGGGAGCTGCAACTCCTGGAAGGGTGGTGCACAGCGGGCAGCGGACGGGCGGCGACGTAGTGGGTCGGGGCGGCGGCGTAGGTCGGGTTGCCGACACAGTGGATCGGGGTGGCGGCGTAGTGGGTTAGGTTTAGGTCGAGGGCTGAGAAAGATGTGAGTTTGGGGATTTGGGATCGCAGTTTTTTTAATTATCTTTGCCTTTTTTTCCTGCTCGCATGGCGCGCGCATGGTTCTCTTTTCGCGCCATATTTTCGGGCGTGGGCTAAGGCGAACAACAACACCGACACATTTCATGTCCCCATGAATCGGCGACACACTGACAATCGCTAGACTCCGTCTACCGATAGAAATTACGTCAGTGCTCCTATGGAGCTTAGCCGATGGATATTGTGACATCAACTTGTATAACTCTGACATACTGTGTGTCGGTACAGTTTGGGACAAAAAAGTGTCGGCGATGCTCACATATACCAAGAGATGCATGTCGCCTTTGTAGTATCGTGGTGTAGTGCTACTCTGGTTGTACCCATAGCGCATCTGTGGACTACTCCAGAACAAAGATTATGTGAAGATAAATTTTGACACGACCTTTCTGGAGGGACACTAGAAGGGGGCTTGGGGCTTCATTGTTCGTGACGAGTATGACGAAGTTCATGCGGCGGCTGCAGGGAAGTTTGATATGTTCGTAGTGCACTACAAGCTGAAGAAATGGCGTGCTTAAATGCAGTTGAAGCTGCAGTGGATCTTGGCGCAAACCGTGTTATTTTTTAGGCCGATTGCCAGGTCTTAGTTGAAGGTCTTAAGTCAAGGGAGTTTGATTCTGCAGAAGTAGGGGTTCTCCTGCGCAAGGCGTGTAGTTTATGCGATGGCTTAAAGAATAAACTGTTAGTGAAATTGTCAAGACATCGTGGGAGAAGGCAAAGCTGGCTGGTATTGGCCCGACGCTCGCAGACAGGACCCGAGCAGTACACGCCGATCTACATTCCTGGGACCATGAGATCTTGAAGGGACCGAAACGGAGAATTAATAAATTAAAAAAAGAGTTAGAGAAATTGAAACGTGTCCCTATGAATATAGATTCCCTTTCTAGGCAGAAAGAAATTGTAGTTCTCATTGAGAATCTGTTGGATCAGGAAGAGATTTTTTTGTTACAAAGAGGTAGAGCAAATTGGTTGATGCACGGAGACCGAAATACTTCCTTCTTCCATAATGCAGCTACTGCTAGGACAAAGAGAAATAATATCAAAAAACTTCTCGATGATACTGGGGTCTGGCGACAAGATATGAAATTGAAGGATCATATCATAGAATATTTTAAAAAGCTTTTTACCTCAGAGATCGAGCAACCAAATCAGGATGTGTTATCACTCGTAAAGAGGAGATTATCTACTGAGATGAACAATGCCCTCCTTTCTCCGTATACAGCTGATGATGTTCGTAAAGCCTTCTCCGACATTGGGGATTTGAAAGCCCCAGGGCCTGATGGGCTCCATGCTATTTTCTATAAAAGGTTTTGGCCAATGTTAGGAGATGATCTTATCGAGGAGGTTTTGAAAGCAGTAAACACTTGCACTATCCCATCTGGCTGGAATGATACTGCAATTGTGATGATACCAAAAGTCAATTCTCTGGAGAAGGTAACCCAGTTTAGACCAATTAGTCCGTGCAATGTGGTGTATAAAATTATTGCAAAAATGATTGCCTCTCGCCTAAAGGTGTTCCTACCAGATATTATTAGCCCAACTCAAAGCGCATTTGTTCCTGGAAGACTTATTATGGACAACGTATTGGTGGCATACGAATGCTTCCACACCATCAAGAAAAAGAGAGCAGGCAAAGAAGGATTATGTGCGATAAAATTGGATATGCATAAAGCTTATGACCGGGTTGAATGGCCTTTTCTCAGGGAGATTATGCTCAAACTTGGATTTCGTGAGGTGTGGGTAAATTTTATTATGGAGTGTGTTTCTACTGTTGAATGTCGTATTCGGTTTAATGCTGAGGAGAGTGAAAGTTTTAAACCTACTAGGGGTCTGAGGCAAGGAGACCCGTTGTCTCCTTACCTGTTCTTGTTATGCACGGAGGGTCTCACAGCTTTACTAACGCATGTGGCAGAAAATGGGAATATTTCAGGAGTAAAGGTTTGCAGAGATGCCCCATCTGTCACGAACCTTCTTTTTGCTGATGATTCTTTAATCCTTATGAAAGCAAATTTGCAAAGTGCGGAAACATTAAAATCAGTTCTAGATTCGTATTGCGCAGCTTCAGGGCAGATGGTCAGTGTCGACAAATCCAGCATCTTTTTTAGCCCTAATACGGGAGTGGACACTATAGAACAAATGTAATACGATTCTCAATATAATGACTGGGGCCTTGAATAACAAATATTTAGGACTGCCGGCCAATGTGGGTTTAGATAAAACCGATTGTTTCCAATACTTAATTGATCGTATTGTTCAGAGAATTAGTGGCTGGAAGGAAAAACTTCTGTCGGCTGGAGGAAAGGAGATCTTACTTAAAGCGGTTGTTCAAGCTATTCCCACCTATGCAATGTCCGTCTTTAAAATTCCTAAAAAAAATTGCAAAGGAAATATTGATGCGTTGGCGCATTTCTGGTGGGGAGATGAGCACAACCAAAGGAGGATGCATTGGATGACTTGGTGGAAAATGTGTGTACCCAAGAACCAAGGAGGAATAGGTTTTCGGGATATCCATTGTTTCAATTTGGCTATGCTTGCTAAACAGGCTTGGCCTCTTCTCGAGAATCCGGATTCTCTATGTGCTACTATTTTGAGAGTCAAATACTATCCTGACGGTGACTTGTTGAACACTGACCTGAAGAAGGGATCTTCCTTCACCTGGCAAAGTATTATGGCGGGTGTGAGCTCCCTGAAGCGTGGTCATATTTGGCGAGTGGGAAACGGGCAGAATATTGACATTTGGGAGGACGCATGGATTCCAAATTGTGCAAACCGTAGAATTGTTACCCCTAAGGGAGGCCAGTTGTTACGGAAGGTAGAAGATTTGATTGATCCAACCTAAATAGTTGGGATGAAGATCTTCTCATACAGACTCCATGGCCTATTGATGTTCAGCGAGTGCTTACGATCCCGATATCGCAACATGATATGCCAGATTTCATAGCTTGGAATTTTACAAAAAATGGTATTTTTTGGTTCGGTCTGCTTATTTTGTGGAATGGGACCACCAATATGGGAACAAGTTACGACATACCAATGGGATGGGACGTACCACGGTCAATCCTATTTGGGCGAGGATTTGGAAACTTGCTTGTCCAGGAAAGGTTAAAATATTTATTTGGCGTACACTTCACGGCACTATTCCGTGTCATGTTAACTTAGCTAATAGACATGTGAAAGTCTCGCCTAAGTGTCCTGCCTGCTCATCTGGGCCAGAAGACACAAAACATTTGTTGTTTCTATGTGATAGAGCAAAAGAAGTCTAGAGAAGACTAGGGATGGACGATATTATCGACAGAGCTTGTAAAATAGACTATGTAGATGAGGCAATCTTGGAATATTTACTTTCATTACCAGATCAGGAACTATGTATTATGGGCACTCGTAATGTGCGTGACATGATTGCCATATCAGCCTGGTACTTGTTGTGGGAAAGGCGCCAATTGGTACACAATGAGACTACTCAGAATGCACAACAGATATCCATGGGGATACGCGCTCTCGCTGCCAATTTTGTTAATGCCTACTCGCCGAAGGCTTCCATTAAAAGAGGAGGATGGTCGAATCCCCCGACGGGATTTGTTAAACTTAACATTGATGCTTCTTTTGATCACGACCTTCTCAGGAGTACGATCGGGGCTGTCTTAAGAGATGACAAAGGTAGGTTCATCGGTGGGGGAAATGGTAAGATTGACTGGTGTGCAGATGTGTTGATGGCTGAAGCTTTGGCGTTAAAATTTGGCATATCTCTTGCGCAAAGGACGGGTTGTAATGACATAATTATTAACTCGGATAATATGGAGGTGATCGAGACCACGAACGAAGGAGTACGATCGTCGGGGGCAGCAGCTGCAATTTTTGATGATTGTTTTCACTTAGCTTGTGATTATCCTATTTCTAGATTCTAGCATTGTAATAGAGAAGCAAATAAAGTTGCTCATGAACTTGCCAAGTTGGCTAGATTTTCATTCATTTCTGATTGGCTTGAGGAACCACATAATGCAATTGTACCAATCCTCATAAATGATGTAATGATTATTTCTAATGAATAAAGCTCGAACTTTCTTTCAAAAAAAAAGTTTGCAATTTTTTTTTGGTTTTTGTTGTCGGGAGTGTAATAAGCCCTCAAAGCCCTTTTTACCGGCTATGGTACCTACCGGTAACCAACTACCCAATGAGCATATGACAGCCATCAAAAATTCATATACGGGAGGGATGTATTTCCTTGTCTAGGACACACCATTTGTGAGATAAAGGACATGCATGCATGACCATCTTTTCCTGACACACAAGGAGTACGTATTAAGCACACATATTTTTTTTCCGCTTTGACAATTTCAGTAAGTAGCGGATCCAGGCCGATGAGCCAAGGTGGGCCAATAGTAGAACTGTTCATAAAAAATATTTTTTCATAATATTTTTAACTTTTTTTCACTATTATATAAAGCTATTGAAAAAAAATCCCAGGCTGGGCGGTGGCCCACCCTGTCCACCCTCTACCTCCGCCACTATTTCAATTATACATATCTTTTAACCTATATATAGTTTCATTTTTGAAACTATTTATATATTTGAACTCCCGAGTTCAAGACCTTTACAACAAGACAATTTGTCAATATATTTCAAACATATTTATTTTAGTTAAATTAGTTTTTGCAGAAGAATGGATTTTTTGAATGAGTGAAAACTTTGAAATGAGTCAAATCAGTGAATTCTACCTTTTGTTAAATGAGTGTAATGTGTTTTCTGAAATGTGTTTTTTCATTTGAAATGAGTGAATTCTATCTTTTGTAAATGAGTGTAATGTGTTTTCTGAAATGAGTGAAATCTATCTTTTGGAAATGGGTGTAATGTATTTTCCGAAATGAGTGAAATCTATATTTGTAGACAAATTTTAACATGCTCTCCCTCTTACCCCTTCTTTTTACATGTGAGGTAAGAAGGTAAGAGTTAATCAGGCCACTAATTAATAAGATCAATGGCTCAGATCTAATATATAATCTTACCTCTCATGTGAAATGAGGAGGTAAGAGGGAGAATGTTAAAACTGCTCTTATTTGTAAATGAGTTTCATGTGTCTTCTAAAATGAGTGAAATCTATTTTTTGTAAATGAGTGTAATGTGTTTTTGTTGGGAAACGTTGCATGGAAAACAATTTTTTTTCTACGCACACGCAAGATCTATCTAGGAGATGCATAGCAACGAGAGGGGAGAGTGTGTCTACGTAACTTCGTAGAACGTAAGCGGAAGCTTTTAACAACGCGGTTGATATAGTCGAATTTCGTCGCGCTCCAACCGATCAAGTACCGAACGTATGGCACCTCCGCGTTCAGCACACGTTCAACTCGGTGACATCCTCCGCCTTCTTGATCCAGCAAGACGGCGAGGTAGTAGATGAGTTCCTGCAGCACGACGTCATGGTGATGGTGATGGTGAAGCTATCTCCGCAGGGCTTCGCCTAAGCACTACGAAAATATGACCGAGGGTGTAAAATGTGGAGGGAGGCGCCTCACACGGTAACAATTGATTCGTTGTGTGCTAGGCGCCCCCCCCCCTCTCACATATATAGGTGGGAGGGAGAAGGAGCAGCCAAAGGTGGCGCCCAAGTAGGAGGAATCCTACATGGGGTCCCTCCCAAGCCGCGCCCCCCTTTCCTTATTTGGAGTGCGGCGAAAGGTAGGGGAGGGTGGCACCCCCCTTTCCTTCCTCCCATGAGAGGGAAAGGTAGGAGGGGCTAGGCCCTCCCCCTTTTCCCTCCCTAGGGATGGCCAAACAAGGGAGGAGGCGCACCAACCCCCTTGTAGGCTGGTATGTCCCCTCCTTTGGCCCATAAGGCACATAACTTGCCGGGGGGGGGGGGGGGGGGGGGGAGGACCCTTTGCGGTGACCCGATTCCTTCCCGGTAAGTCCCAATACACTTCCGGTGTCCAAATACCATCGTCCTATATATCAATCTTTACCTATCGACCATTTCGAGACTCCTCATCATGTCTGTGATCTCATCCGGGACTCCAAACAACAATTGGTCACCAAAACATAGAACTCATATAACACTATATCATCAACGAACGTTAAACGTGCGGACCCGACAGGTTTGAGAACTGAAGGAAATATGCTCTAGAGGCAATAATAAAGTTATTATTTATTTCCAAATATCATGATAAATGTTTATCATTCATGCTAGAATTGTATTACCCGGAAACATAATACATGTGTGAATACATAGACAAACCTAGTGTCACTAGTATGCCTCTAATTGACAAGCTCGTGAATCAAAGATGGTTAAGTTTCCTAACCGTAGACATGAGTTGTCATTTGATTAACAGGATCACATCATTAGAAGAATGATGTGATTGACATGACCCATTCCGTTAGCTTAGCACTTGATCATTTAGTATGTTGCTATTGCTTTCTTCATGACTTATACATGTTCCTATGACTATGAGATTATGTAACTCCCGCTTACCGTAGGAACACTTTGTGTGGTACCAAATGTCACAACGTAACTGGGTGATTATAAAGGTGCTCTACAGGTGTCTCCAAAGGTACTTGTTGAGTTGACATATTTCGAGATTAGGATTTGTCACTCCAATTGTCGGAGAGGTATCTCTGGGCCCTCTCGGTAATGCACATCACTATAAGCCTTGCAAGCAATGTAGCTAATGAGTTAGTTATGGGATGATGCATTACGTAACGAGTAAAGAGACTTGCCGGTAACGAGATTGAACTAGGTATTGAGATACCGACGATCGAATCTCGGGCAAGTAACATACCGATGACAAAGCGAACAACGTATGTTGTTATGCGGTTTGACCAATAAAGATCTTCATAGAATATGTACGAGCCAATTTGAGCATCCAGGTTCCGCTATTGGTTATTGACCGGAGACGTGTCTCGGTCATGTCTACATAGTTCTCGAACCCGTAGGGTCTGCACGCTTAAATTAAGATGACAGTTATATTATGAGTTTATGTGTTTAGATGTACCGAAGGTTGTTCGAGTCCCGGATGTGATCACGGACATGATGAGGAGTCTCGAAATGGTCGAGACATGAAGATCGATATATTGGACGACTATATTTGGACACCGGAAAGGTTCCGGGTGAGACTGGGACAATACCGGAGCTCCGGGAGGTTATCGGAAACCCCCGGGAGGTATATGGGCCTTAATGGGCCTTAGTGGAAAGGAGGGGAAAGGAGCAAGGGAGGGGGCGCCCCCCCCCCACCCCAAGCCCAATCCGAATTGGGAATGGGTCCTGATACGTCTCCGTCGTATCTATAATTTTTCATTGTTCCATGCCAATATTATTGAACTTTTATATACTTTGGGCAACTTTTTATACTATTTTTTGGGACTAACATATTGATCCAGTGCCCAGTGCCAGTTCCTGTCTGTTGCTTGTTTTTTGTTTTGCAGAAACCCAATATCAAATGGAGTCCAAATGGGATAAAAACGGACGGAGAATTATTTTGGAATATTTGTGATTTTTGGGAAGTAAAATCAACGCGAAATGGTTCCCGAGGTGGCCATGAGAGTGGCCCACGCCACCACTCCAGGTGGGCGCGCCCCCCCACTCTCGTGGGCCACCCGTAAGGCGGTTGATGCCCTTCTTTGGCCGCAAGAAAGCTAATTTTTGGAAAACAAACTGGGCGAAGGTTTCAATCCAATTGGAGTTACGGATCTCCAGATATAAAGGAAACGGTTCCAGGGCAGAATTCGAGAATGCGGAAACAGAGAGATAGATCGAATCTCAGAGGGGATCTCTCCCCTCCCGAGCCATGGGAGCCAAGGACTAGACGGGAAACCCTTCTCCCATCTAGGGAGGAGGTGAAGGAAGAAGCAGAAGAAGGGGGCCTCTCTCCCCCTTGCTTTCGGTGGCGCCGGAGCGCTGCCGGGGGCCATCATCATCACCGCGATCTTCACCAACACCTCCGCAACCTTCACCAACATCTCCATCACCTTCCCCCATCTATATTCAGCGGTCCACTCTCCCGCAACCCGCTTTACCCTCTACTTGAACATGGTGCTTTATGCTTCATATTATTATCCTATGATGTGTTGCCATCCAATGATGTCTGAGTAGATTTCCATTGTCCTACCGGTGATTGATGAATTGCTATGATTGGTTTGAGTTGCATGTTTTATTATTGGTGTTGTCCTATGGTACCCTCCGTGTCGCGCAAGCGTGAGGGATTCCCGCTATAGGGTGTTGCAATGCGTTCATGATTCGCTTATAGTGGGTTGCATGAGTGACTGAAACACAAACCCGAGGAAGGGGATTGTTTCGTATGGGATAAAGGGGACTTGATGCTTTAATGCTATGGTTGGGTTTTACCTTAATGAATCTTTAGTAGTTGCGGATGCTTGCTAGAGTTCCAATCATAAGTGCATATGATCCAAGTAGAGAAAGTATGTTAGCTTATGCCTCTCCGTCAAATAGAATTGCAATGGTGTTTACCGGTCTAGTAACATAGTCAATTGCTTAGGGACAATTTCACAACTCCTACCACCACTTTTCCACACACACACACTATATTTACTTTATTGCATCTTTATCGCAACAGACCCTACTTTTTATTTACGCGTTCTTTATTATCTTGCAAACCTATCCAACAACACCTACAAAGTACTTCTAGTTTCATACCTGTTCTAGGTAAAGAGAACGTCAAGTGTGCGTAGAGTCGTATCAGTGGCCGATAGGACTTGAGAGAGTATTTGTTCTACCTTTAGCTGTTGGGTTCGACACTCTTACTTATCGAAAGAGGCTACAACTATCCCGTATACTTGCAGGTTATCAAGACCTTCCGTTGCCGGGTAGTCATAGCGTGGGGTGAATATTCTCGTGTGTGTTTGTTTGCTTTATCACTAAGTAATTTTTATTTGTTGTTCTAAGTTGTTCTCTATCTTTAGTTATGGATATGGAATGCAAAGTACCAAAAAAATAAGGTGTACTTGCTACTCATGGAGATGGAGTAACTGCTAAAGCCCTCGATTCTCATTAGGTGAAAGATATTATGTACTACTTTGATAATCCTGAGAAAACCCCATTCAACTTTATAATGGGAGACACGTTGGATCAACGTGAATACTTTAGGGATTATCGTTCGACACAAAAAGGGAAATTTTTATGGGACCAATTTATTATGTTGCGTTGGTATGCCTGGGATCTATGCTTGAGATATGATATCACTTGTTGCTCTAGGATGAAGGCTCCACGCCTTCCCTTTTCATGCAAATTTAATGATAATGAAACCTTAGCTTCTTATGCTAATGGTATATATGATTATTATGATGTGGAACAAATAGAAGAATTTGTCGCTTTTAAGGCTGCTTATGAAATTGAACCTTTGTTTGAAAAGTATGAAGCTTTTGATGATGATGGTGTTTATAGGCCTGAAAATCTTGCTATACTTAGATATTGCTATGAAAATTATGAATACAATTACAATATTAATGCATTTATTGAGAAAGTCTCCGCTGTCCAAGAAGATACTAATATTTTGCAGGAAGCTATGGAAGAAGAAATTGATGAAACTGTGAGCTCATTGGATGAAAAAGATGATGAGAGAGCGAAGAACAAAAGGAGGAAGAGCGGATTGATCACCCATTCCCACCTTCTAATGAGAGTAACTCTTCAACTCATACATTGTTTAATTCCCCTCCGTGCTTAACGAAGGATGATTGCTATGATGATTGTTATGATCCCGTTGATTCTCTTGAAATATCCCTTTTTGATGATGCTTGCTATGCTTGTGGCCAAGATGCCAATATGAACTATGCTTATGGAGATGAACTTGCTATAGTTCCTTATGTTAAACATGAAATTGTTGCTATTGCACCCCGCATGATAGTCCTATTATCTTTTTGAATTCTCCCGACTACACTATATCGTAGAAGTTTGCGCTTAGTAAGGATTATATTGATGGGTTGCCTTTTATCATTGCACATGATGATTTTGATGAATGTGATATGAGTGTTCTTGCTGCTCCTACTTGCAATTATTATGCGAGAGGAACTATGTCTCCACCCCTCTATGTTTCCAACACGATAGAATTGCAAGAAACTGCTTATACTATGTGTTGGCCTTTACTAGGTGTGCATGAATTGTTCTTTATGACATGCCGATGCATACGAAGAGAGTTAGACTTCGTTGTTGCTTGATATATGTTACTTTGTGCTCACTACTAAATTACAAATCATTGTTAATTAAAATTGGCTTTGATATACCTTGGGATCCGGGTGGATTCATTACTTGAGCACTAGATGCCCAGCTTAATGGCTTTAAAGAAAGCGCTGCCAGGGGGACAACCCGGAAGTTTTAGAGAGTCATTTATTTTTGTTGAGTTCTTTCATATAATTTAAAAACAAAAAAAATAAATAGGGGAACCTAAAAACTTTTCAAGAAGGAAAGTGAAAGTGAGAAAGACAAGCATTGTTGAAGTGGGAGAGCTCCTTGAACTTTGTTCATGCTTATGGAAACTTTGTGAATCTTGATTACAGAAAATTTTCATAAAAAATAATTATCCCCTTGTTTAATTCCATTGTATTATAAAAATAATGTGCCAAGGTTTGCCTTTAGGATGTTTACAATGCTTGTTGGTTTGTACGGTGCAGGACAGAAACTTTGGCTGTAGTGCGCAATTTTACATTTTTAACTGGAACGTCAATTGGTTCTGATTCCTTTTTGACTGTATTTATATACAACTTGTTTATTTGTCTTAATTTTGGTAGAATTGTTGGGGTACCATAAGTATGGTGGATGTTCAGATTGCTACAGACTGTTCTGTTTTTGACAGATTCTGTTTTTGATGCATAGTTTGCTTGTTTTGATGAATCTATCAATTTATATTAGTGCATTAAGCCATGGAAAAGTTATATTACAGTAGACACAATGAAAAAACAAAATATGAATTGGTTTGCTATAGTACTTAGAGTGGTGATTTGCTTTATTATACTAACGGATCTTACTGAGTTTTCTGTTGAAGTTTTGTGTGGATGAAGTGTTCGATGATCGAGGATGTCTCGATATGAGGAAAAGGAACAGAGGAAAGAGCTCAAGCTTGGGGATGCCCGAGGCACCCCAAGTAAGTATTCAAGGAGACTCAAGCGTCTAAGCTTGGGGATGCCTTGGAAGGCATCCCCTCTTTCTTCAACAAGTATCAGTATGTTTTCGTATTCGTTTTGTTCATGCGATATGTGCAAGTCTTGGAGCGTCTTTTTCATTTAGTTTTCATTTTTCTTTTATGAACCATGCTGGTATGAGATAGTCCTTGGTTGATTTATAGAATGCTCATTGCACTTCACTTAAATGTTTTTGAGTATGGCTTTATAGAATGCTTCATGTGCTTCACTTATATCATTTGAAGTTGGATTGCTTGTTTCTCTTTACATAGAAAACCGCCATTTGTAGAATGCTATTTTCCTTCACTTATATTTGTTAGAGCATGGGTATATCTTTTGTAGAAAGAATTAAACTCTCTTGCTTCACTTATATCTTTTTAGAGAGATGACAGGAATTAGTCATTCACATGGTTAGTCATAAAATCCTACATAAACTTGTAGATCGCTGAATATGATATGTTTGATTCCTTGCAATAGTTTTGCGATATAAAGATGGTGATATTAGAGTCATGCTAGTGAGTGGTTGTGGATTGTAGAGACACTTGTGTTGACATTTGCAAGCCCCATAGCATGCACGTATGGTAACCGTTGTGTGACAAATTTGAAGCATGGGGTGTTTCTTTTGATTGTCTTCCTTATGAGTGGTGGTTGGGGACGAGCGATGGTCTTTTCCTACCAATCTATCCCCCTAGGGGCATGCATAGTAGTACTTTGCTTCGAGGGCTAATAAACTTTTGCAATAAGTATATGAGTTCTTTATGACTAATGTGAGTCCATGGATTATACGCACTTTTACCTTTCCATCATTGCTAGCCTCTTCGGTACCGTGCATTGCCCTTTCTCACCTTGAGAGTTGGTGCAAACTTCGCCAGTGCATCCAAACCCCGTGATATGATACGCTCTATCACACATAAGCCTCATTATATATTCCTCAAAACAGCCACCATACCTACCTATCATGGCATTTCTATAGCCATTCCGAGATATATTGCCATGCAACTTTCATCATCATCATATACATGACTTGAGCATTCATTGTAATATTGCTTTGCATGATCGTAAGATAGCTAGCATGATGTTTTCATGGCTTGTCCATTTTTTTGATGTCATTGCTACGCTAGATCATTGTACATCCCGGTACACCGCCGAAAGCATTCATAGTCATATCTTTGTTCTAGTATCGAGTTGTAAGTAAATAAAATTGTGATGATCATCATTATAGAGCATTGCCCCATAAAAAAAGAAAAAAAGTAAAGGCCAAAGAAGTCTAAATAAAAAAGGGGGCCAAAGAAGCCCACCAAAAAGAAAAAAAAGAAAAAGAAGAAGAAAAAAAGAAAAAGAAAAGGGGCAATGTTACTATCCTTTTTCCACACTTCTGCTTCAGAGTAGCACCATGTTCTTCATATAGAGAGTCTCTTATGTTGTCACTTTCATATACTAGTGGGAATTTTTCATTATAGAACTTGGCTTGTATATTCTAACGATGGGATTCCTCAAATGCCCTAGGTCTTCGTGAGCAAGCAAGTTCGATGCACACCCACTAGTTTCTTTTGTTGAGCTTTCATACATTTATAGCTCTAGTGCATCTGTTGCATGGCAATCCCTACTCCTCGCATTGACATCAATTGATGGGCATCTCCATAGCCCGTTGATTAGCTGCGTCGATGTGAGACTTTCTCCCTTTTTGTCTTCTCCATATAAACCTCCACCATCATATTCTATTCCACCTATAGTGTTATATCCATGGCTTGCGCTCATGTATTGCGTGAGGGTTGAAAAAGCTGAAGCGCGTTAAAAAGTATGAACCAATTGCTCGGCTTGTCATCAGGGTTGTGCATGGTGGGGGCATTTTGTCTGACGAAAATGAAGCATGGCCAAACTATATGATTTTGTAGGGATAAGCTTGCTTTTGCCTTGTTGTTTTGAAAAGACATGATTGCTTTATTGGTACGCTCGAAGTATTATTGTTTTTATGTCGAATGATAGACTATTGCTTTGAATCACTCGTGTCTTAATATTCATGCCATGATTAGACATATGATCAAGATTATGCTAGGTAGCATTCCACATCAAAAACTATCTTTTTTATCATTTACCTACGCCAGGACGAGCAGGAATTAAGCTTGGGGACGCTGATACGTCTCCGTCGTATCTATAATTTTTTATTGTTCCATGCCAATATTATTCAACATTTATATACTTTTGGCAACTTTCTATACTATTTTCTAGGACTAACATATTGATCCAGTGCCTAGTGTCAGTTCCTGTCTTTTGCATGTTTTTTGTTTCGCAGAAACCCAATATCAAACGGAGTCCAAATGGGATAAAAACGGACAGAGAATTATTTTGGAATATTTGTGATTTTTGGGAAGTAAAATCAACGCAAAATGGTGCCCGAGATGGCCACGAGAGTGGCCCACGCCACCACTCCAGGTGGGCGCGCCCCCCACTCTCGTGGGCCACCTGTAAGGCGGTTGATGCCCTTCTTTGGCCCCAAGAAAGCTAATTTTTGGAAAACGATCTAGGCGAAGGTTTCAATCCAATCGGAGTTACGGATCTCCAGATCTAAAGGAAACAGTGCCAGGGTAGAATTCGAGAACGCAGAAACAGAGAGATAGATCCAATCTCGGAGGGGCTCTCGGCCCTCCCAAGCCATGGGAGCCAAGGACCAGAGGGGAAACCCTTCTCCCATCTAGGGAGGAGGTCAAGGAAGAAGCATAAGAAGGGGGCCTCTCTCCCCCTTGCTTCCGGTGGCGCCGGAGCGCTGCCGGGGGCCATCATCATCACCGCGATCTTCACCAACACCTCCGCCATCTTCACCAACATCTCCATCACCTTCGCCCATCTATATTCAGCGGTCCACTCTCCCGCAACCCGCTGTACCCTCTACTTGAACATGGTGCTTTATGCTTCATATTATTATCCAATGATGTGTTGCCATCCAATGATGTCTGAGTAGATTTCCATTGTCCTATCGGTGATTGATGAATTGCTATGATTGGTTTGAGTTTCATGTTTTATTATTGGTGTTGTCCTATGGTACCCTCCGTGTCGCGCAAGCGTGAGGGGTTCCCGCTATAGGGTGTTGCAATGCGTTCATGATTCGCTTATAGTGGGTTGCATGAGTGACTGAAACACAAACCCGAGTAAGGGGATTGTTGCGTATGGGATAAAGGGGACTTGATGCTTTAATGCTATGGTTGGGTTTTACCTTAATGAATCTTTAGTAGTTGTGGATGCTTGCTAGAGCTCCAATCATAAGTGCATATGATCCAAGTAGAGAAAGTATGTTAGCTTATGCCTCTCCCTCAAATAGAATTGCTATAGTGATTACCGGTCTAGTAACATAGTCAATTGCTTAGGGACAATTTCACAACTCCTGCCACCACTTTTCCACACACGCTATATTTACTTTATTGCTTCTTTATATAAACAGCCCCTACTTTTTATTTACGAGTTCTTTATTATCTTGCAAGCCTATCCAACAACACCTACAAAGTACTTCTAGTTTCATACCTGTTCTAGGTAAAGAGAACGTCAAGTGTGCGTAGAGTCGTATCAGTGGCCGATAGGACTTGAGAGAGTATTTGTTCTACCTTTAGCCCCTCGTTGGGTTCGACACTCTTACTTATCGAAAGAGGCTACAAATATCTCGTATACGTGCGGGTTATCAGGGGCCCCCCTTTCTTCCTCCCTCCTTCCTCTTCCTTCCCTCTCCCTCTCCAAATAGGAAAGGGAGGAGTCCTACTCCCGGTGGGAGTAGGACTCCCCCCTTGGGCGCGCCTTCTCCCCTTGGCCGGCCCCCTCCTCCACTCCTTTATATACGGGGGAGGGGGGCACCCTATAGACACAACAATTGATCATTGATCTCTTAGCCGTGTGCGGTGTCCCCCTCCACCATAGTCCTCCTCGATAATATTTTAGCGGTGCTTAGGCGAAGCCCTACATCATCATCGTCACCACGCCGTCGTGTTGACGAAACTCTCCCTCAAAGCTCGGCTTGATCGGAGTTCAAGGGAAGTCATCGAGCTGAACGTGTGCAAGAACTCGGAGGTTCCGTGTTTTCGGTGCTTGATCGGTCGGGCCGTGAAGACGTATGACTACATCAACCGCGTTGTGCTAACGCTTCCGCTTTCGGTCTACGAGGGTACGTGGACAACACTCTCCCCTCTCGTTGCTATGCATCACCATGATCTTGCGTGTGCGTAGGAATTTTTTTGAAGTTACTACGTTCCCCAACAGTGGCATCCGAGCCTGGTTTATGCGTAGATGTCATATGCACGAGTAGAACACAAGTGAGTTGTGGGCGATACCAGTCATACTACTTACCAGCATGTCATACTTTGGTTCGGCGGTATTGTTGGATGAAGCGGCCCGGACCGACATTACGCGTACGCTTACGCGAGACTGGTTTTACCGCCGTGCTTTGCACACAGGTGACTAGCGGGTGTCAGTTTCTCCAACTTTAGTTGAACCGAGTGTGGCTACGCCCGGTCCTTGAGAAGGTTAAAACAACACTAACTTGACAAACTATCGTTGTGGTTTTGATGCGTAGGTAAGAACGGTTCTTGCTCAGCCCGTAGCATCCATGTAAAACTTGCAACAACAAAGTAGAGGACGTCTAACTTGTTTTCGCAGGGCATGTTATGATGTGATATGGTCAAGGCATGATGCTATATTTTATTGTATGAAATGATCATGTTTTGTAACCGAGTTATCGGCAACTAGCAGGAGCCATATGGTTGTCACTTCATTGTATGCAATGCAATCGCCCTGTAATTGCTTTACTTTATCACTAAGCGGTAGCGATAGTCGTAGAAGCAATAGTTGGCGAGACAACAACGATGCTACGATGGAGATCAAGGTGTCGCACCGGTGACGATGGTGATCATGACGGTGCTTCGGAGATGGAGATCACAAGCACAAGATGATGATGTCCATATCATATCACTTATATTGATTGCACCTGATGTTTATCTTTTATGCATCTTATCTTGCTTTGATTGACTGTAGCATTATAAGATGATCCCTCACTAAATTTCAAGATAAAAGTGTTCTCCCTGAGTATGCACCGTTGCCAAAGTTCGTCGTGCCCAGACACCATGTGATGATCGGGTGTGATAAGCTCTACGTCCATCTACAATGGGTGCAAGCCAGTTTTGCACACGCAGAATACTCAGGTTAAACTTGACGAACCTAGCATATGCAGATATGGCCTCGGAACACTAAGACCGAAAGGTCGAGCGTGAATCATATAGTAGATATGATCAACATAGTGAAGTTCACCATTGAAAACTACTCCATTTCACATGATGATCGGTTATGGTTTAGTTGATTTGGATCACGTGATTACTTAGATGATTAGAGGGATGTCTATCTAAGTGGGAGTTCTTAAGTAATATGATTAATTGAACTTAAATTTATCATGAACTTAGTACCTGATAGTATTTTGCTTGTCTATGTTTGTTGTAGATAGATGGCTCGTGCTGTTGTTCCGTTGAATTTTAATGCGTTCCTTGAGCAAGCAAATTTGAAACATGATGGTAGCAATTACACGCACTGGGTCCGTAACTTGAGGATTATCCTCATTGCAGCACAGAAGAATTACGTCCTGGAAGCACCACTAGGTGTCAAACCTGCTGCAGGAGCAACACCAGTTGTTATGAATGTCTGGCAGAGCAAAGCTGATGACTACTCGATAGTTCAGTGTGCCATGCTTTACGGCTTAGAACCGGGACTTCAACGACGTTTTGAACTTCATGGAGCATATGAGATGTTCCAGGAGTTGAAGTTAATATTTCAAGCAAATGTCCGGATTGAGAGATATGAAGTCTCCAATAACTCCTACAGCTGCAAGATGGAGGAGAATAGTTCTGTCAATGAGCATATACTCAGAATGTCTGGGTATAACAATCACTTGATTCAACTGGGAGTTAATCTTCCGGATGATAGCGTCATTGACAGATTCTTCAATCACTGCCACCAAGCTACAAGAGCTTCGTGATGAACTATAATATGCAAGGGATCGATAAGACAATTCCTGAGCTCTTTGCAATGCTAAAGGCTGTGGAGGTAGAAATCAAGAAGGAGCATCAAGTGTTGATGGTCAATAAGACCACCAGTTTCAAGAAAAAGGGCAAAGGGAAAAAGAAGGGGAACTTCAAGAAGAACAGAATACAAGTTGATGCTCAAGAGAAAAAACCCAAGTCTGGACTTAAGCTTGAGACTTCTACTGCAAGCAGACTGGTCACTAGAAGCGGAACTGCCCCAAGTATTTGGCGGATAAGAAGGATGACAAGGTGAACAAAGGTATATATGATATACATGTTATTGATGTGTACCTTACAAGAGCTCGCAGTAGCACCTGGGTATTTGATACTGGTTCTGTTGCTAATATTTGCAACTCGAAACAGGGACTACGGATTAAGCGGACACTGGCTAAGGACGAGGTGACGATGCACGTGGGAAATGGTTCCAAAGTCGATGTGATCGCCGTCGGCACGGTACCTCTACATCTACCTTCAGGATTAGTTTTAGAATTAAATAATTGTTATTTGGTGCCAGCATTGAGCATGAACATTATATTTGGATCTTGTTTGATGCGAGACGGTTATTCATTTAAATCTGAGAATAATGGTTGTTCTATTGATATGAGTAATATCTTTTATGTTCATGCACCCTTAAAGAGTGGTCTATTTTTGATGAATCTCGATAGTAGTGATACACATATTCATAATGTTGAAGCCAAAAGATGCAGAGTTGATAATGATAGTGCAACTTATTTGTGGCACTGCCGTTTAGGTCATATTGGTGTAAAGCGCATGAAGAAACTCCATACTGATGGACTTTTGGAATCACTTGATTATGAATCACTTGGTACTTGCGAACCATGCCTCATGCGCAAGATGACTAAAACGCCGTTCTCCGGAACTATGGAGGGAGCAACTGATTTGTTTGAAATCATACATACTGATGTATGTTGTCCAATGAATATTGAGGCTCGCAGCGGGTATCGCTATTTTCTCACCTTCACAGATGATTTGAGCAGATATGGGTATATCTACTTAATGAAACATAAGTCTGAAATATTTGAAAAGTTCAAAGAATTTCAAAGTGAAGTTGAAAATCATCGTAACAAGAAAATAAAGTTTCTATGATCTGATCGTGCAGGAGAATATTTGAGTTACGAGTTTGGTTTACATTTGAAGCAATGCGGAATAGTTTCGCAACTCACGCCACCCGGAACACCAGTGTGTCCGAACGTCGTAATCGTACTTTACTAGACATGGTGCGATCTATGATGTCTCTTACTGATTTACCGCTATTGTTTTGGGGTTATGCTTTAGAGACGGTCGCATTCACGTTAAATAGGGCACCATCAAAATCCGTTGAGATGACGCCTTATGAACTATGTTGTCGTTTCTTAAAGTTTGGGGCTGCGATGCTTATGTGAAAAAGCTTCAACCCGATAATCTCAAACCCAAATCGAAGAAATGTGTCTTCATAGGATACCCAAAGGAAAATGTTGGGTACACCTTCTATCACAGATCCGAAGGCAAGACATTTGTTGCCAAGAATGGATATTTCTAGAGAAGGAGTTTCTCTCGAAAGAAGTGAGTGGGAGGAAAGTAGAACTTGATGAGGTAACTGTACCTGCTTCTTTATTAGAAAATAGTTCATCACAGAAACCGGTTCCTGTGACGACTACACCAATAAGTGAGGAAGCTAATGATGTTGATCATGAAACTTCAGATCAAGTTACTACAGAACCTCGTAGGTCAACCAGAGTAAGATCCGCACCAGAGTGGTACGGTAATCCTATTCTGGAGGTCATGTTACTTGACCATGGCGAACCTACGAACTATGAGGAAGCGATGATGAGCCCAGATTTCGCAAAATGGCTTGAGGCCATGAAATCTGAGATGGGATCCATGTATGAGAACAAAGTGTGGACTTTGGTTGACTTGCCCGATGATCGGCAAGCCATCGAGAATAAATGGATCTTCAAGAAGAAGACTGGCATTGATGGTAATGTTACTGTCTACAAAGCTCGACTTGTTGCGGAAGGTTTTTGACAAGTTCAAGGGGTTCACTACGATGAGACTTTCTCACCCGTAGTGATGCTGAATTCTGTCTGAATCATGTTAGCAATTGCCGCATTTTATGATTATGAAATTTGGCAAATGGATGTCAAAACTGCATTCCGGAATGGATTTCTGGAAGAAGAGTTGTATATGATGCAACCAGAAGGTTTTGTCGATCCAAAGGATGCTAACAAAGTGTGCAAGCTCCAGCGATCCATTTATGGATTGGTGCAAGCCTCTCGCAGTTGGAATAAACGCTTTGATAGTGTGATCAAAGCATATGGTTTTTTACAAACTTTTGGAGAAGCCTGTATTTACAAGAATGTGAGTGGGAGCTCTGTGGCATTTCTAATATTATATGTGGACGACATATTATTGATTGGAAATGATATAGAATTTCTGGATAGCATAAAAGGATACTTGAATAAAAGTTTTTCAATGAAAGACCTCGGTGAAGCTGCTTACATATTGGGCATCAAGATCTATAGAGATAGATCAAGATGCGTAATTGGACTTTCACAAAGTACATACCTTGATAAAGTCTTGAAAAAGTTCAAAATGGATCAAGCAAAGAAAGGGTTCTTGCCTGTAATACAAGGTGTGAAATTGAGTCAGACTCAATGCCCGACCACTGCAGAAGATAGAGAGAAAATGAAAGAAGTTCCCTATGCTTCAGCCATAGGCTCTATCATGTATGCAATGCTGTGTACCAGACCTGATGTGTGCCTTGCTTTTAGTTTAGCAAGGAGGTACCAAAGTAATCCAGGAGTGGATCACTGGATAGCGGTCAAGAACATCCTGAAATACCTAAAAAGGACTAAGGATATGTTTCTCGTTTATGGAGGTGACAAAGAGCTAGTCGTAAATTGTTACGTCGATGCAGTTTATATTGAATGGTGGAGCTGTCAGTTGGTGCAGTTCTAAACAAAGCGTCGTGGCGGATCTACATGTGAAGCGGAGTACATAGCTGCTTCGGAAGCAGCAAATGAAGGAGCCTGGATGAAGGAGTTCATATCCGATCTAGGTGTCATACCTAGTGCATCGGGTCCAATGAAAATCTTTTGTGATAATACTAGTGCAATTGCCTTCGCAAAGGAATCCAGATTTCACAAGAGAACCAAGCACATCAAGAGACGCTTCAATTCCATCCGGGACCAAGTCCAGGTGGGAGACATAGAGATTTGCAAGATACATACGGATCTGAATGTTGTAGACCCGTTGACTAAGCCTCTTCCACGAGCCAAACATGATCAGCACTAAGGCTCCATGGGTGTTAGAATCATTACTGTGTAATCTAGATTATTGACTCTAGTGCAAGTGGGAGACTGAAGGAAATATGCCCTAGAGGCAATAATAAAGTTATTATTTATTTCCTCATATCATGATAAATGTTTATCATTCATGCTAGAATTGTATTACCCGGAAACATAATACATGTGTGAATACATAGACAAACATAGTGTCACTAGTATGCCTCTACTTGACTAGCTCGTGAATCAAAGATGGTTAAGTTTCCTAACCATAGACATGAGTTGTCATTTGATTAACAGGATCACATCATTAGGAGAATGATATGATTGACTTGACCCATTCCGTTTGCTTAGCACTTGATCGTTTAGTATATTGCTATTGCTTTCTTCATGACTTATACATGTTCCTATGACTATGGGATTATGTAACTCCCACTTACCGGAGGAACACTTTGTGTGCTACCAAATGTCACAACATAACTGGGTGATTATAAAGGTGCTCTACAGGTGTCTCCAAAGGAACTTGTTGAGTTGACATATTTCAAGATTTGGATTTGTCACTCCAATTGTCCGAGAGGTATCTCTGGGCCCTCTCGGTAATGCACATCACTATAAGCCTTGCAAGCAATGTAGCTAACGAGTTAGTTATGGGATGATGCATTACGTAACGAGTAAAGAGACTTGTCGGTAACGAGATTGAACTAGGTATTGAGATACTGACGATCGAATCTCGGGCAAGTAACATACCGATGACAAAGGGAACAACGTATGTTGTTATGCGGTTTGACCGATAAAGATCTTCGTAGAATATGTAGGAGCCAATATGAGCATCCAAGTCCCGCTATTGGTTATTGACCGGAGACGTCTCTCAGTCATGTCTATATAGTTCTCGAACCCGTAGGGTCCGCACGCTTAAACTAAGATAATAGTTATATTATGGGTTTATGTGTTTTGATGTAACGAAGGTTGTTCGGAGTCCCGGATGTGATCACGGACATGACGAGGAGTCTCGAAATGGTCGAGACATGAAGATCGATATATTGGATGACTATATTTGGACACCGGAAAGGTTCCAAGTGAGATTGGGACAATACCGGAGCTCCGGGAGGTTATCGGAACCCCCCGGGAGGTATATGGGCCTTAATGGGCCTTAGTGGAAAGGAGGGGAAAGGAGCAAGGGAGGGGGCGCCCCCCCCCCCCAAGCCCAATCCGAATTGGGAAGGCCCCCCTTTCCCTCCTCCCTCCTTCCTCTTCCTTCCCTCTCCCTCTCCAAATAGGAAAGGGAGGAGTCCTACTCCCGGTGGGAGTAGGACTCCCCCCCTTGAGCGCGCCTCCTCCCCTTGGCCGGCCCCCTCCTCCACTCTATATACGGGGGAGGGAGGCACCCCAAAGACACAACAATTGATCATTGATCTCTTAGCCGTGTGCGGTGCCCCCCTCCACCATGGTCCTCCTCGATAATATTGTAGCGGTGCTTAGGCGAAGCCCTGCGACTGTAGAACATCATCATCGTCACCACGCCGTCGTGCTGACGGAACTCTCGCTCGACACTCGGCTGGATTGGAGTTCGAGGGACGTCATCGAGCTAAACGTGTGCAAGAACTCGGAGGTACCGTGTTTTCGGTGCTTGATCGGTCGGGCCATGAAGGCATACGACTACATCAACCGCGTTGTGCTAACGCTTCCGCTTTCGGTCTACGAGGGTACGTGGACCACACTCTCCCCTCTCGTTGCTATGCATCACCATGATCTTGCATAGGAATTTTTTTGAAATTACAATGTTCCCCAACAAGAACTATGTAGACATGATCGAGACACCTCTCGGGTCAATAACCAATAGCGGAACCTGGATGCCCATATTGGCTCCTACATATTTTGTGAAGATCTTTATCTGTCGAACCGTTATGACAACATATGTAATTCCCTTTGTACATCGGTATGTTACTTGCCCGAGATTCGATCGTCGGTATTTTCATACCTAGTTCAATCTCGTTACTGGAAAGTCTCTTTACTCGTTCTGTAATACATCACCTTGTGACTAACTCCTTAGTCATTTGCTTGCAAACTTATGACGTGTATTACCGAGAGGGCCCAGAGATACCTATCCGATACTCGGAGTGACAAATCCTAATCTCGATCTATGCCAACTCAACAAACACCTTCCGAGATACCTATAAAGCATCTTTATGATCACCCAGTTACTTGTGACGTTTGATAGCATGCAAGGTATTCCTCCAGTATCCGGGAGTTGCATAATCTCATAGTCAAAGGATTATAAATTTGACATGAAGAAAGCAATAACAATAAACTGAACAATCATTATGCTAAGCTAACGGATGGATCTTGTCCATCACATCATTTTCCTAATGATGTGATCCTGTTATCAAATGACAACACATGTCTATGGTTAGGAAACCTTAACCATCTTTGATCAACGAGCTATTCCAGTAGAGGCTTACTAGGGACACAGTATTTGTTTATGTATTCACACATGTATTTAAGTTTTGGTCAATACAATTCTAGCACAAATAATAAAACTTTATCATGAATAAGGAAATATAATATAAAATAACAACTTTATTATTGCTTCTACGGTATAGTTCCTTCAGCTTTCTGAATCGAGTGAAATGTAAAACCGACTGAAGTGTTTTCCGAAACTAGTAAAATGTGAAACTGACTGAAATACATTTTCTGAAATGAGTGAAATGGTTAAATTCAAACTAGCCAGATTGTATCCAAGATTGATCTTGTTTTTAGAAGTCTTGTCACCTTGAATACAAAAATATAAAATTCTCAAAACTGGATATTTAGTTCGAAAGTTCTCATCATTTTAATATGTCACATGGAAAACAAAGTGCATGTATTTATTGTGTGCATGCATCCGTGGTGCATCTGTTTTCCCTGACCCTGGCACCTGACAAAAGGTGTTGCTATGGACACCATCCAGGTTGTATATTTGTTTGTATAACATTTGTATTGCAAAGAGAGAGAAATAAAAACATGGTGTGCTCTTCACACACATCAATCTCAAAGCAATGTTTGACGATGGATTCCTAACCGGCAGGTACCGGAACCGTTAAATTTATTTATTTGGTAATAAGCTTGCACATGTACTTGAACAACACGGGCCGAAGGCTGATGTGCAGTTCTTTGTCTGGGCAGAGGTTTCCCCTGACTTCATGGGTTTGGTGACTAACGATATGGCTAGGTTCTAAGGTTAAGTGTAATAGATTATTAATTTTTTGATTTTTTATCCCTACGCGGCGGCTAGGTTTCTCTTCTCTCTGGTGCTCTGATCGCCGGAGAGTCCCCATCCGATCGAACCCCTACCCTCTCGTAGGGTACCTTGTCTACGCTAACCTAAGCCCTCGCTACCCCTGACCGCGAGGGAGACGGAGGCAGATGCCCAATCTGCACTACTAGGAAAAACCCTAGTAGTAGCACGGGTTTTGATGCTATCAGTAGCGCAGGTAGCCGCGCTACTACTATGGCGCTACAGCTAACAGTTAGACCGCACTACTACTATTGACTATATCAGTACCGCTTTTCTGGAACACGCTACTATTAAGTAGCTGTGGCGTTTTTCTATCCCCGCGCTACTGTTGTATCTTTCATCATTTTTTCCTGCTTCCTACCCCATTTCAATAAACTGCAATTTCACATATACCAGATAACAATATCATTAACCATAATACCATATAGTCATACAGTAGTCATACAATATCATAAAGCATTATAGGTACTCCTATATAGTCAACATGCATCCTCACATGAATATATCATATATGATAAGCAGTACTAGGTAGTCTTACAGCCACACATATATAGCAGGTCTACTAGGTATATATAGTCATACAGCCACACACACATATGTAGTTCTAGATGATATCGATAGCGATCATCATCCTCAAGCCTGGGCGGTGGGTGTTCCTAACAGTAATTAGCATGGCCTGTCCAACACGAAGATTCTTGCCGACGAGGAATCTCTTTCACCCAACCGAGCTTAAGTGTGTGCGACCGTCCGTGTCCATGGCGTAAGTACAGGTGGTGATGGAGCCCCTTGCAGTAAGGCGTATTCCAGCCGAGCCTTCTTCATCAGACTTGATACCACAACTCACAGATAGGCTCTTTGGCAATTTCTGAATAAGAATAACATATCAATTAATAAGTAGCCTCACACATACTCTTGCAAATATATTTCTACTAAGTATAGATTTCTACACTATCAAAAGACACAGTACTACACATTTCTACTAAGCATGAATTCTACTAATAAGTATGGATAATCTACATTATTAATAGTTCCTTGGATTCTACACTAATAAGCATGTCATCAGACTCTACACTAAAGCATATCATCGACTAGATTCCACACAGCATATCATTGGACTCTACACTAAGCATATCATCGGATTCACTAAGCATATCCTCGGATAATTTGCATTTGTAAGTGTAACAATAAAGCATATATATGTATATCATCAAATTACTACAGTTAGTATAACATACCATATCATGCCGATCAACCATGGTACTTGTCAGGCGGGTCACGAATGGCACCCAGAAAAAGTCATCACGTGGCGGAATTATGTCCCATAGGTTGCACACCTCCTCCTTGCTCAGCCTCATTCTTTGAGCATAGATGGCTTCATGAAGTGGATCCTCATCATCTTCATCAAGTGGGTCATCATCATCTTCATCATCTTCATCAAGTGGGTCTTCATCATCTTCATCATCTTCATCATCTTCATCAAGTGGGTCATCATCATCTTCATCATCTTCCTCCTTATTGATATAAATGATAGCCAGGTTGGGTCTTTCTGCTCTGAAGGAGAAGCCGATCAACTCACCACCAGTAACACCCATGTGGGCAAGGAAACGGGCTCATCCATCTCCTCCAATCTGCAACATATTGCGTCCTTTCTCGACCTCCATAGTGTAGGCCCCCCCAGGAGCCTCAAAGGTCACAGTTTCTCATGTCAGCTTGTTGAATTTCAACCTCACATTGCATGGGACGATCTGTGTAAAAAAAGCAAAATGACACAATGCATTAATGCCAACACTAAAAACAAAATAGTTGTTACATTTCATATAATTTCTTACCACCGCATGACGAAAACTCGGCTGGAAGTAGATGCTGAACAGCTTGTCAGTTGAAAGGCTAAGTGAGTGAGTAAGTATAGAAAGTGATACAAATTAAAGGTGTCTCTGAATTATGATCTGGGTGATGCTTGTAGCAAGAAAATATCTATCTAATTTGCACACCAGCAAAAGCACACCCCCAACCCTCACAAGAAAATATATATCTAATTTGCACACGAGCAAAAGCTCACCCCAGCCCTCACCAGAAAATTTGATAAGTCCAACGTAAACAACTACTTTGAGCATTAAGATACACAACACATCGACTCCAGTAACTTAGCACTTGCAAACCAAATACTTGTATCAAAACCAATATCTAACAGAAAAAAAACCAACTACATCTCACTAAGCCGCTACCTATTCGATTAGCATTTGAACTTTCCTACGACGTAGTTAACGAATATGACATGTTCATTCTACCAAATGAGTAAATAGTTTCAGTATCACTAGAAACTATCAACTACGTCTAAAGATAATATACTAAAACCCTAGTAGTAATTCAGTTAAGTAGAAACTAACAACTAAACCCTAGAAACTATCCTAAATCAAAGTGTTATATATGACCAGAGGCTTATATCAACTAAAAACTGTCAACTATGTCTTAATTTTTACTAATCAGTTAATCATACTAAATAAAAATTGTTATATATCAACTACAAACTATTAAGTAAATCAAAATGTTGCATATCAACAAGAAAATATCAACTAGGCTACTAAATCAAAATGTAGCAGGCAGGAGGGGGTTGTGGATGGAGGAGGAAGGAGGGACAAGGAGGGGCGACTGGAGGAGGGAGGAGGGAGGAGGGAGGAGGACGGAGGAGGAAGGCGGCGCGAGGAGGGGCCAACCGACGGCGAATGGAGGAGTGGAGGGAGGACAGAGGAGGAGTGGTGGGGAGGAGGGAGGAGGCGAGGATCACCGAGTCCAGGGAGGAAAGGGAGGTGACGGCGGCGCAGAGGGAGGAGGGGTAGGCGAGGGCGGCCGGCGGGGGCGAGGGCGGCCGACGGGGGAGGACTGGCGCAGAGGGATTGAGGGGGGAGATCGAGTGAGTGTGAGTGGAGAGAGGAGAGTGAGGGGCAGCCGATTGGAGAAGATAGAATGGCTTAGCAGTAGCGTGCTTTAGGGAAACGCGCTACTGCTAAACGCCCTAGCAGTAGCGCCTTTCAGCCAAGAAGCGTTGCTGCTACGCTTGTATCAGTAGCGCCTTCTGCTAAAACGTGCTACTGCTATGTGTAAGCATGTAAAAATAAACATCAAAAATACATTGATCATCTATGATCTTTTTGTGTATAATCTGAATTGTCAATATGAGTCCTCACCGGTTTAGAAACCGGGAAGACTCATATTGCGGCCACAAATTCTACACAGAGAGTTCAGTGAAGACCAAGTGGTTGTGATAGTTTGAGAATTAACATATTTAAGGTGGTTAAAACCCTGTTCGCGGAGTGAGGTGAGACTAAATTTAGGTGCAAGGAGTGGAGTAAACTTAGCAGTAACGAGCATTGCCAAAAGGCACTACTGGTAGGATCAGTAGCAGTAGCGCTGTTTGGAGTAAGGCGCTGCTGCTATAACTAACTTGGCAGCGGGGTCATGGCAATTATAGCAGTAGCGCGGCTTTGTACAGGCGCGCTACTGCTACATTTATTTCAGCAATGCGTTTTGTTGACACGCACTACTGCTAGATAGCAGCAGCGTCTTATTTTAAAGCGCACTGCTGGTAAGATTCTGTGTATAGACTTAAATCATATCTTGGCGACTTCTTGGAGGAGCTGAATCTGGAAGATGAAGTATTTGATGACTTGGTAATTGATGAGGATGATCCTGAGATCAAGGACAACGTTAGGGGGCTTGTCCTGGCTAGGGTTCACACGGAAAAAGCTTTCAGCCAAGCCGCCTTCTATAAGTATATGCGCGCTGCATGGAATCCTACCCAGCAGGTTAGGTTTCTGCTGGTCGGCCCAAACTTGTTCGTAGTTCAAGCTTCATGCCTTGCAGACTGGGAACGTATGGTCGATCAGGGACCGTGGTTGTTCAGGAATTGGCCTGTGTTAATGTGCCCTTATGATGGTTTCATGAAAGCCGAGGAGGTGTCAATGGTGTTTATGCCCATATGGCTGCAAATGCACAAGCTGCCAGACGGCTTTTGCAAGAGAGGTATTGTGGAACATCTACTCAGAAATTCTAGTCAGATCTTGGAGATGAGGTTGAACGGGAATACCTCTGCATTTGGAATAAAACTCTCTTACCCTCGCAGAAAAGAAAAGAAAAAAAGTGGGATAGATTTTGTTCCTTAAAAAAAGATATTGATATAGATCCTCTCAAAAAGAAAGAAAGATATAGATATTGATTTACTTTGGCAGCGACACGATTCGTGCGTGAATTAGTTACCCAGCTGCAAACATATCAAATAACGTACTGTACAATGTTCTGATATTACTGTATATAAGGTAAACCAGAAAAAGAACCAGATAAAAAAACAGAAAAAGAATCACGATCCTCCTCTACCTCTACGCAGTAACGCAGATTGGCCGCCGCCGTAGCAAGAAGAGAACGAGACGCGTGCGCCGCAGCAGTGCTTCTCGCACATGCTACCAGACGACCTGCTGGCCGTAGTCTATGGCATGGTGGCCTCCCCGCGCGACCGCGCACGCTTCGCCGCTGTCTGCCGATGCTGGCGCACCGCTGCGCGCACGGCGCCTCCCGTGGCGGTGCTCCCGTGGCTTCTCCTATCGAAGTACGACGGCAATATGACCAAGTCCGCTTACTGCCCTGAGGACGGCACTGTCGTGTCTGTCCCGTGCAAGCCCGTGATGAGTTGGGTCATCGGCGGCCATGACGGTGGCTGGCTCGTCTCCGAACATCTTCTCCGGTGTCAAGGTGCCGCTGGCCGAGAGGCAGAGGCAGGTCGTGGGTGCGACCCACGTCCATCTCTTGAAAATTGTGTTCTCCCAGGCGCCCACCTCGGGTGATTGTGTCCTCGCCGCCAACACGCTCAACTGTGGCGTTGCCCTCTGTAGACTTGGTTGTCCCGAGGGTGGATGGACGATACAAGGATCTCCGTCCGAAAACTACGCAGACATCACCTTCTGCAACGGCGATCTCTATGCCCTACACCACCAAGGGGTACTCGTCAAGTTCGAGACCGGCATGAGCAAGAACGGCGCGCCAATGATCACTGCTGCCCGTCGGCTGGCAGTCAACCATCCCAGACCTGCTGTCAGTAATTACCACATTTTTGATCTGCATGGTAAGATTGCTCTGGCGTTCAAGACCATATGGTCCGTAAGCTTGGAGCCCTTCTTCAAGGTGTTCCAGCTTGTTGACATCCATGCTGACGGATCCCAGGCACATTACAAGCACAAGTGGCTCGAGGTGACATGTTTGAACGACTATGCTTTATTTTTAGGGAAGACATTCTCCAAAGTAGTGCACGTGCCAGCGAACACAAACACACGTGGCGACATACAGAGAAACCGCATATACTACACTCGCGATTATTCCTTTGATAAATTTAGTGTCCTCCCTAGAAGCGCCGTATTCTTAACAACCTGGAATGATAATGACCACCAGATATACTACAAGGAAGATGCCAAGATTAAAGACATGGCTGGGGATGACGTGAAGAGGATCAGGTCGATAGAATACTTGACGAAGTGCAACACTAGTTACATCCATTTCCAAGACAAGTAATTTCGAACGGAGGGAGTACATATGGTGGCATGTGGATTCTGCCTCCGGGCATATAGCGATTGTCTGGGCTCTATAGCTTTACCGCATTAAGCTGTCTACAAAACATATCATGCATGCATATGATTATTACTCCCTCCGTATAAGAATATAAGGCGTTTTTGTACTTCAAATTGAACTCCAAAAACTTCTTATATTTTGGTACAGAGATACTAGTATATAGCAAGAGGAGGAAAGACAAAATGGAAGCGAGTACAAGGTTGTCTGATTGTTTTGGACTGTTGTCCCTCCCATTATATGTTTTCAAACAGCAGTTTTACGACTATACCCGGCTGTGTTGTGTCTTGTGTGTCACGCTCACAAGTAATAAGCCTGTGAACGAACTGCTAATTATAGACTATAGTCTACATTATTAACCTTCCATGCTTTTTCGCTTGTGGTTGTTTTCTTAAATTTTGCCTCGTTGGAGCGATTCGCAAGGCTGCTAGCTGCCTCCTGCTCAAGTTTCAATCTTAGAGCATCTCTAGTCGATCCTCAAGAAGTGTTAACTACTCAAAATTTCTGTTTTGAGAAGTTAACCCACGTAGTTGAACTCCTATTTCGTTAACTTCTTCAAAATTTGAGGAGTTATGCCAACACCCTTGTTTTTATGCGGCCGCGAGCGATTCTCGCAAAAAGAATTCCCTCCCCCTCCCCTGTGTATGCACGCCTCCTCTCTTGCTTCTGTTGTTGCATGCCACCCGGCATGTCGAATGCCCCACTCGCCTTCGGAATGGACTCACCGGCCCCCTCCGCCACTCCGGCTTCTGCTCGCGTTCACCTTCGTGGCCTGCTCCCTCAGCGGGCCACTTCCGCAACACGCCTACGTCTTTTGGTTGCAGATGCAGACCTTCATCTCCCAATCCTATTTCGTGGTGGCAGGCGGTCGTCGTCAAGCCCCTGCCGTGGCGGCACATCGACAATCACTGGTAGAAAACAGTGCACCTGTCCTGGTTCCACAACCGGGACAAAACGATCGGGACTAATGCCCACCACTTTTAGTCCCAGTTAGCTTATGAACCGGGACTAAAGGAGCTGCACGTGGCCGCCGTGGGGCGCCCAGACAGGAGGACCTTTAGTCCCGGTTGGTAACACCGACTGAGACTAAAAGGCAGCCACGCGTCAGCAGCTCCCAGGCACTAGGGTTTTTATTTTTGTCTTGCTTGAAGGGGGAGGGGGGGTAGGGTTTTTGGAGGGTTTAGGGGTTTTCATATTGTGTTTCCCCCTTTTATTTTTGTGTTTACCCTTCACTTTTTTTTTACATTTAGGGTTTCATTTTTATATATTGTTTTCCATTCAACTTGACGCTAGCTACTACATATAGCAATGAAGGAACCATTACACAAGATCGTCATGAACATATATAGAGTGACCTCTCTTTCTCCGTGCTTGGTCGAACAACAAGTTTTTGTATATCTATCCGACGGTACTACATATATACAATATACCATCTCTTACGATCCCTGACATCATCTACTCAAATCTTCCAATTCCTGATGGTATTCTCCATCCTTAGGTATGACATGGTCAACAAAGAATCCCGCCAATTCCTCTTGAATTGCTCGTATGCGATCATATGATAGGAGTTCGGTCCGCTTCTCCCAGGTCTAACTTAAAGAAGGGGACCGGGCAATACATATATATGAATGAACTCAACACAATTGATGGTAATAAAATAAAATTGTGAATATTGTTTACGTACTTCTAATTGTTGTGGAGTTATGCCCCGCTCAGAGGTCAAGTGGCGAATGAACTCGCAAATGTAGTATCCACAAAAATATTTCCGGGTGCCTGGTACAAGCACTTTATGAGAATATAGTTCAATCAAACTGATAAGCAAGCATGATAATGGTATTGACGAAACTAGAATCAATGAGAGATGCGCGGAACTAGCTAGTACTACTTACTTTGGGGTGTGTAAATCACAGCTCCTTCTTCTGTAGACCCGGAATCATTCCGGTGAACTTTTTCCAAACCCTGCTCGGCAAAGAAAATGATTAATTGATATTAGGAATTGAACAAAAGTTGCCGATATGGTGTGATAATGAGTGAACTTACTTTTGGAGCATTTCACTCATGTCCTCCCACAGCTTAGACTCTTTACGTCTCGATGAAGGAAATATGCCCTAGACGCAATAATAAAGTTGTTATTTATATTTCCTTATATCATGATAAATGTTTATTATTCATGCTAGAATTGTATTAACCGGAAACTTAGTACAAGTGTCAATATATACACAAAACAGAGTGTCCCTAGTATGCCTGTACATGACTAGCTCGTTAATTAAAGATAGTTAAGTTTCCTAACCATAGACATGTGTTGTCATTTGATGAACGGGATCACATCATTACAGAATGATGCGATGGACAAGACCCATCCGTTAGCATAGCATAATGATCGTTAAGTTTTATTGCTATTGCTTTCTTCATGACTTATACATATTCCTCTGACTATGAGATTATGCAACTCCCAAATACCGTAGGAACACCTTGTGCGCTATCAAACGTCACAACATAACTGGGTGATTATAAAGATGCTCTACAGGTGTCTCCGAAGAAGTTTGTTGGGTTGGCATAGATCAAGATTAGGATTTGTTCACTCAGAGTATCGGAGAGGTATCTCTGGGCCCTCTCGGTAATGCACATCACTATAAGCCTTGCAAGCAATGTGACTAATGAGTTAGTTACGGGATGATGCATTATGGAGCGAGTAAAAAGACTTGCCGATAACGAGATTGAACTAGGTATGATGATACCGACGATCGAATCTCTGGCAAGTAACATCCCGATGACAAAGGGAATAACGTATGTTGTTAATGCGGTTTGACCGATAAAGATCTTCGTAGAATATGTAGGAACATATATGAACATCCAGGTTCCGCTATTAGTTGTTGACCGGAGATGTGTCTCGGTCATGTCTACATAGTTCTCGAACCCGTAGGATCCGCACGCTTAACGTTCGATGACGATTTGTACTATGAGTTATGTGTTTTGGTGACCGAATTTTGTTGGGAGTCCCGGATGAGATCATGGACATGACGAGGAGTCTCGAAATGGTCGAGAGATAAAGATTCATATATTTGAAGGTAGTATTAGGACATCGGAATGGTTTCGAGTGGTTCGGATATTTTACCGGAGTACCGAGATGTTACTGGAACCCCCGAGGAAGTATTGGGCCTACATGGGCCCTAGGGGAGAGAGAGGGAAGCCCGCGGGGTGTGGCGTGCGCCCCCCTCCATGGGAGTCCGAATAGGACAAGGAGGAGGGGGCGCACCCCCCCCCCTTTCCCTATCCCTCCCTCTCTCCTTCCTTTTCCCCTTCGTAAGAAAGAAAAAAAGGGGGGGGCAAATCCTACTAGGAGTGAGAGTCCTTGTAGGACTTCCTCCCATGGCGTGCCCCTCCTGGTGGGCCGCCTCCTCCTCCCATCCTTTATATACGGGGGCAGGGAGCACCCCGTGGCACATCAATTGTTCTCTTAGCCGTGTGCGGTGCCCCCCTCCATAGTTTACTCCTCCGGTCATAGCGTCGTAGTGCTTAGGCAAAGCCCTGCGCGGATCACATCACCATCATCGTCACCACGCCGTCGTGCTGACGGAACTCTCCCTCGACCCTCTGCTGGATCAAGAGTTCGAGGGATGTCATCGAGCTGAACGTGTGCTGAACTCGAAGGTGTCATGATGGTGAACTGCCCGGTGATGTGCTATCACATACATACCACATTTTGTGTGATGGTGATGTGGTGAACGGATGATTAGGAATGTGGAACAACAGTCCTCGGATTTTTCTATCTTAGCTAACTCATTTATGATAATCTCATGTGTTAACAGAAAATTTTAGCCTATCAAACATGGCATTCTAGACCAGCATGCAAGGATGTACTCCCTCCGTTCAGAAATAAGTGGTGTGGTATTAGTTATTATTTCCCAGCTTGTTTGTTTGCATTCTTTCTGTAAACAAATGTAAGCCGTTTTAGGTCACTACTTGGTGACCTAAAACGAGGGCATACTTTGTAGAAAACCTGCAGTATAGTTTCGAACGGTTAGTTTTGTGGCCTATTGGTGGTCCTTTAATAACTTCTTAATGCAAATGGGATTTGATTATGAGCTATCAAACATGTGGCCAGCTTCAGGTCGCTAGAGCAGAAAAATGTTTGTTGATTATTGTTTTGCCTTTTTGTTTGATATACACAATTTTCTCACTTGAAATAATGTTGTATTTCCCCCCTTTGCAGATGGAGTAGGCATCAACCCACAGCAAAGTGCAGGTACTATTTGCAGATACCCACGCTTTCATTTTTTTTCAGATCTGCGCCCTTTCCCAGTTCATTCCATTAGCCACAAGTATATTTTCGACAAACTATTTTGTTCCATAGAAATATTTGAGTCACTGGATTAAGTTGTACACAATATTAGTTGGAACTCGTTGAGGTCACTGATATTTTTGTGTGTGTTCTTATATCGAACCATTTGATTTGTGCTGGGCTGCTGGCACTAAAATTGTTGGCTACTTCTCCCTCCGTTTCTAAATATAAGCCCTTTTAGAGATTTCAATACAGACTACATACGGATGTATATAGACATATTTTCGAGTGTAGATTCACTCATTTTGCTCTGTATGTAGTCCATATTGGGATCTCTAAAAGGCTTACATTTAGGAACGGAGGGAGTAGAACTTAAATGAGGTGACCAGCATTTGTGTAAAGAAGAGTAGATGATCACCATGGGGATTGGTGACATGCAAAGCAATAAAACAGGCATCAAACACTACATATTATTTTTCTGACATATTACATGAAGTGAGTGCATATCTGAATAGCCTTACATTTAGCTTTGTGATTCTCTCATTCTGAAACTTACATCTCCTGGAGTACTCAGTACTGCCATTCTCATTTAGCTTCTTTAATCTTCTCCCAGCCCCCTTCTTGAGCTTGCAAATTGTATACTGTGTATTATGCACTTTAAGTCCAGCTAAAAGGATGCAGCTTCCCTAGTTAATGCGTTCTTTTTCTTCCATGTCTGGTGATGTAAAAACACTGCTCTTTTTCAGGCAACGTGTTCTTGAAACATGGTTCAGAGCTGCGCCTCATCCCCTGCGACAGAGTTGGAGCGTCGGCGGCGGCGTCTTTCTAGTCGTCATTGTTAGAGTCAACAATGAATGAAGAAACCTATATAACTGGAATAAAAGCAGGCCGATCCTCGGTTGTATAATGGATGTAACATGGTTGAGTATAATTTGCCACCAACAGCCAGCCCTTTGATTGACAGGATGAATATAGTTGCCAGACAGTGCTACATCATACTTTATATAACCTATGACTGTAGCATACAGAATGACTTTCATTCTCTTTCTATCTTCTGCCGTGGTCGGTCTTTGAGTCTTACTCAACTTTACACCTTGTAATGCAGGAAAGAACTTCTTCTTTGACTGATCCATTTTGAACTCTTTCAAAAAACTTGTCAAGGTATGTATTCATTGAAAAAATCTTATCAAACGTCTTGATCTATCTCTATAGATCTTGATGGCCAATATCTAAGCAACTTCGCCGAGGTCTTTCTTCGAAAAACTCCTTTCAAACTCTCCTTTATGCTTTCCAGAAAATTCTACATCATTTTTGATCAACAATATGTCTTTCACATATATTTATCAGAAAGGCTGTAGTGCTCCCACTCACTTTCTTGTAAATACAGGCTTCACCGCCAGTCTGTATAAAACTATATGCTCTAATCAACTCATCAAAGCGTATATTCCAACTCCGAGATGCTTCCACCGGTCCATAGATGGATCGCTGGAGCTTGCACACATTGTTAGTACTTTTAGGATTGATAAAATCTTCTGGTTGCATCATATACAACTCTTCTTTAAGGAATGTAGTTTTGACATCCATTTGCCAGATTTCATAAAATATGGCAACTGCTAACATGATTCTAACGGATTTAAGCATCGCTAAAGTTGAGAAAATCTCATTGTAGTCAACACCTTGAACTTGTCAAAAACCTTTTTGCGACAAGTCAAGCTTTGTAGATAGTAACACTACTATCAGTGTCCGTCTTCCTCTTGAACATCCATTTATTTAATATGGCTTGCCGACCATTGGGCAAGTCCACCAAAGTCCACACTTTGTTCTCATACATGGATCCCATCTCAGATTTCATGGCCTCAAGCCATTTCGCGAAATCTGGGCTCATCATCGCTTCCTCATAGTTCGTAGGTTCATCATGGTGTAGTAACATGACTTCCAGAATAGGATTACCGTACCACTCTGGTGCTGACCGTACTCTGGAAGACCTACGAGGTTTTGTAGTAAGTTGATCTGAAGTTCCATGATCATCATCATTAGCTTCCTCACTAATTGGTGTAGGAATCACTTGAACTGATTTCTGTGATGAACTACTTTCCAATTCGGGAGAAGCTATAATTACCTCATCGAGATCTACTTTCCTCCCACTCACTTCTTTCGAGAGAAACTCCTTCTCTAGAGAGGATCCATTCGTAGCAACGAATATCTTGCCTTCGGATCTGTGATAGAAGGTGTACCCAACAGTTTCCTTTGGGCATCCTATGAAGATGCACTTCTCTGATTTGGGTTCGAGCTTATCAGGTTGAAGCTTTTTCACACAAGCATCGCAGCCCCAAACTTTAAGAAACGACAACTTTGGTTTCTTGCCAAACCACAGTTCATAAGGCGTCGTCTCAACGGATTTTGATGGTGCCCTGTTTAACGTGAATGCAGTTGTCTCCAATGCATAACCCCAAAGCGATAGTGGTAAATCGGTAAGAGACATCATAGATCACACCATATCCAATAAAGTGTGGTTACGACGTTCGAACACACCATTACGTTGTGGTGTTCCAGGTGGCGTGAGCTGTGAAACTATTCCACATTTGTTTTAAATGAAGGCCAAACTCGTAACTCAAATATTCTCCTCCATGATCAGATTGTAGAAATTTTATTTTCTTGTTATGATGATTCTCCACTTCACTCTGAAATTCTTTGAACTTTTCAAATGTTTCAGACTTGTGTTTCATTAAGTAGATATACCCATATCTGCTCAAATCATCTGTGAAGGTCAGAAAATAATGATACCCACCACGAGCATCAACACTCATTGGACTGCATACATCAATATGTATTATTTCCAATAAGTTCACTAGCTCGTTCCATTGCTCCGGAGAACGGAGTTTTAGTCATCTTGCCCATAAGGCACGGTTCGCAAGTATCAAATGATTCATAATCAAGTGATTCTAAAAGTCCATCAGCATGGAGTTTCTTCATGTGCTTTACACAATATGACCTAAACGGCAGTGGCACAAATAAGTTGCAGTATCATTATTAACTTTGCATCTTTTGGCTTTAATATTATGAATATGTGTATCACTACAATCGGGATCCAACAAACTAGTTTCATTGGGTGTATGACTATGAAGGTTTTATTTATGTAAACAGAACAACAATTGTTCTCTGACTTTAAATGAATGACCATATTGCAATAAACATGATCAAATCATATTCATGATCAACGCAAACGCCAAATAATGTTTATTTAGGTTCAACAATAATTCCGAAAGTATAGGGAGTGTGTGATGATGATCATATCAATCTTGGAACCACTTCCAACACACATCGTCACTTCACCCTTAACTAGTCTCTGTTCATTGTGCAACTCCCGTTTCGAGTTACTAATTTTAGCAACTGAACCGTATCAAATACCCAGGGGTTGCTATGAACACTAGTAAAGTACACATCAATAATATGTATATCAAATATACCTTTGTTCACTTTGCCATCCTTCTTATCTGCTAAATATTTGGGGTAGTTCCGCTTCCAGTGACCATTTCCTTTGTAGTAGAAGCACTCAGTTTCAGACTTAGGTCCAGCTCTGGGCTTCTTCATGGGAGTGACAACTTGCTTGCCATTCTCATTGAAGTTCCCTTTCTTTCCTTTGCCCTTTTACTTGAAACTAGTGGTCTTGTCAACCATCAACACTTGATGCTCTTTTCTTGATTTCTATCTTCGCCGATTTTAGCATCGCGAAGAGCTCGGGAATCATTTTTGTAATTCCTTGCATATTATAGTTCATCAGGAAGTTCTAGTAACTTGGTGATAGTGACTAGAGAACGCTGTCAAACACTATCTTATCTCGAAGATAAACTCCGTCTTGATTCAAGCGATTGTAGTACTCAGACATTCTGAGCACGTGCTCACTAGCTGAGCTATTCTCCTCCATCTTGTAGGAAAAGTGCTTTGTTAGAGATCTCATACCTCTTAACATGGGCATGAGTCTGAAATACCAATTTCAACTCTTGGAACATCTCATATGCTCCATGGCGTTTCAAAAATGTTTTTGAAGTCCCGGTTCTAAGCCGTAAAGCATGGTGCACTAAACTATCAAGTAGTCATCATATTGAGCTAGTCAAACATTCATAACGTCTGCATCTGCTCCTGCAATAGGTATGTCCTTAGCGGCGCATCAAGGACATATTTGTTCTGTGCAGCAATGAGGATACAGCTCAGATCATGGGCCCAGTCCGCATCATTGCTACTATAATCTTTCAACATAGTTTTCTCTAGGAACATATAAAAAACATAGGGAAGCTATAACGCGAGCTATTGATCTACAACATAATTTGCAAAATACTATCAGGACTAAGTTCATGATAAATTAAAGTTCAATTAATAATATTACTTAGAAATACCACTTAGATAGACATCCCTCTAGTTATCTAAATGATCACGTGATCCTAATCAACTAAACCATGTCCGATCATCACGTGAGATGGAGTAGTTTTCAATGGTGAACATCACTATGTTGATCATATCTTCTATATGATTCACGCTCGACCTCTCGGTCTCCAGTGTTCCGAGGCCATATTTGCAGATGCTAAGCTCGTCAAGTTTAACCCAAGTATTGTGCGTGTGCAAAACTGGCTTGCACCCATTGTATGTGAACGTAGAGCCTATCACACCCGATCATCACGTGGTGTCTCAGCACGAAGAACTGTAGCAATGGTGCATACTTAGGGAGAACACTTATACCTTGAAATTTAGTAAGGGATCATCTTATTATGCTATCGCCGTACTAAGCAAAATAAGATGCATAAAAGATAAACATCACATGCAATCAAAATATGTGACATGATATGGCCATCATCATCTTGTGCTCATGATCTCCATCACCGAAGCATCGTCATGATTTCCATCGTCACCTGCACGACACCTTGATCTCCATCATAACATCGTTGTTGTCTCGCCAACTATTGTTACTACGACTATCGCTACCGCTTAGTGATAAAGTAAAACAATTACATGGCGATTGTATTGCATACAATAAATCAACAACCATATGGCTCCTGCCAGTTACCGATAACTTTGTTACAAACATGATCTACAAAAAATTATATCACATCATGTCTTGACCATATCACATCACAGCAAGCCCTGCAAAAACAAGTTAGACGTCCTCTACTTTGTTGTTGCAAGTTTTACGTGGCTGCTACGGGCTTCTAGCAAGAACCGTTCTTACCTACGCATCAAAACCACAACGATTTTTCGTCAAGTGTGCTGGTTTTAACCTTCAACAAGGACCGGGCGTAGCCACACTCGATTCAACTAAAGTTGGAGAAACAAACACCCGCTAGCCACCTATGTGCATAAGCACGTCGGTAGAACGAGTCTCATGAACGCGGTCATGTAATGTTGGTCCGGAACGCTTCATCCAACAATATCGCCGAATCAAAGTATGACATGCTAGTAAGCAGTATGACAATTATCGCCCACAACTCTTTGTGTTCTACTCGTGCATATAAAATCTGCATAGACCTGGCTCGGATGCCACTGTTGGGGAACACAGTAATTTCAAAAAAAATCCCACGATCACGCAAGATCTGTCTAGGTGATGCATAGCAACGAGGGGGAGAGTGTGTCCATGTACCCTCGTAGACCGAAAGTAGAAGCATTAAGTAACGCGGTTGATGTAGTTGAACGTCTTTGTGATCCAACCGATTAAGTATCAAACGCACGGCACCTTTGCATTCTGCACACATTCAGCTCTGTGACGTCCCTCGAACTCTAGATCCAGCTGAGACCAAGGGAGAGTTCCGTCAGCATGACGGCATGGTGACGATGTTGATGAAGTTACCGGCGCAGGGCTTCGCCTAAGCACTACGATGATATGACCGAGGTGTGTAACTCTGGAGGGGGCACCGCACAGGGCTAAAAGATCAACTTGTGTATCTATGGGGTGCCCCCTGGCCACGTATATGAAGGAGGGGAGGGAAGAGGTGGCCGGCCCAAGGGGGGTACGCCAGGTGTGGGGAATCCTACTAGGACTCCCCGGTCCAAGTAGGATTCCCCTCCTCTTTCCTATTCCTAGTAGGAGAAGGAGGGGAGGAGGAAGAGGGGAGAAGGAAGGAGGGCGGCGCCGCCCCCTCCTAGTACAATTCGGACCAGCCCATGGGAGGGCGGGGCGGCCACCCCTTGAGGCCCTTCTCTCCTTTCTCGTATGGCCCATTAAGGCCCATTACTTCCCCCGACGAGTTCCCGTAACTCTCGGGTACTCCGAAAAATACCCGAATCACTCGGAACCTTTCTGATGTCCGAATATAGCCTTTCAATATACCGTTCTTTACGTCTCGGCCATTTTGAGACTCCTCGTCGAGGCCCTTCTCTCCTTTCCTGTATGGCCCATTAAGGCCCATTACTTCCCCCGGCGAATTCCCGTAACTCTCCGGTACTCCGAAAAATACCCGAATCACTCAGAACCTTTCTGATGTCCGAATATAGCCTTTCAATATATCAATCTTTACGTCTCAACCATTTCGAGACTCCCCGTCACGTCCGTGATCTCATCAGGCACTCCAAACAAACTTCGGTCATCAAAACACATAACTCATAATACAAATCATCATCGAACGTTAAGCGTGCGGACCGTACGGGTTCGAGAACTATGTAGACATGACCGAGACACATCTCCGGTCAATAAACAATAGAGGAACCTGTATGCTCATATTGGCTCCTACATATTCTACGAAGATCTTTATCGGTCAAACCGCATAACAACATACGTTGTTCCCTTTGTCATCGGTATGTTACGTGCCCGAGATTCGATCGTCGGTATCATCATACCTAGTTCAATATCATTACGGGCAAGTCTCTTTACTTGTTCTGTAATACTTCATCCCGCAACTAACTCATTATTTAAAATGCTTGCAAGGCTTGTAGTGATGAGTATTACTGAGAGGGCCCAGAGATGCCTTTTTGAAAACCGGAGTGACAAATCCTAATCTCGATCTATGCCAACCCAACAAACACCTTAGGAGACACTTGTAGAGCACCTTTATAATGACCCATTTACATTGTGATGTTTGGTAGCACACAAAGTGTTCCTCCGGTATTCGGGAGTTGCATAATCTCATATTCTGAGGAATGTGTATAAGTCATGAAGAGAGCAGTAGCAATGAAACTGTAACGATCATAATGCTATGCTAATGGATGGGTCATGTCCATCACATCATTCTCCTAATGATGTGATCCTGTTCATCAAATGACAACACATGCCTATGTTTAGGAAACATAACCATCTTTGATTAAGGAGCTATGTGTTGCTGATTTTCTGGGCGTCTGCTTGGTGCTTGCAGTGCTGGATATGTCATTGTTTCTGAGGGAAAAATAATAATATATACATTGACATGCGCTTTTGCCCCTGCCTTCTTCTGTTTCTCCAATGCCTTTGCCCCATGTCGGGTCGAGTTTTGCAAGGAGCAGACAATGCAGGCAGCGATGATGGGGTCAATGTTGATCTCTTTGCCTATGCAGAATCGATCTGATTTTAATTCTCTATTGTGCCGTACACACTCGGCCAGATTGGAAGCTCGTATGTCAGTGCATGGCGCCCCCCAAGATGCGTATTTTCGTATGAAGTTAGCTTCCAATGCACTCGCAAACCTAGGAGAATATGTGCTGTAGAGCTAAGTGTGTTGTCCGTCTCCTGCCCACAGGGGCAGGGCGACGGTGTGGAGCGTCATGCCTCGGATGGCCACCAGAAAGGTCCGCTGAGCTTGTGCTAGGCAGCATCCTACACGGCGAGAGCTAACCGAATTTGCAGGCAGCGAATCTGGGCTGCCATGGCATGATTATTCCTGCGCTTCGCAAGTCAGGATTCCTGGGCTTCAGTCTGACTGCTTGGAGGCCATAGCTCTGGTATCCCCCAATACCCTGAACACCTCGTGACACACATTGCAAGTTCATGCCATCCGTGTTCAAATTTGTTGCAATCCCCAGAAATTGCTGCCGCGATGGACCTTTTTTGCCGATGCCACATGGACCAGCACACCAGAACAGAACCGTCGCCGATGAAGAGTAGCATAAATTGGAAGGATCCAACCTTAAGACACATGACGATAGATGAACGACGAACAAATCCGCTGGAGACACGCCTCCACACGCTCACCGACGATGCTAGACACACTACCGAAACGGGGAATAGGCGGGGAGAACCTTATGCCATCTTGTAGGAGCCGCTGCCGTGTGGCCATCCTGAGTAGGACAAAAAACCCAACAAAAATCAAAGTAACATCCAAAAGCGGTGCCCTCCCACCGGCAAGGGCCATTATCCACCCCCTCCCCCCCCCCATGGTCCTAAGGGCACCGGAGATGAGGCGGACTGACATGAGGTAGAGAAATCCTAAACTTTTCTTTAGAGGCGGCGACTATTAGGGTCCGAGCAAAAATACATAGTTGTAGCTATCACCCCTTCAACAAACTATAGTAGCAATAGAGTAGGTGCTTATTTCTTTTACGAGACATAATGCAATCATAAACAAGGACGTATCGTTGGGGTACAAGAGAGATATCATGAATAAACTATTTTTGGTCACAAAATAAGTCCTACACTTCAACATATTATTATTTAAATCATTGTCAAAAATAGACGCATATTAAGTTTGTTTATTTTGCTCCTTGATTAAAATATTGACCCTTACTAATTCAAATCAAAATAATTATGATGCACAATCTGTCAATCATGCTTATCCCTCCACCACTAATCATCAACTTGAGAGGAGCAACTGCTTGCTAGGTAAACATAGTCAAAACCTAATGGTAGTAATTTGAAAGAATTGCAACGTATGTGCAATATGATTTGGTCCACAATATCAGTTAATATAACAATCGATTATCTACCCGCTTTAATAAATTTAGGGTCCGTGAGGTTCTAGTGCAAGAGCTATATACTATATCTAAATAGCTCACCATTAGGAATTCTCTGCCTTCTCCTTGAGCCACATCATCCAAATTCATTTAGCCGCTAGATATAATAGATTAACCTACAATAGCCATTAGATCTACATATTAAGAACCACAACACCAAGGCATGCAATAATTTACGCATGCATGCAAAAATGCATGCAGTAACTGATGCGTAAAGTCTATATTAGTTTACAAAGAAAATTAATGACACATGCATGTAGCTCAAAATATGATGCTTCATGAAATAAAACTGAGACGTGCATTTGTATTTTGCTTTCTTTTGCTCATTGTCAATTTATACATAGAGATACACATTTCTTTATTTCTAAAATACTGGTAAAAGAATCATCTTGCTACAGGAGAAATTTTTGAAACTTTTATTTTATACATAATACTGCAGCAACGCGGGGTTTTTCCATCTAGTTCAATAAAACCATTGAGATCCTGAACGAAACTTAGTCCAAACATTATTTATATAAAACTTTTATACTTAAACTCATTTTTATCAAACGACAACCTTTGTTAAAATATATTTTATATAAATTAACTAGCATAGGTAACATCTCTAAATATAATAATAGTGTTGTCATACAATAATCATTAAACATATACATTTGTTGCGGTAGACTAAACTGTATTTTGTAATAAAAACTTCAATTTTTTCGAGTCATTGGCCCTTAAAACATCTTAAAATATTTTGTCCCTTAAATGTGAGGAAAAATAAATAAATAAATATATAATTACAGGCATTCAGGATTACGTTATTGAAATTGTGTGAATATAGTATGTATATATGTATGTGTATCATTAAATATAATGTGTGAGTTATCATCATGTATGGTATAATAAATATATGTAGATGACAATATCATGTTTATGACCACGTCTAAGTAAATAGAAAATTCTAGAGTATAGAAGGTGTTTACTAGTAGGTATCATCCGATTATTGGCATTGGCTTTTCCTATGTTTTCTTAGTCAAATGTGTATTACATGTTACAAGGGAAGTTTAGTAATCGTTGTCAACATGTGTGTGGTCTAGACTGTAGACTTAGTATTGAAACATCATCCCTTGTAATAATTGTCCATGCAGGATCAGTTATAAACGAGGAGGGATGACTGGGAGATTTTAGAATTTCTTCAAAAAACGCTTAGCAGCCAAGAAAAATAGAGTAAACAGAACAACACAAGTATTGTAAAGAAGAATAACTGAACCGAAGCAGCCAATAACTTAACAGAATTTGAGGCATAACTAATAAGCTAGAGACAAAAGCACGCTAGATAGAAAATAACTAAGTAGAAGTACATGAACATAAGTATAACAAGTAGACAAACACACTTCCATGAAACAAGATGGAGTACAAAGCTAACCAACGGATAAACCATAAGTACTCAAACCAGTCTTCGCAACAGTCTCAAAGAATGAAGGAAGGAAAATGCTTCAACACCGAGGCAATTACAGAATGTAAATTTAGTGTGAAGAAATATAACTCGTTGGTCGAGGAAGACACAAAGATGTGTTACCCCTGTTCAAACTGCTCACACAATTCTATGTCTGAGTTGGAGAGGCTAAGCCGCAGTTCTGAGAACACTTAGTCCTCACCTTATTTTCGCTGAGCTAAGTTCCTTGGAGCTCGTCCAATTAATCTCTAGACCTTCACAGACTTGTTCTTCAACAATTCCACAATCTGGACTCTGGAGGCTCTTGAACAGATGCCTAACAGTCTACAAGATGCACATTCCTCAATACTAAAAACTCAAGTTTGGCTTTAATTAAACTCTTTAGTGATGCTCAACCACTTTACATTCTTAGGCTCTGGGTTTTTTTCTCACTTAGGATTCTCTTGGATCAGTGCAAAGAAAAAAATGGATGCTCACACAACACTTGTCATTTTTTTCACGGAGCAGCCAACCACTTATAGTTGAGGTAGGGGATATTTATAGCGTGTGCGGGGGGGTGGGGGAGGGGCTGATGTGACCACGGAGATGCACTCACAATGTTTGCATCCGATAGAACTCCAAGAACATCGGATCATAAATCCACAATTGCATGACAAATGGATAACGACGAGATTGCAAATGGTGCGCGTGGACTTGCTTGTGGGGCAAGATATCCAACTCCTCAGTGAAGACATATAACTCGTCCCTCGCCCTCGCCTCCACCGAAGCCCCTCACTCACTAGTCGCGCCCTCTTGCGGCACCTCTCAGGGATTGTGGTTTGGGTTGCTCTGATGCGATTTAGAGGGTCCTCTCTAGATGATCCGAGGAAGGGAAAAAATATGCCTGTGAACTAGCATGCTATTTTCACTAATAGAAATATGTCAACTTATGACCTTCTATCAGTGACCCTGGAAGAAATGGTCGTAAATCTACGACCATTTGAGACCAATTAGTCGTAAGCTGTTCGGAGGGCTCCAAACCCTAAACTATAACGACCATTTTGGTCAGAAAGGTTGTAATTTCCTTACACGAAATGGTCGTAAAGCAGACGACACTGGTTCGTTTCCTTTTTCTAGCTGATCACGACCAATATAGATGGTCATAACCTTGTAAATTGTGGTGGATTGCTATTACTAGGCGCCACCTCATCAGTTTTGCCTATGTGTCATGTCCATGTGTCAATTTTTGCCCTAGGTTGTGAAGTAATCTATATTTCTGTTATTCCCAAAATTCTCATAAATTCTTTGGATCATATCTTCATCAAATATGTCAAAAACCTTCCTCGCCTAGTTCAAATATAATTCAACAATATTTATTTTCCTATTATGTTTAGAACATCACTTTGTGAAGGAAGTGCTATTTATATATTCTTGACTGCCCTCAAAAATTTTGGGCACTCTTTCCAATCCAAATCATTGCCTCATGAAAATTCAGCTCAATTTGCCTAGTAAATGTTCCTCGGCAAATTTCCAAAGTTTTTGTACAGCTAGAAGTTTTGTGAAGGAAGTACTAGATATGCATATCCTAATGAGTTGAATTTTTGCCACATCTTCTATATGCCCATATCATAGCTCTCCACAAAATTTTAGCCCCATCTAACAATCCAAGAGAGCTCACGATCCAATCTTTGTTTCAAGTAATATTTTTAGTCTGTGAAGCAACTATATTTTATGCTGCTTTATAATTGTTGAAAATTTACGAGGACATGACCCTTCCCATAGAACCTCCCTCCACCAAATTTTTGCTCATTTAATATAAACATTTTCCCTCAATATTTTTCCCAATTTTCTGTTAAGTGGAGAGCATTGTGAAGGAAGTACCATTTTTATATACCCAAATGGCATGAAATTTGTATAGTGCCTTCATGTGCCCAAATTATCACCCTCCTCCAAATTGCATCTCAATCAAATCAGTTATGTGAGCCCAGCTTCAATTTTTATTTTCTGTCCAGATTGGCACATTGCAAAGCAACTGCTATCTATAACCCTCCTATTGCCCTCAAACTTTTTGGTTGATCTTCCATATCCAAATCATTGCCACATGGAAATATTCAGCTCTATTTTCCTAGTAAATCTTCCTCGGCAAATTTCCAAAGTTTTTGTTCATCTAGAAGCTTTGTGAAGGAAGTACTAGATAGGAATGTCCTAATAAGTTGAATTTTTGCCACATATTCTATATGCCAAATTCATAGCTCTAGACAAAATTTTAGCTCTATCTAACAATCCATGTGAGCTCACAATCGAATATTTGTTTCTGGTAATATTTTCAGTTTGTGAAGCAACTACATTTTATGTTGCTTTATAATTCTTTCCAATTTACCAGGACATTACACTGACCATAGAAACTCGCTACACCAAATTTCAGCACAATCCAATCGTCGATATAAGTCCAGCTTCAATTTCAATTTTCTGTCCAGATTGGTACATTGCAAAGGAAGTGCTATCTAGACACCTCCTATTGTCCTCAAACTTTTTGTGCCATCTTACATATCCAAATCATTGCCACATTCCAATATTCAGCTCCATTTGCCTATTAAATCTTCCTCAGCAAATTTCCAAAGTTTCTATCCAGAGAGAAGCTTTGTGAAGGAAGTACAAGCTAGGATTATCCAAATGGTATAAACTTTTTACAGTGCTTTACTATGCCCAAATGACCATACTCCACAATATTTTAGCTCAATCCATTTATCCATTTGAGCCCATCTTCAACATCCATATTTCTGCCTGATGTGGTACTTTGCAAAGCAAGTTCCATCTAAACTCCTCCATTTGAGCTACAAATTTGCCAAGACAGTCTCCCTAGTAGATGATTATCCTCAGCCAAAATTCGGGCCCATTGGGCATGTGAATTTCCCGTACCGTTAATCAAACACTTGGCTGGTAATTCATGTTTGAGCATAGTTCGATCTCCTCGTGAGATTCTTCTGTTGTCATTTTCTTCCTAGAATCTATTGGGGAGTGCCCAACCCACTAGACATACCTAGGCCTCCCAAAACGCATGGAAATGCCACAGTCACGCGGTGACCACGCGGCGAGCATGCGAGTTTATCCGCTTTGGAGTTGGGGCCCTGGGCCTCCGTCCAAACCTCGACGTATCGCCACCAAACCATGCATTTATGCTTAAATAGATACATATGTAACTACAAATAATTTTTGGAAAAAATAAAGAGCAAACTATAAGGCAATTGCAGTTCAAATTTGACCCATTTCCTACTGAATCGGCGAAAATTTGTCTTTTTCATGAGAAGTGGAAGCTTTGGACACCCAATCATTTTGACAATTGTGTATTAAATATGTCCTTGTATTTTATAAAACTAATTTGGTACAATTTTGCAACAAATATATGGTAGGTTCTTCACAAAAAATCTCATTTTGGTCACTCGAAAAATGGAAAATGATTTTTCCGTCCAAAGAAAATGAAAACTTCCTTAGGAAACATTGTTTGCCATTCCAATATGCACCCTTGTGCACAATATGAGATCATTTGAACAAACTATGCCATGTATGTGGCCATAAGATTGATCATTTGGCTTGAAAGCCATTGATCTCCACACATTATAGCTCGTTTCTGAGAACACTTTTTTAAATAAATACCATATCACAAGTTCATTATTTTTCCTGGTAACTTGGCCACATATAATGACACAATGTGAAGGTTTTCTTTTTTTTTTGATTTTTTTGAATTTTTCATGCCCGTTTCAAAATGCGGTCAAAACGGCGAGCATGACCGTTCCTAGCTAGTGGTTGAATCTTGGAAATTTTTTGGTGTTTCTCTGATTAAATAGATACTTTTGTACCTAAAAATGATTTTTGGGAAAAACAAAGAGCAAACTATGAGGAAGTTGCAGACTTGCAGTTCAAATTTGACCCGCTTCCAACTGAATCGGCAGAAATTTGTCTTTTTCACGAGAGGTGGATTAAAACTTTTGACACCCAACCATTTTGTCAATTATACATTAAATATTGCCTATTATTTTAGAAAATTGATTTGGTCCAATTTTGCAACAAATATATGGTAGGTCCATCACAAAAAAAAACTCATTTTGGGCACTCAAAAAATGGAAAATGCATTTTTCGTCCAAAGAAAATGAAAACTTCCTTAGGCAACATTGTTTGCCTTTCCAATATGCATCCTTTGTGCATGATATTAGATCATTTGAACAAAATATGTCATGAATGGTACCATAAGATTGATCAATTGGCTTGAAAGCCATGAATCTCCACATGTGATAGCTCATTTCCGAGAACACTTTTTTAAAATATTTACCGTATTACAAGTTTATTATTTTTCCTGGTAACTTGACCACATATAATGACACAATGCGAAGGTTTTTGAATTTTTTGATTTTTTTGAATTTTTCATGCCCATTTCAAAATGCGGTCAAAACGACATGCATGACTGTTCCTAGCTAGTGGTTGAAACTTGTAAAAACTTTTGGTGTTTCTCTAATGAAATAGATACTTATGTACCTAGAAATGATTTTTGGAAAAAACAAAGAGCAAACTATAAGGTTGTTGCAGTTCATATTTGACCAGCTTCCAACTGAATCGGCGAAAAATTTTCTTTTTCACGAGAGGTGGATCAAAAGCTTTTGAAACCCAAACATTTGGTTATTTTTACACTAAATATGGTATAATATTTTAGAAAAAATGATTTGGTACAAATTTGCAACAAATATTTGGCAGGCTCTTCACAAAAAAACTCATTTTGGGCACTCGAAAAATAGAAAATGAAATTTTCGTGCAAAGAAAATGAAAACTTCCTTAGGCAACATTGTTTGCCATTCCAAGATACAAACTTGTGCAAAATATTATATGTTTTAAACAAACTATAACATGAATGTTGCCTTAAGATTGATCATTTGGCTTGAAAGCCATGAATCTTCACATCGTGATAGCTCATTTATGAGAACATTTTTTTTAAATAATTGATGTATTACAAGTTTATTAATTTTTCTGCTAACTTGGTCATATATAATGGCACAATTTTAAGGTTTTCCATTTTTTGATTTTTTTTTGAATTTTTCATGCCCATTTCAAAATGCGGTCAAAACGGCGGGCATGACCGTTCCTAGCTAGTGGTTGTATCTTGGAAAAATTTTGGCGTGTCTATGTTTAAATAGATACTTTTGTTTCTAGAAATGATTTTTGGAAAAAAATAAAAAGCAAACTATGAGGTAGTCGCAGTGCAAATTTAACCCACTTCTAACTGAATCGGCGGAAGTTTGTCTTTTTTCACGAGAGGTGGATCAACCCAGCCATTTGGTCAATTGTACATTAAATATGGCCTAATATTTTAGAAAATTGATCTGGTCCAATTTTGCAACAAATATTTGGTAGGCTCTTCACAAAAAAACTCATTTTGGGCACTCAAAAAATGGAAAATGAATTTTTCGTCCAAAGAAAATGAAAACTTTCTTAGGCAACATTGTTTGCCATTACAAGATGCAAACATGCGGAAAATATGATATCATTTGAACAAAGTATGCCATGAATATTGCCATAACATCTGTCATTCGCATTGAAAACAACGGATCTTCACAGATGATAGCTTGTTTCTGGGAACATTTTTTAAGACGTTTGTCGTAGTCCGAGTTTGTTATTTTTCCTAGAAAATAGATCACATATAATGAAACAATGTGAAGCTTTTCAATGTTATTTTTTCAAACTTCTTATACCCGTTTCAAAATGCAGTCAAAATGACGGGCATTTCTAAGGACACTTATGTTTTTCTAAAAACTAGGTCACATTTGATGACATGATGAGAAGGTTTTTCATTTTTTTTCGAATTTCTCAGGTCAAGTAAATAGCTGAGATGATTTAACATCTTATTTTTAAATCTATCATGAGCAATTTTGTTGGTCATAATGTTGTATTGCGTTCTGATTTGTCCATGGACAAGACACGCAGATCATGCACGAAACACCGTTGGATCCTCCCGGATCCAACTGCTGCCCTCACCCCTCGCCTCCCCCACCAACCCCACCAGAGGTGAAAACCTAGCTCTGTCCTCCCTCGTTTGAAATCTTCCATCCACCCCATCTCCTTTCTTTCTTTCTCGTCTCCCTGATTCCCTCCTCGTCAACTCCACCGGCCCCTCTGCCGCCCCTCGTCCCCTCCTCTCTCTCCCGCTTGACTCACTTACCGCCGCCACCTCCCATGCCTGATCCGGGTGAGGACGTAGCAGTCGGCACCCTCACATGCGACGGCTGCGTCCAGGTTGGTGCCCTCTTTGTGCGACATGCGGCGCTGGCGGCGGGGTCTGGCTAGCGACACCGAGATCTGCTGCGGGCCATCTCACCATGTTTGTTTCTTCCTTTCCCCAAAGGTGAATCGGCGACCGGTGAATCGACCCATCCCCGCGGCGAGCCATAAGGTAACCCCGCCCGCCCGCCGTCAACATTCGCCGCCTCTCCGTGCGATCGATCTATTGGTTTCCCGCGAGCGACCGTCAGACGGGGGCCGACGCGTGCGCACTCTACCTGGATGTGGATCGTCCCGTCCGAGCCGTAGCTCATGCTGGGACAATCAGCGCCTCCTAGAGATCCACGAGGTATCGCTCGAGCGGACGCCGATATGGATGGATGGATAGATAGATCTTGCTCCTTTCTAGACTGAGCAAAATTCTGATGAATATAAACGGTGCTTTTTATGGTTCTGAGTGGTGGCCATTCACTTGTTTGGAGATTCGATTAACATCAGTCCCATCGTCTAGTTACCTGGGGTTTACATACTTGATTTTGTGACAGATCTCCACCTACATGCCTGCTGTGGGTGCATCAGACACTGTTCCCGTGCTCTCTGTTACTTTAAAACGTTGCCAAATTCTTATCTGGACTAGTAATCAGTTGGTTGTTTGCATCTATGAGGTGTAGAATCAACATCCCTTCTAGTAAATAGATGTTGTTTATGTATACTCCTTTATGGTGGTAATTAACATTTGGAGTTTGGTACGTAGCAGTTCTTTGTCTACTTGTCTTGGATCTTACTGTTAAGACGTTGCTGGTTTCGTGTCTGGAGTAATAGTAATCAGTTTGCTGTTTGTTGTTCATGCAGTTATATTTCGTGTCTGGAGCGTGAATGGAACTGATGGAAGGTGGAGCCCTGCACGGATCCACTGTCCCTGCACACACCATCAATGTATCCCCTCCATACTGCCGCTCATCTTGGTCTTTTGTTGTTCATTTCCTAGATCTCGCACGCGAGGTGTTTGTTTGAATTTATCGACAGCGTTTGATTTTCTGGAAAGGTTGAACCTACTGGAGGAGTTTGCGCGGTTTGATCGCAAATTGCTTTGTTGCCATGGTCCCATGTCGCTGATTGGATGCAGATGCACGCGTTGTCGGGAATTGCACACTCTAGTGGGCTCGTACAAGCCAAGCCCCAAAGTGGTCATCGCTCTTTTGGGTTCCAGTGCAGAGTCTGTTCAAATTGGACTATCATATCATTATATATGCCCCAGTTCTTGTTCACAAGCTCATGCTAGAAGTGGATACCACAAACAGTATGATAAGTTTTTGTATCTATGTATATTTATTTATTGTTATAACATGGATATAAATTCAGCTTTAATGTTAGTTGTAGCGTTAGCACATCCATATGTGCAAGAGAAGGGTTCGTGTATGTGTGCCTCTGGTTCAATTTTTTTACATGGTTCCTTTGACGTCATTAGTCAAAATGGAGCAAGTTTTGTATGTGTGCATCACTTTATGGTTCAGTTTTGGATGATTGAATCTGGCTGGAGCAAACTCTCCGTGTGTATTGTATCATATACACATCACTTTTTTTTCTCTAATTGTACAAGAGCACTCCCTCTACACTCACTGATGACCCACAAGTATAGGGGGTCAATTGTAGATCTTTCCGATAAGTAAGAGTGTCGAACCCAATGAGGAGCAGAAGGAAATGACAAGTAGTTTTCAGTAAGATGATGTCTGCAAGTGCTAAAATTGTAAGTAGCGAGTATTTTGATAGCAAGGTAATTGGTAGCGAGCAAATAACGGTAATGGTAACAAAAGTGCAGCAAGGTAGCCCAATCCTTTTGAGGCAAAGGACAGGCCAAAACGGTCTCTTATGATAAGCAAAGCGTTTTTGAGGGTACACAAGAATTTCATCTAGTCACTTTCATCATGTTGGTTTGATTTGTGTCGCTACTTTGATAATTTGATATGTGGGTGGACCGGTGCTTAGGTGTTGTTCTTACTTGAACAAATCTCCTACTTATGATTAACCCTCCCGCAAGCATCAGCAACTATGAGAAATGTATTAAGAATAAATTCTAACCATAACATTAAATTCTAGGATCCAATCTGTCCCTTACGGAATAGTGCATAAACCGGGGTTTAAGTTTCTGTCACTCTCGCAACCTACCATCTATTTACTACTCCACAATGCTTTCCCTTAGGCCCAAATATGGTGAAGTGTCATGTAGTCGATGTTCACATGACACCACTAAAGGAATCACAACATACATACTATCAAAATATCGAACACATATCAAGTTCACATGATTACTTGCAACATGATTTATCCCGTGACCTCAAGAACAAAAGTAAATACTCACAACTCATCAACATGCTCATGATCAGATGGGTATTAATATGCATAATGGATCTGAACATATAATCTTCCACCAAATAAACCATATTGTAATCAACTACAAGATGTAATCAACACTACTAGTCACCCACAAGCACCAATATATGGTCCCGGTAACAAGATTGAACACAAGAGATGAACTAGGGTTTGAGATGAGTTGGTGCTGTTGAAGATGTTGATGGAGATGCCCTCCCCAAGATGGGAGAGTTGTTCGTGATGATGATGACGATGATTTCCCCCTCCGGGAGGGAAGTTCCCCCGGCAGAATCGCTCCACCGGAGGGCAAAAGTGCTCCTGCCCAAGTTCCGCCTCGAGGCGGCGGTGCTCCTTCATGAAAGTATTTTTTTGATTTTTTTTAGGTCAAAAGCACTTATATACCAGAAGATGGGCATCGGAGGTGGGCCGAGGAGGGCATAATACACCAGGGCGCGCCAGGGGGGCCTGGCGCGCCCATGTGGGTTGTGCCCACCTGGTGCCCCCTGTAGGGGAACGCAGCAGAAAACAAAAATTTTCCGACCTACGCACCAGCCTAGGACCACTATGGAGACTGCATACATGGTTTGATCTTTGTTGTTACCGACTCGTAGCGCGGCGGGAAGTAGAGTCAATGACGAACGGCGGTGCAGATCCCCGCAGCTAGGATTTACAACCTCCCAACCGCGAGGATGTATACCCTCATCTGCTCCTCAGACAGCCCTCCGGGAGACGGTCGAACAGCCCCCCCTGGACGGTGGCGCGGACAGCCCTTCGGGAGGACCTTCGAAACTCAAATGGTCACTCGGACAGCCCTTCGGGAGGACCTTCGAAACTCGGATGGTCACACGGACAGCCCTTCGGGAGGCACTCACGAACTAAGACCGAAACCAAGATCTCTCTACAGAGTTGCACACATACGGTGTCATCTATCCAGCAGGGCTTCGCCGTCCAGAACTAGTTCCTGCCGGAACCCAGACAGCCTTTCGGCTCTACGAAACTATTTCGCTAGGAGGGAGAGAAGAAGCCAGATCATTGCATGGCACTTGTATGAGAGCAAAGGGATGATTGTGGAGAGTGCCTCTCCACCTCTATTTATAGGAAAAACCCAAGGGGTAGGGGCACATGAAAAACCCCAAAATGCCCACACTTTATGTCACACATAAAGGGCATAAAGGGCATAAAGGGATGTCAAGTGGAGCCCCATGGAAGAGCTGCACCCTCCAACGTCCCACCTTCATGGGGGGCCCCCAAAGGGGGTTCCTTGATCCCCAAGTCCTTCTAGAAGCCTTTTGGGAAAAGCCCCAAAAGGTGGCTTTCCATAAATATCCCAAAAAGCACTTTCACTATTCACGACGACATTTTTCAGCGTCCGTTCGAACTGAAAATATTTATGTGGGCTTAGAACATTTCTAGTACCCATCATAATAATTTTCAACGCGTTCCGAAACAATTCCGGTTTTAGTGATTTTCATCTGCGAAACGCATCTGAAGTGGCTCCGGCAGCTCCGGAACATTTCCGGTTTTTATCTCAGAAAATTCCAAAAAGCTTCCAGAATGATTCTGGCACCCTTCAAGAATTATCAGGCATTTGCCGAAACCAAATTGACTTAATGGTATATCCTGAAACAACTTTTCGGTATCATCGAAACTCATCCGATGACCTCTCTCTGCGGTACGATTCCGCTGTCCGAAACTTTTCCGGTGTCCGAAACTTTTTCGGTGATTTTCTCTCGGACTCCTTGTCTAGTATTCAACAGATAGATGACCCTTAATCGTGTGACCCTATAGGTTCGGTGAAGTATAGACATGACCCGGAACCCCTTCCGATCAATGATCAACATCGGAGCCGTGGACACCCATATTGACCCCTATACCCACACGAATGAATATTCGAGTGAACCTCCAGTTGCCGCGTGCAATTCCTGTTGCTTCGTGATATGTTACAAAGACCCGAGGTGAGATTTACTTGCATCCCCGTGGATCAACAATTTGTCCACCATGCTAGTTACCTCGTTACTGGTTTTGTTCTCTTTTCTCGTCTCCGTGTTACGGCATCCCTGTGATCAAATCACACTATGTCTGGCCAGACGATGATGGATCCCGTAACACCGAGAGGGCCCGAGAATATCTCTCCATTGTTGGAGGAGCAAATCCCAATCTTGAGCTATCAAGTTACTTGACACACTTTTCCATGAACCCGTAAGCCGCCGTAATAGCCACCCATTTACGGATGACGTTTAACAAACCCCAAAGTTCATGAATCAAGCATGAAGAAACTCGATACTCTCATGGTCTAAGGAATCATGCAAATGTTAACCATCTCTGTGTTATTTACCATTAACTTGTGACGAATGAATCTCATAGCATAACATCAAACCGGGTCGATTCAACACAAATGTTCTCTTAACATTGTGCCCTCAAAGTTGCTGGCATAGACATGCCCATGATCAGGAAAATGGAACCATCATGCAACACTTGAGCTAGTCTTAGAGGCCAAACTAGGAATACTTCTTACCGTTTATTATTCCACACGTGCATATGAGTCTTCCTTTGAGCCTCGTGGATATTGCAAACTCGAGAATCATTGCAGTTATAGCATGGAACATAAACATAATTATGAACTCAGAGATAAATAATATCATTTATTATTGCCTCTAGGGCATATCTCCTACAGACTCCCACTTGCACTAGAGTCAATAATCTAGTTAATGCTAATGCACTTTACACCTATGGCATATTGGTGTAAATATGCTTCGCTTGTGGTATAGCCTGATGTCCAACGGATCTGACGACTTCAGCTCCATGTGTATCTTTGCATATCCTCGTCTCTTCACGCTTTCACAAAATTCATATTTTGTGCGGACTTGGCTTTGTATAAATGTGAATCACAGGTTGAACCTAGATTCCTCAGACTGAGTTATGGAGAAACTACCTGCAGTAGTGTCCCATTGACAAAAGCCATCTTGGAACAATACTAAGTTCATGAATGAACTATATGATTCAACATCTTGTTTGTCGCTTCTAAAGCATCAACATACTTAGTCATTTGTTATAGAATTCGCCACAGTATCCTGTTGGGAACAATTTCCAACTACCGTGCCACCATATTGTGTATTACACAAAACCCTTAACTTAAATCAAAAATCGCATCGAGAAAAGATGAAGACCGTATCGATGTAACATTTTACAACGAACTCTTCATGATCTCCGCTTGCGAGAAAACATATCATCAGTACTTACTCTAGTACTCAATGACATCTTTCACTGTTGTCCCATGATCAGTACTTTGATCACTTTAGTATCCATACTCGCAACATCTTGGGAGTATTGGACATATCTGGTTGTTTTACATACCATGGAATACATGATTAATCCAAACACAAAAGTGTGTGGAATCTGCATCATGTATTTTGCTCATCAGTGTTTTGGGACACTGATTCTTGCAAAAACTCTTTCCATGTGACTTCGTCAAGAATCACTCCTTGTCGTTCTTAGTGCTAAACGGTTTTAGCATCTTGTCAATATGTATTTATTGTTTAGACCTATTAGGTAAATCTATCTCCATAGATCATCATGCCTAATATCAAGGCTATTTAGCCTAAGCACTTCATCGAAAAACTATTTTCAAATGAAGTCCTAATTCGTGTCAAGAAATTTATTTCCAATTACCAATGTGTCAAGCACACAAGGTTTTTAGAAATATTATTGCGCTCCCACTTACTTTCTTGAATTACAAGCATCTTCGTTACCCATTGATGAAGTCAAAACCCCTTTTGACCATTTCATCAAAACACGAAGATTCCAACTCCATTTTGCTCTCTTCTGTCCATCGCTGGATCTTTGAAGTTTGCATATTTACTAGCATCCTCTGGATCGATAAATTACTTTGGACTGTATCACATACAAGTACTAGGTTTTATTTCCATAAGATGGAAATCCTTTTATCATCCATGTTTCATATCTCATGATTGAAATATGTATTAATTGCTAGTTCAACCCGAACCGACTTTAAGCATCGCTATGATGAAAACAACCTCATCGTAGTCAACTCTTGAACTTGTTATTTCAACAAGTCGAGCTTTATGGATAAAACATTTTTATCCGTATCAGTTTTAAGTTCCATAAATATTTGTTAGACTCTAAGTCTTCCGAAAGGTGTATCAAGGTTTTAATCTTGAATCACTTATATGGAAACTAACTCGGGTTGTATTGGCATTTAGCCAATTCCGGAGTCAGGGCCCATCAACGCTTCCTTGTGTATCGTAGGTATAATGTTGTCTAACAACAATATCTCGTTTGCGCACCTGAGAGATTTGCACGAGCCTTGCCTACGTGGTTCAGCGGGCAAGTTCGACTGAAGTTCATACAATTTATTGTAGAGACTTCCGTATCAGTCGCAGTAGGAAACTCTGGAATTACTTCCAAGGTCTCTTTCCTTTGATCTGATGACGAAGATATTGTTTATCTCGTCGAGTTGCACTATTCTCCCACTCGCCTTTTTGAAAGAACCATTCTCTTTAAAAGCATACCGTTTCGTGGAAAAACTATTTGCCTCGGTATAGTGAGGGAGGAGTACCCAATGACTTGGGATAACCTACAAAGTAGCACTTGTCTGATTTGGAATAGGTTTGTAACCTTTTACACAAGCCCCATATTCCAAATGTTTAAGAAAAGATATAACATGGTTGGGCGTAAGATACCATGGCGTCATTTCAACAGACCCGATGGAGCTCTTTTCAGTGTAAAAGCCGCAGTCTCTAAAGCATCACTCTTTAAAAGGGATAATGGCAAATTTATTTATGTCATCTTTGATCTTACCATGTCATAAATGGTTTGATTACATCTTCACAGACTTTCCACTTGCAGTGGTATTCTGGGAAGTGCAAGTTATGAATCCCCTTTCACAACTCATCAGACATTCGCTAAACTTGTAACTCAAATATTCCTTTCTGCAATCAAATTGTAGAAACATAATTTTCTTGTTACAATAACTTCTACTTCATTTATGAAAACCTTTCGAATGATTTCAAAAGATCTAGACTTACGTCTCATCAAGTAAATATCCATATATCTACTTGAGCCATTTCTGAAGATAGATAAATCCACTACTTGCAACATTTATCGGACTACATACATCAAATGTATGATCACCAATAAGTTTGTTGTTCATTCTTTATTGCCTGTGAACGGTATTTCAGTCACTTCACCTTTCGGAGGAAAGTTGCAAGTGTCAGATGATTCAAAATCAAATGACTTCAAAATCCATCATAATGGAATTTTCCATGCGGGTTTCCCCAAATGTGACCAAATGTAGTGCCACACTTGTGTGGTATTCTTTTAGTCTTGCGACATTTAGCGTCAGTGTTATGGATGTATCATATTACCATCAACATTCATAACATACATCCCATCTTGGATGGAAGCATGGCCCTTCATGCTATTCATAATACTGAACAACAATTGTTGTTTTTATGAATAACCTCTCTTGCAAAAACATTGTGCAATGGGCTAGAGTGTATGAAACTCTAAAATGAATTATGAAAATAAACCTATAGGTAATGTATTATTATCAATATTCATAACATACATCTCATTCATAATGAAAGTATGGCCCTTATGTTATTCATAACACCGAACATGAAAAGTTCTCTTATGAACAACCTTCTTGCAAGATACCTTATGCAATGGGCTAGAGTGTGAAACTCTAAATGAATTATGAAAATAAATACAGACAGTAATACACCGATGGAAAGTATAGTAACATTTACTATGTTCCCTATGTATACCTAAACCTCATTCCTGGCTAGTCTTTTAGGCCATAGCAGTTCTTACATCGAGTTGCAACAGAATGCAATCGAGTGGGTATCTTTGTGATTAACTCACAATACCCAAAACTCAATGATTAACAATTTAATCATAATTCCCAAGAACTATATCTTTGACCAGCCTTCTATACATCAAAAACTTGTATGACATTCATACATGAGCTGGATATTCCAGTCTTCTTTCTTTTTGCCTTTATACTTCTAACAGTTTAACTTTTAGTATTTCACCTACTCTGAGAAGAAGCACCCAACTTAAGAGTGGCGTTAGCCCCGGACTTCCTAGGCGTGAAAGTCTCACTAACACCCTTCGGACACTTCCTTTCTCTTTAAGTTGTTGTTTTATTCGCCTTTCATCATATGACAGGCGTTCTTCTGGATCCCTTTCCCAACAGTCAAATGCATAGTAAACACTTTCACTAATACTTGCAAACAAACATTACTTTGTATATTTCATATCTTTCAGCCTTTGTTTGTATCTGAAAATTAATTTTCAGTTCCATGAATATCATATAACTATCCCAACTTTCGAAGTTTGCGTTTCATGGAAGCAAACATATTCCGCTTGACCGTAACAGAATTCTAGCTTTTGGATCGAAGGATGGGAGTCGCATGATCCATAGCATTAGCGGGAGGATATAGAAAGCATGCGATAGGACAAAGTCCTTCTCGACACTTTTGAGGACAATCCTCGCATTACGTTACCAATCGTAAAGTTTTAACCAGATATTTAACAGCTATTCAATTTTAACAGGGAAGGTGGAAACGCGAGCCATAATTCTACAACTATTTTGCAAAAAACACTTAGACAGTGTTCATAATTAATTGCACTGAGAATTAAGCATGTTAATTCAACAGTGCGCTCCCACTCAAATCAATATCTCTCATAATTAATTTTGAGTGATACAAGATCCAGACTTCAACTCATCGCCATAGAATCATCATCTCATAACGGGAATTTTAATCGGTAGGCCAACTTGCCGATCACATCTCTATGTGACTCTTGCTCATCTTTCGATGCGTGTGTTTCGAGCTCAGGACGATCCTGCCATGAACGTCAAGAAAACCAAGTGATCTTGCTGCGAGGTCTGACCTCACCCTCCTCACACTTCTCTAATCGTTCGTACCCATGCATCCATGGCGCACCCCGAAAAGATAGGTGCCGTGACGGTGCTACACTTGGGAGAACACTAACTACTTGATATTTTAGTGAGAGATCACCCTAATAAAAGCGACTACCGCGCAATCAAGAAGGGTGCATCATAAGGGATAAACATCTCAGGCAATTCATAATAGCATGATATGGTATAGCCCTTTCTGACGGAGAAGTCTTTCATTTCTTCGTCTTCGGCATTTGCATCGGTGTTCACCTTTGTGTAGATTTCCACCACCTTGTCGGTGCACCAGATAATATCGCTATCTCCATAGCTAATAAAATAAGTGCATTACTTAAGGTTGACACGCAGGTCACTAAAGTGACAATCATATGGCTCCAGCCATCATGCTGAATCATGACACGCGGGTCATGTTAATCAATTTACATCATATAGTCATCTCATACATAATCAAATTGAATATGAGCATTGCTATACCACATCACATGCACATGCAAACCCTCCTGCAAAACCAAGTTAGACGTTTCTAATCGGTTCATGCAAACTTGTTTTTCGTGGCTTCTAAGGTTTTGACTTAAACCACAGCTACCAACGTTTTATCATCAAGTATGATTATTCAAGTTGCTAGATTAAGATCTCGGGGTGTATGAAAAACGAGATAGTTAAATCTCGAGCCCCATACTAAACTTCGTCATACGCATGACCCCCGTGCAGATCATATCTGCAATGCCCTTTCATCTGCGAATTTCATCTTTCTTTTGACTAAGGCAGAACCCAAAGAACTGATAGCACTTCCATGATCAATCAGGATCACGGATTGCCAGAACTTTGTCAAATTCCACCATGCTGTCTCGAGATTGAGCAAACGCAAATTATAGGGAAGCAACAAGAACATCGGGTAACAGATTTCATCTGTCACCCACATAAATAATTTTCAGCAATAGATCTCATCTACTCCAAAATTATATTATGCAATACCCATACATCTCCATGTATTCTAGATCGTAACCTGCATCTACGCATAGCACGGCTCTTGATGCCACTGTAGGGGAACGCAGCAGAAAACAAAAATTTTCCGACCTACGCACCAGCCCAGGACCACTATGGAGACTGCATACATGGTTTGATCTTTTTCGTTACCGACTCGTAACGCAGCGGGAAGTAGAGTCGATAACGAACGGCGGTGCAGATCCCCGCAGCTAGGATTTACAACCTCCCAACCGTGAGGATGTATACCCTCATCTGCTCCTCAGACAGCCCTCGGGGAGACGGTCGAACAGCCCCCCCTGGACGGTGGCGCGGACAGCCCTTCGGGAGGACCTTCGAAACTCGAACGGTCACTCGGACAGCCCTTCGGGAGGACCTTCGAAACTCGGATGGTCACACGGACAGCCCTTCGGGAGGCACTCACGAACTAAGACCGAAACCAAGATCTCTCTACAGAGTTGCACACATACGGTGTCATCTATCCAGCAGGGCTTCGCCGTCCAGAACTAGTTCCTGCCGGAACCCAGACAGCCTTTCGGCTCTACGAAACTATTTCGCTGGGAGGGAGAGAAGAAGCCAGATCATTGCATGGCACTTGTATGAGAGCAAAGGGATGATTGTGGAGAGTGCCTCTCCACCTCTATTTATAGGAAAAACCCAAGGGGTAGGGGCACATGAAGAACCCCACAATGCCCACACTTTATGTCACACATAAAGGGCATAAAGGGCATAAAGGGATGTCAAGTGGAGCCCCATGGAGGAGATGCACCCTCCAACGTCCCACCTTCATGGCGGGCCCCCAAAGGGGGTTCCTTGATCCCCAAGTCCTTCTAGAAGCCTTTTGGGAAAAGCCCCAAAAGGTGGCTTTTCATAAATATCCCAAAAAGCACTTTCACTATTCACGACGACATTTTTCAGCGTCCGTTTGAACTAAAAATATTTATGTGGGCTTAGAACATTTCAGTACCCATCATAATAATTTTCAATGCGTTCCAAAACAATTCCGGTTTTAGTGATTTTCATCTGCGAAACGCATCTGAAGTGGCTCCGGCAGCTCCGGAACATTTCCGGTTTTTATCTCAGAAAATTCCAAAAAGCTTCCAGAATGATTCTGGCACCCTTCAAGAATTATTAGGCATTTGCCGAAACCAAATTGACTTAATGGTATATCCCAAAACAACTTTTCGGTATCATCGAAACTCATCCGATGACCTCTCTCTGCGGTACGATTCCGCTGTCCGAAACTTTTCCGGTGTCCGAAACTTTTTCGGTGATTTTCTCTCAGACTCCTTGTCTAGTATTCAACAGATAGATGACCCTTAAGCGTGTGACCCTATAGGTTCGGTGAAGTATAGACATGACCCGGAACCCCTTTCGATCAATGATCAACATCGGAGCCGTGGACACCCATATTGACCCCTATACCCACACGAATGAATATTCGAGTGAACCTCCAGTTGCCGCGTGCTATTCCTGTTGCTTCGCGATATGTTACAAAGACCCGAGGTGAGATTTACTTGCATCCCCGTGGATCAACAATTTGTCCACTATGCTAGTTACCTCGTTACTGATTTTGTTCTCTTTTCTCGTTTCCGTGTTACGGCATCCCTGTGATCAAATCACACGGTGTCTGGCCAGACGATGATGGATCCCATAACACCGAGAGGGCCCGAGAATATCTCTCCATTGTTGGAGGAGCAAATCCCAATCTTGAGTTATCAAGTTACTTGACACACTTTTCCATGAACCCGTAAGCCGCCGTAATGGCCACCCATTTACGGATGACGTTTAACAAACCCCAAAGTTCATTAATCAAGCATGAAGAAACTCGATACTCTCATGGTCTAAGGAATCATGCAAATGTTAACCATCTCTGTGCTATTTACCATTAACTTGTGACGAATGAATCTCATAGCATAACATCAAACCGGGTCGATTCAACACAAATGTTCTCTTAACATTGTGCCCTCAAAGTTGCTGGCATAGACATGCCCATGATCAGGAAAACGGAACCATCATGCAACACTTGAGATAGTATTAGAGGCCAAACTAGGAATACTTCTTACCGTTTATTATTCCACACGTGCATATGAGTCTTCCTTCGAGCCTCGTGGATATTGTAGACTCGAGAATCATTGCAGTTATAGCATGGAACATAAACATAATTATGAACTCAGAGATAAATAATATCATTTATTATTGCCTCTAGGGCATATCTCCTACCCCCCCCTCTGGTGGTTATTGGCTCCAATATTCCTAAAATATTCCATAAAAAATCTCCTTGAAGTTTCAGCTCATTTGGAATTGTGCAGAATAGGTAGTCTGACGTAGCTTTTTCAGGTCCAGATTTCCAGCTGCCAGAATTCTCCTCTTGGTGTGTACCTTGCAAATTATGAGAGAAAAGGTATTAGAATTACTCCAAAAAGCATTATTATGGATAAATAATAGTAAGAAAACATGATGCAAAATGGACGTATCAACTCCCCCAAGCTTAGACCTCGCTTGTCCTCAAGCGAAAACCGAAATCGAAAAACATGTCCACATGCTTTGAGAGAGAGGTGTCAATAAAAACAAAATATGGACATAGAAGCACCGTGTTGATTATTATAAAAACAAAAAATTTAAACATAATACTTTTATCATAAAACTCTTATCATATACTTCCCATGAATAAGTGACAGTTCATCACACAATCGAAGTATAAAGCAAAAACTCTATTAGAAACCAACAAACTATGTTCTCAGTCAACTTTGCAACTACAATTCATCATATTTTCAGGAAGGATCACGTGTCGGAGCCTTTAGGCAAGTCCACATACTCAACCATCATATAGTCTTCCATGATTGCTAACACTCACTTTGTACACATCAAAACGTTTCAACCGGACACATAGAAAGATAGGGGCTTATAGTTTCGCCTCCGAACATACTCACCTCAAGGGTGATGTCAACAATAATAACTCATGCTATCTATATCCAACTGGACATATGTGCCTAGATCTTTCCTCACCACATGATGCTTGTCAAAGGACAAAAATAAAAGGGAATAGAAGGAAAACTTTGACTCTTTGCATAAAAGTAAAAGATTGGCCCTCGCAAAGGGAAGCAGAGGTTGTCATGCGCTTATTTGTTTTTATGCTCAATCCCTTAGTGCAAAAGAATGTCACGTTGCATTGCCCCTTAAGATGGCAACCTTTATTATGCAGTCTATCGCTTTTATTCTTTGCCATCCAAGTTCGTGCAACGCTCAATTTTCTCTTACACTAAATGATCTCACATTTTTCGAAGCAATTTTTATTGCCTTATTGCACCGATGACAACTTACTTGAAGGATCTTACTCGATCCATAGGTAAGTATGGTGGACTCTCGAAAACAAGGTTTGGGTTTAAGGGTGCACAAGTAAAGCTCATACTTAGTGCGGGATTTTTGGCTAGCAAAGATAGGGGGCAAGCACCACATGTTGAAGGATCTATGACAATATGACTTCTATGTGAATATAAACAAACATAAACCATTTGGTTGTCTTCCTTGTCCAACGTCAACAATTTTGGCATATAATATTTTGATGTGGGCTCACAATCACAAAAGATTTCTAGGATGGTATATCTATATGTGAATCTTCTCTTCCCTTATTAATTCTTTCATGAGTTGCATCATTGACTAATGCTATCTACTTATACTTTTCCTTATGTGGTGCCATCACCTACCATAGGATTAGTATATAATATTATTGCTTTATTTCCTTTCTTTTGTTTACTTCCTTATTTCTTTTCTTTGTTTGCAACACGAAAATAAAGAAGAAAAAACTCAAACTAAACTTTATTATATAACTGGCACATGATTACAAAGATAAACTACTAAGCAAACTTTCAAAAAGAATAATCAAACTAAACTTTATTCATCTAAGCAAAAGATTGAACTAAGATAAATAAAAGCAAAAAGGGAATGGGGTGATACGATACCGGGGTACCTCCCCCAAGCTTGGCGGAAGCCAAGGGGAGTGCCCATACCCGATACTCAATTCTCTTTTGGTGGTGAAGAAGATGATGGTGGTGATGAAGCAATCCTGCAGGCTCCTCCTTCTTCGTCTCGATCTTTATCAGCCAAGCATCTTCTTCCATATGGCTGGAGGAGGAGGAAGAAATGATGCCTAGCTTGACGAATCTGACAGAAAAACAGCAAGAAAAGAGAACAGAAGATTTCTCCGTGATACAGTGGTTAACAGGTTCAGGAAGTATATATAGATTTTTTTATCTTGCAGTACAAGTTTATAGAAGAAAAACGGAGTCCGGGAGGTGTCCCAGGTGGACACAACCACTTGGGCGCGCCAGGCTTGCCTGGCGCGCCTTGGTGTATTATGCCCACCAGGGACGCTTCCTGGAAGTTTCTTTATTTCCAAAATTTTAAAATATTCCAAAACTGACAGAAAATATTTTTGCAGATGGGAGTCTGTTTACTTACCGTACCACGTACCTTCTTATTTTGACGATTCTGGAGTGTTCCGGAAGGATTCTTTTATGTGTTCTTCCGATGTCAAAGTTTGGATAACATTGCTTTGAACATTAATAGGCGTACCTGAGATATAATGCTCTATCCGTTGCCCATTGACAACCTTCGGGTTAGTACCTTCGGAATTATTTATTTTGACATCCTTTGGGTAAGCACACACATTCAGTCATTCCAAGACAGACTCACAATAAATTTAGTTCCATGCATGTATCCAGCCTCCGGATTAAGTTGGCATTGACATGTTGACACCAGTCAGTGTAACAATAAAAAACTTCTGGAGAACCTGTACCTTGAAAATGCGTGGAATATTGCAGTTATCAAATGATCTAGGAGTTCAATAATCTCTCTGGTTTGACATGTCAATGTACAAAGCTTTCAGTGAGAAACCGGTGCCATCGATCAGAAGAGTCTGAATCTGAATTCCTCTGCTCCAAACTATGAAAAAGTGTGTGCTGTTAAATTTCATCATCCCCCAATCTTCACTAACCCGCTCCACCCCACCCTTCTCTCTTTCTCTACTTCGAGATTGCTACCTGACTTTGGCAGTTTTACAGATGCTTGAGTGGACAATGTAAATTACCGCTTCTGAATTTCTTTATTCTTTGTTATATCCGAACCATTCAATCAATATCCATATGGGGGGTTCACCGCCATTCGCAAGATGAGATGGAGCTGATTTAGGATGTGATGGTGTTCATAAGCATGAGAGCTACAATTTTTCTAATGCAGCATCGAGATTTAGCCGGCCGGCGCAACTTTTCTTGTGAGAATACTCTGTTCAATAATGGTAGTCTGTATGTGTGTCTTGATTTCCCGTCGTAACAAAGGCATAGATGTTTGAGTTGCTAGTGTAATTGTTGTCTCGAAGTAAACTTGAGAGTGAACTTCCCGCCTGACATTCTGATATTTATGTTTCTTTGTATCCTGGGCCAAGTGTACATGTGGGTAAAAAACAGTTTTGGTTGTGCTGATTCGAATGTACGTACCTTTCTGCAAGATCTTCTTGAACTTTAACTTATTTTATATTTCGACCGTTTCAGAATACTTGAAGGTCTCTCTCCCTCTCACGTGTATATCAGGCAGCAATCTGTAACAGATTGAACCAAGGACAGAACAATTCTCTCCAACTCTAACAAAGGCATAGATGTTTGTGTTGCTAGTGTAATTGCTATCTCAAAGTAAACTTGACAGTGAACGTCACACCTCTTCTGGTCTTTAGGTTTCTTTGCACCCTGGGCTAACTGGACATGTGTCTGGTGAACCAAAAAGTTTTGGTTGTGCTGATTCGAATGTACGTATCTTTCTGCAAGATCTTCTTGAACTTTAACTTATTTTATATTTCCACCGTTTCAGAATACTTGAAGGTCTAGGTTTGTTCTAAGTAAAACCCTCCTTAAGTTTGACGAAGTTCATAAAAAAATACTAATATCCATGATTATACTAGTATGAAAATAATACTTTACTAGCTGATACCCGCGCGGCGGCACGCCGCGCCTTACTTATTTGCAGTGATATATGTTCTTGTATAGTAAGTAAATATTCTTATGTTGATGATTTTTTTTTTCGAAAAAGAGATTGGCACGTTTAGTTCGGCATTCATTCTTTATGGGATGGTGATCAAAGGAAGGGAGAAAATATTGGTTGGCTATTTTGATCGATGAGATAAATGGAATTTTCTATAGTTTTAGCTCTCTTCCCTTTAAACTTGGGCGGAGTGTATGCATGTTATATGAGACATATGTGGATCGAGTCCTTATACATGAGGTTGGATGTGTGGATCAAGCTCAAAACATGTGGTATCGATGCACACATGTTACATATTCATGTGAAGGATGATGATACGATATGTGTAGCTTGTGGTACAATGGGTTCTTTTTTATAGATATTGTTCGATATCAAATGTTCTAGCCTAGGGGAGATGGTGCTAAAATAGGTTTCGTTGTGTCTGCGGCATTGCATTGTTTCTGTATATTGTTTTTTATGTGGACTAAAATAATCATAACCTTGGATCTATACGGATGATATGTGGACTTGAGGAAATAGAGTGCAATACATAAAGGAAAAAAAGATTTTATTTCTTATGGCGATAGAGTAGATGTTCTACAGTGTTCTGGTTTTCCCTCCGTGATAATGTAGTAAATAACTTGACCGAATTATTGAACTTGGTTGCATACTGGTGTTGGGCCAGTATATGGATTGTAGGATCATTGGTAGCTGGGTGTTCCGAGCACATGTGATACAATCTAATATGTCGTTTGGGTACATGTGATACAGTCAAATCTTTATTGGGTTACATTGCATCACCTTGGGCAGTATATAAGTCAGGAATTCGAGAACATGTCAAGTTTATTTATTGATGTCATTGCCCCCTTGTGTATTTAGTAGGAGGTCGATGAGTTTAATAAGGTTAGCTACACGCTGCTTGTGAAGTGTGCAGAACGATATCTTTTGTGAAAACATGGATTGACAACAATCGTAGGAGTTCCACGTGAAGAGGAATGAAGATGTGAAACTTGCATGATGAAAAATATTGCCCAGATCTAAATGACATACATGCACATGAGAGTAGAGGGATGTACAACATAACCGATAAGAATAACAGACTGAAAACCTTAACAAACTGACTGGCTAACAGTACAGTCAGTGTTGCAACATGAAGGATCACTCCCATATTGTGCAGAAGTGTACACAGAGAGCATAGTATATGTTCCTAAGAGTATGAACATCCATGAGAAAGTAAGAAATTTGCATACATTAGGAACTTGTTTCAGCATGAAATAGTTCATGTGTCGTCATATTTTCTCAGTAACAATTGCAGAGCATGATAAGAAGGATAGAACAATACTGATAGTTTCATTAGGCGGTTAACTACACAATTCATTGTCACCTTTTCTGCCCTATGATTCTCCGGAGAAATATCCTCCTCAAAGGGCTGCGAGGAAAAGGCATCCTAGGAGATATAGAATTTGGGAAATTCGTTACAAATCCTACGGCCACATCCAATAAAAACTGAAAATTCGAATATGCAAACACTGGAGATAATGGATCCTTTACTGGATAGGTTCGAAATTATTGCTGGACAAATATTTTCTAATGTACATTCAGGTCAAAAATTGAAGAAAATAATGACATGGAATGTGGACCAACTTCTTTTGATAGCCTCGTACATGAGCCTGGTGCAACATTTATGGAAACCAAGATGGTAGTGGCAAACCATACAATATTGCAAATCTGTTCAACAATTCCTCAAATGCACACACGCAAAGAAAACAACAGATGACCATCAATGCCAAGTTAGGAAATGTGTGTCAAGCATCAATAATTAAGGTGAATGAGCAGAAGCTTGCCTTGTTTCAAAAGAGACACAAAATAATGATGCAGAATGGCGATGAACATCCATAAAGGTTTTAGGAGTGACAATGACATCATTTACAAAATCTTAAATCAAAATAAAACTATATTGATAATCATGCCTAAAAGGTTAGGCAAAATCCGATTTTTTTCTACTCTTAAGTTATTTGTTGGAAAAAAAGGAAAAATAGCTGCAACCAAACGTCATTGAACTGATGGAGTGACATATGAGAACACCCCTCCCAACAGAACATTCTGACAAAGAGGATGTTCATTTTTCAGACTTTCTTGCAGAGCCCGTGTAAGCTCCCCATCTTCTAAATGATCATCAATACCTGGTTCATAAATAAAAAAAGAATGACATAACATTAAAATGATGCTTTCTATCCTCTTCATTTTTTACAGCCCTCCTTAACCTACAACTGCTATTCCAAGATAGGCAATTTAATGTCTCATACAACCAGACAATAGAATATAAATTAGAGAGTATCAAAACTGGTTTAGATTGGATAATACAAACCTAGTGTTTCCCTTCATTTGATCTTTCTCTGTAAAGAATAGTACAATAGTGCGATCAACAGTGAAATAATTAAACAAAGCAACATCCGGTGACTTATATAAAAATACAATATGGCACCTAATATTCAGGAACCATCATGAGTTTGCTTCTGATACGGAACAAAGAGCTATATACTCGAGTTACTAAGAAATACGGTAGTGTATCTACACCATCCGTATACGGATCCAGTGTGAGACCATCACCTAGCTACTACATGCATGCATCAAGCCCACACATCACACATGCAGCAGCAGCTCGTAAGCCCTGCACGCACGCGACGCAATAGCCCGCGCAAGCAAGAAGCACGCCGCACACAGCGAATGCGCGGCAGCAGGGTGCACGGCAAGAGAGCGAGGAGAAGACAGTCGTGCGCTCACCGTCGTGCAGTTCAAGTGGAGGCGAATCGACAGGAAGCTGAAGAACCCTTTGTGAGGGTTTCCGCGCTGATATACCGGAGGCAACTGATCCTCACGGCGACCTCACGGGCCGGAAACGGCGGGGTGCCGAAGATAGGCGCAAGGTCGACGTGACGGCTGCGAGCTCGAGATGCATGCGTGCTGGGTGAGCTTAGGTGGAGAACACCACCTCATGGTCTCACGAAGGCGAGGACGGCGCGCCGTCGCGGCCGGAGTTCTGCATCCCGGACAGACACGACCTCGGTTCTCCTGCATGCGCCATCGTCTCTAGACTCTCCTCTCCACGCCATGTCTGCGGTCGCCGCCGACACCGCGACGGTCCCCGGTGGCGCATGCAGGAGCTTCTCGAGTCTCTGACTCTCGACTCTCGAAGTCTCGAGTCCTTCTGCGGACAACCAGAGCTCCTCCACCACGCACGCCACGGCGGCGAGCCGCCCATCCACGGCATGTCCTCAGAAAGTACCTATCCAACCTCCCTCCCTCAAATCGCTGCCGTCGCGCGCTGGCGCGCATCGCCCACTCGCCATCGGCTTCGTCACACAAACCACCACCGTCCTGCGAGGCTGCGCGTCGTGCGGTCGTCCATTATCGCGTCCAGTGCACGCCAGCAAGCAAGCTGGTTTCCTCCGCCGTGGATGTTTCGCCTGAGAGTGAGAGGGCCTGCTGCTCCTCAAGGCGGCGGCACTGGAGACTGGACGCAACCTCGCATGTATTAGTGATGAGCTCGGTGGATGAACCGACCGAGGAGGCGAGGACGAAGGAGGACGCCGTCCACGGCAAATTGTTCATGCGGTCCCGTGAGCTACGCGCCTTGGTAGGCCGCATGTGCGTGCATCTCCTGTCGCCGGCTCAAGGTGGAGGTCGTAGCTTGCATGACCACGAAGCCAGCCACCACCGTGGCCCGCGCTCAGAATCCACCCCGCCATCAAAGCCTAGGGCCGCTGCCGGCTGTCTCCACAGGCTGAAGCTGCGACGGATCCTCACCAGGCCCGACCGGTGCGGCAAAGAAGGTTGACTGGGAGGAGGAGGCCAAGAGCAGCTGCAGGGCATCGCCGACGGACAGGACGTGACGGCGACGGCTGGTACATGTCAAGCCGAGCGGCTGGTTGAAGGGAAGAAGGCCAGCGTAGGAGCAGCCTCCAATGGCGACCATGCTACAGAGGCGGCGCTGGCTGCAGGAGAGCCTCGTGATGGTGATGGAGTCGGCGGACCCAGAGGGGGACTTCCTGGAGAGCATGGCAGAGATAGTGCAGCGAAGGACAACGTCCGAGCGTCGTAGCGGGACCTAGAGGAGCTTCTCGCGTGTTACCTCGTCGTCAACGCCGCTGAGCACCACCGCGCCATCGTCACCGACTTCTGGCGCGCCTGGCTCGACGGCACGATCAACATATGCTGCCACCGAACTCTGGCTGCTTGGCCTCCACCCTGCCCATCCTGCCGTCGCTCTCCACAAATCGGTGCTGATAGAAGTGGTGGAGAATTGAGAAAGATAGAGATACAACTGCGTCAGTGGAGATGCGGTGAATGCCCTTCATCGAAGCCAGGGTCTTTCTATACGCGTATAAAGGCGGTAGAGGATCTGGCGCGAACCTTCTTCCCAGGGCCTTCGAGAGGGCACGATCGAGGGCGGCAAGGCGGCGCTGCATTGGGAATTGAGAGTTGGAGAGAAAAGTGATGAAGAGAACCGACAACTTATGCTGTCAAAATTAAAAGATGGATATCTCAACTGAGAATATCGTACATAGAACAACAACCGCATGCGAACAAAAGAGCCCGGCCTAGTACATGCAGATTTTTTTCCAACCAACAGACGTGGTCAAATCAAACTCGTACAAACTGACACAGCAAAAGGAATTTGTATACCTCCCTACTGAATCGCTAGATGCACCCGAACGCCTACACGTCCAGATCCCCCGCTAATTGGCGTGTCATCACCCCATTGGTCAGGTTTTTACTGATTGAAAAAAGTCAAAAAAAAGCAGAAAAAAAAACCTGGCTAGATTTAGTATATTTAGAATGTTTAATTTAATGAAACTAATTTTGTGCTGCCGTGAAAAGTAAAACCCGAAAAAATATTTAAAAATCAATATAATCTGATTTTTTTTTGTAATAAATATTGCTTAGTGCAAAGTTAATGGCACTGGTGTTGGCCAGGCCTGGACGAGAAGAAGAAGACCAGGGCTCCAAAAATGCTTTCAAAAGCAGCCTTTTGAAACGATTTTTCTTCATGACCTTTTGCATCGTATGATGAGAAACACTAATGTTTTGATGTTCTTACTACCAATTTTATTGTTCACGTGATGCATTTGCACCTGGAGCAGATACCATAGTATCCCTGGAGCGGAAAAATTTCGTGGTTCAGGGCAAAATTGTTGTGAAACAGTTCATCCTTGAAGACTAGCCTGGCGGCATTGTGGCCGCCGGACTGGCGGTCCTTTCGTGATGTTTTTGAACACCCTCACCGTTGTTGTGATGGTCTGCTTCTCACCGTGCCACCGCCTTCTCTTATCGCCCGGTGCTCTAACCTGTGTTGGGGACTCCTTTCCCTTGTGGTTATATTCTACTATATATACGTTGAAAAACAGTTTGTCGAATAAAAGGCCTATTAGCTCAGCTGGTTAGAGCGTCGTGCTAATAACGCGAAGGTCACAGGTTCGAGACCTGTATGGGCCACCATTCTTTTTTTTATTCTTTCTGTTTTTACACAATTGAAAAAAAAAACAGAATTTAGATGGCTTCGCCCGGGTCCGAACCGGAGACCTTCAGTGTGTTAGACTGACGTGATAACCAACTACACCACGAAACCTTTGCTGCCTTCTTACTACAACAGTGAAACAAAACGGATGGATCCAATAATCTAACAAGATGACTCACTAACTGAACCATCTAACTGTTTCAGCTGGAACATCAAGCCACATTGAAGCTGGGAAATCATACAGCTTATACATGCTTAACTAATAGCCCACTGCCACAAGAAAATAAAAGATGCCATGTGAAAAACTTGGTAGTTGGCTCGACACAACTGTGACTGAACTGTTCTTCCACACAAATTCGCCCAATTTTCAGACGTCAAAATAGACGGAGATGAAATATTTTTCAATACAACTAGCTCTTCTTTTTCGTCAAAGCCCACACAACCAACATATTTGTTCAGATAGTAGCATCAGTACACACAAATAAGATCTAGGATGACACCACAATTGTAGATCTAACTAAGAGCATATATTCGAGCGCAGTACATTCGACTAACGTTTTACAAGAACTGAAATAGCAAGCTTGAAATTTGTTAATACTTGCAGTATACATGTACAAAATTTGATGAACATATATATTCACTAGATTTGTTAATACAACATAGTAGTAGTAAACATGGCTTGACGTTCTCAAAACTGTCGATGTTTTACCCCTATTGCATCTCTGAAGCGCTCAACGCAAGGAAAATATTCTGCTGGAAGATGATGTTGCCTTTGCACTTGTTCAATAAACGTACTATTAGTCAAACATTAAAATAGAAAATGAAGTGTGTAAAAGCAAAAGAGCCCGTGTGTTGCACACGGAGACATCCATGCTTCGCTGCAGAGAAAGCACCAGACTCCTAGTCCTCCTCATGCGTCGGCAAGTGGGCAGGCCGAGTCTGGAAATCGCAAGAACCACTATTAAATTTGATACTCCACTTACTCAATCCTCAAACCAGCTAACCAACCAGATCGAAATGCTCATAGTAAGATATATGCTCACTAAGTTTTTGTGATTCTCTTTTGTGTGCTCCCACTCCCCCTGCATGAATGAACTGCGCACCATGAACAGATACGGACCGTTGTTAATTTTCTGACGGGGGTATTTGTAGGGACCAACTTTTTTTATGTACGACGATCAAAGTGAGCTCACGGGCAAGTACGGGCACCATGGATATGAATTGGTCTTTCAAAAAATCGTTTGGGTAGGCTGCACGGCACACACGGTGTTACTACTGGATTGGAGAGACACCCGGTGAGGTGGCGTGATGACGTGGAGCTCATGCAGCCAGCAGAGTCCACACGCCATATATCTATCTTCCGTACAACATTAGAAAACAGAGCACTCGTACCACCGCTATTCCACGGACGCCCGCTGGACGCAGCCACCTCCCGCACGCCCCTACAGCCACCAGCCGTCCGATCCACCCCACGCGCGAGCCCGGCCGTCCGATCGCCACGCGCGGGGCCCGCGCTAGCGCCGCTTGCCTCCCCCGGAAGCAAGCCGGGCTTCGTCTCCGATAGAAAAAAGGTTCCCAGTCAACAGCCCGTGCAGCAGACGAACTCCCCAAAGCCAAAAAGAAAAGAAAAAACTTGGAAGCGGGCGGCGGAGAACAGGAAAAAAAATCGAGGGGGAGGAGAAGGGGAGAGCGGAGAAGCTTGGCGGGGGGCGGCGGCGATGGGCGGCGAGTGGTGGAGGAAGAAGTGGGTGGCGTGGGCGGCGGCGGCGGCCATCTTCGTGGTGCTCATGCTCGTCACGCCCGCCATCCCGCAGGACGAGGACTACCACGACTTCGCCGACCAGCGCGTCCTCTTCCTCGGTAACTAACCCCACCCCGGCTCCCCGCACCACGCATCGCCTCCCCTGAATCTTCGCCCCGGGCCATGCTCTGCCTCTGCCCGGTGCGGGATGATTTGGGGGCGCTGCCGCAGATTCTGCTATTTTTAGCCCCTTGTTAGATTCGTGATCTGGCGAGTCCAGCGGGCAGGAAGGTTAAAGCTAGATCGGTAAAATTGGGGAGCGAGTGAGGCGCTGGTTTGGCTGAGTCGTGCTCCCTTCTTTGGCATGCTTTTTGGTTACTGGCACACCAAGCAAATGCTTCCGATTGGTCAGCTTTATTATGCCTGCTGCTTTGGTTGATTGTATCAGCTAAATTGGATTGTTTGGCCGCTCTGCATGCCTGATGAAGGGTGATAGTGAATGATGGCTGGCACAGATCTTGTGCGAAGCCATGTGGCCGGATTCTGCTGTTTTGCTCTTGTAGGTTGGTGATTGATAGAATGAATTTGCCAAGGGGGGATTTGGGGGCGAATGAAGTGTGGATTTGGCTACAATTAGGCTCCATCCATATCTTTTTTATTGGTTACTACAGAGGGAATGCTTCTGTTTGCCAGCACTATCTGTTGCTTTGGTTATATTAGCTGTGCGCTGCCCACGAATCCTTCTGCTTTTAGTCCCTCAGGTTCATGATTTAGCGAGTTCAGCGAACACGATTGAGCTGAGAAGAGGGGAGTTTGGGGGGCAACTGAACTGTATACTTTTTGGTTAATACACGAAGGGAATGCTTCTGATTGTTCAGCGTTATATGCTTTGCTTTCATTATATCAGCTAAATTGGCTGCTAACGCGACTGCTTGGCCACTCTGCATACTCCATGAATGTTAGGTACAAATAACGGTACAGATCACGAGCAAAATCATCTGACCAGATTCTGCTTTTTTATTCTCTTAGGTTAGTGATTGATAGCATAAAGTTGTCAAGGGAGCAAATGAAGTGTAGATTCGGCCAAAATTAGGCTCCATTCATTTGTTTTTCTGGTTACTACTGAGGGAATGCTTCTGATTGCCAGCACTATCTGTTGCTTCGGTTATATTACTCCCTCCGTTCGGAATTACTTGTCACAAAGATGGATGTATCTACAACTAAAATACATCTAGATACATTCATTTCTTGGACGAGTAATTCCGAACGGAGGGAGTAGCTGTGTGGTGCCCACAAATCCTGCTGTTTTTAGCCATTTAGATTTGTGATTTAGTGAGATCAGCGGATACGGTTGAGCTGAGAGGAGGGGAATTTGGGGAGCAAGTTAAGCGTAGGTTTGGCTAAATTACTTTTTGCTTGCTACACGAAGGAAATGCTTCTGATTGGTCAGCATTGTATCCTTTGCTTTGATTATATCAGCTAATTTGGCTGCTAACGCGAGTGCTTGGGCACTCTGCATACTTGTTAAACGATAATAACGAACAATGGCACAGACCACGAGCAAAATAATGTGGGGAAATAGCTTGGTACTGATCGATACTGTTTTGTTTTGTTTTGTTTTGCAGGGATCCCTAACACATTGAATGTGATCTCAAACATCCCCTTCCTCTTTGTCGGTCTCGCTGGGCTCATCCTGTGCCACTACAAAAACTACTTCAGGCTATGGTGCAGACTCGATGCGCTTACCAATTTTGGTTCCTTCTCTGACTCAAATTGAGATTTGAAACACTCTGATGTTTATCCTGCTGGCAGCTCACAGGGGGAGCTCTGGAGTTGGACACTCTTCTATGCTGGTGTCACTGCTGTCGGTGTTGGTTCATCCTACTACCATCTCTACCCGAATGATGCCACCTTAGTTTGGGACAGATTGCCTGTGAGTCTTTCCTAGATCTTCTGTGTTGTAGATCTAACATTCAGCATCATGATATTTACATCATCATCTCCTCTACTGTATAGCCCCTAGCTTGGTGCCATCACATGTACACAGTGCATTGTCCCCAGACCCTAGGAGTTGCTCCTTCTTTCTTGATTTTAAATATTTCGAGCGCTGACATATGGGCCTGTTTGTCTAGATGACGATTGCTTTCACGTCTATCGTGGCCATTTTCATCATTGAAAGGGTTGATGATAGGGCAGGAACAAAGTCCCTTGCACCCCTTGTTATTGCTGGTGCACTGAGCATCCTGTACTGGAGGTAGGCAAGATCTTTCGATTGTTTATCTGTACTTCTCTCAGAAATATTTCCTTCCTTTAACTTAACTTTCTTCTCTATTATGTAGTTTCTTTGATGATCTTCGGCCATATGCAATAATCCAGTTCGTTCCATGCATTGTAATACCTGTGATGGCTATAGTTATTCCACCAATGTATACACATTCAAGCTACTGGTTGTGGGCAGCAGGTTAGTACTATTGTCGCTCAATATCACCTGGGTGTATGCAGTTCCACCATTATTTGTGTAGATAGCTATATGTGATTTGCGTTAATGTACGTGGTTATTTCACAGTTGGTTTTCTCACAGCATAAGAACTGGTGATACCTTTTTCTTTTTGCAGTCTGTACTCACGATGCTTGGCTATAAACCATAGTTACCTTGAAATTCATAGAAAACTCACTAAAAGTTCTAATGTTCCGCTTCTTAAGTTCTTATTCTCTCAATACCATTGACCGGTGCCAAGATGATTCTATTTCCCCAGTCTGTCTGCTGTTACCTAGAAATTTATAAAACAGTCAACAGTCCAACTAATATAAATGTGTATGAACTGCTGTTTTCCTGTTGTTGGCCTTTGATGAAGTTGCTACAAGAATGAGTTCTGCAGAAGCATTTATTTAAGCGCAATTTAAACATAGGCCACTGCAAGCATTTCTTGTACGCACATTTTTTGCGAGGGTTTTCTAAGCACAAAGATACTTGTGTTCTGATTTTTCAAATTAATTTCAGGATTTTACCTTCTTGCCAAGGTAGAAGAGGCTGCGGACAAACCTATATATAGGTGGACACATGACATTGTTAGCGGACATACTCTTAAACATCTATGTGCTGCGATGGTACCTGTTTTCTTGACTCTTATGTTGGCAAAGAGGACAATTGAACCTGACAGGTATACATCAGCTTACTCAATGCATCGCTTGAGTCTATTTTTGTATAGTTTTAGTTTGATTGAACCACTTTAATCCGATGTTGGTATTGCTCGCTCTGCTTTGCGCATACAAATACACCAAGTGTTACCAAATATCAATAATATTGCCATTCCACTGCTTTAGCAATTTTTTGATGTTTTCGCTCTTTATGAGGTTGGTTTTTGTTCACTTTGGTTACTAGAATGATACCAGAATAAGACATCTACAGTTAAATTGTTGGTGTTTATAACATGAACCAAAACTTGCACGGGTAGTTCTTAGCAAACTTTTCATGATGCGCTTCTGTTTATTCGAACTACATAATAGTACTGTGGTTTGCTTCCAGAAATCAATGTTCGCATTCATCATGTGTATGTAGTTTTGACAACAACTTCACCACATTGAATAGGCCTTGGATCTATGTATCCATGTGACTAATGTTTTTTCCTCTGTCATGCAGGGTAAGCTTACTCCAGATGTGGAAGATCAGTTGGAGAGAACGCGGTTCCAAAGATAGCAACACTGTGGATGTCAAATATGATTATGCTGCAGTTTCAACCACGTCTGAACAACAGTAGATATGTGTTTTTCATATGTACCCTGAAGTGTAAAAATAGCATCAATATGAATATCAGGAGCCCCAGCGTGCACGGTAGTGTATTATTGCCTGCTAATCAACGTTCGTATGTGGTTGTTCTTGATCAAAACTTCCTGATCAAATCCTGTACATGAAGGAAAATGTATGTATATCAGGTGCCTCATCAACTCTTTGTGCTCTAGTTTTTCGGAACTTCAAATGGCATATACGTCTCCTGCACCTGGAAAGACCAGAGCCTATGTAACTGGATGGGGATCTATCATCCGCTTCAGTTGTTACTGCTCTTCAGAGTCGATTAAGCTGCATGCTATGGGCTTGACATCTTCCGTGTGTGCAAGATAATTTGTTAGCTTGCCTGTCTAAGTGATGGATTGAGTTCAGGTTTCTTACTCTTTCAAAACATGGAGTTCAGGTTTTTAGCACAGAACGGGGAGGGGTTAATGCATCATCGATTTGGGATACAGGGGCACATAACTGCGATATAGAGGCGGGATCTATGTGCTTTAAAGGTTAGGTTTGCAGAAAACACTACGTTACATATTTTTGGCAGAAAACACCACGTAATTTTTTGGCAAATAACACTGATCGATGTATTATAGTCGTTTGAGTGCGTTTATGACAGGTGGGGCTCACTTGTCAGGAGTTGACTCGGCAAAAAATTGCCACATAGGCGCGTTGACTTGTCACTCTTTCCTCTCCGTCTGGAAAAATAAATGCGTCGGCCATCCCTTCTTTCCCAGCGCGCCCCTCGCGCCGTACCTCCCGGCAACACCGTCGTACCCCCAGCTGGATCCGAAGACATCCATCTCCATTGTCCCCGCCCTGCACCAGATTCGTCGGGAATGCATACTTGGTGTTCGTCGGCTGCGGCTCGATGCTGGCTGTCCAAATGCATCTCGGTGACATGAACAGAAGAAACTCCGCAGGAACAAGAACATGAATATTCTCGAGGGTGCTTAGCTAATCGCTTGACGATAGCAATCGAACAAGCTCGTACCTCTAATCTGCATGAGATCGCGGATGGGGCGGAAACGACAGAGGCGTGGACCGACGTCGCGGCAAGGAGGGAGGCGGCGGTGTCGGGGGAGGGTCATCTGTCCCAGGACGGGAGCACACACACCTCCTCGCCGCTCGCGAACTCCGCCGGATGCGCTCGTCCCAGGACCGACTGCAGCGCCTTCTTCTTGATCCCCTTGCACGATGCCGCTGCTGCCCCGGCGCGTCGACGAAGAAGACGGAGGGGTTGCACAGGCGGGAGCACTGGGCCACCATGGCCAGCTCGGCCAGGCGGTCGACGGACTGCTGCAGCAGGTGGTGCGGTATTTTTCTCATTGGTTCTGTGTGGGACGTGGCGGCGCATGTGAACCTGGTGCTGCGGTGACTCTGCGTCGTCCCCAGACGGATGTAGCGGAGGGGGCGCGCAGCAAACTTGTTGCTGTGGGGCAACGGAGGGTGCGGATCTACAGCACTTTGGAGCTGGTGGCTCAGCAGCCTTGCCGGACTCCAGCGAAGGCTGCCGCCGCCGTGAGTGCACATGACTTGTTCGACATAATGCTCAAGAGTGGGGAGAGAGAGGAGGAAGAGTCTATGTGGCATTTTTTTGCCAAGTCGGCTCCTGACGAGTGAGCCCCACCTTTCATAAACACGCTCAAATGACCCTAATACGCTGATCAGTGTTATTTGCCAAAAAATTACGCTAGCCATGGTGTTTTCTGTCAAAAATATGTAACGTCGTGTTTTCTGCAAACCTAGCCTTCAAAATGGTGGTTTTTTTGCAATTTACTCCAATTGTTGCCATGAATTGGGAAATCTAGATTCTGATTTCAGGTTCGCATGATTTTCTTTTCAAACACAATAAGCATGATGATCTGCCATCCCATAGTAATGCAAATGATCATGGCAATATGATGACTTGATAGAGGTGGAGGGCTGATGCCAGCAGTAAATATGGCATTTTCGCGAAACACAATAAGCATGATTATCTACCTTGCTATAGTAATGCAACTGATCATGCCATTATGATGACCAGATGAGCTCTTTGGTGCTAGGGGAATGGAGACTATATATAGCAAGCGGCAGTTTTCCCACCACCAAACAATGAATACATGGAGGTCCTTTGTTGGCAGGGTGAAACGGTTCATACTCCACACTCTTTTGCTTTCGAGATATTAGAGTAAACCAATACAAAAATGTTTTACTTCACCGAATTTGTGAGCTGAAAGAGGGAGCTCCCGATGATCCATCATGGGAGGAGTGCTGAGACTGGAAGGAGCTGGAACGATGGGAAGGAATCGAACAAAGAACCGACTCCTATTGGACGAGCATGGGGGTTGGAACGATGAGCATGGGGGTTGGAACGATGGGAAGGAATCCTTTGAAGAACCCATCGAAGAACCGAAGAAGAACCGAAGAGGGGTTTGTGGGATTTTGGGTTAAAATGCGGGATAGTTGAGAAAATAATCGCCTCTATTTCTAATTAAATTAAGGAACTAAGTTTTGGCGATTTCTTTCTTACTATTTATTCATGATGGGAACGTCATATATAGTCGGGCCAGTTCAGCAGTTACCCAGAGTAAAACAGGAAATAAATGGTTGAAGCAAAGTCCATGATTGAACTAAATTACAGTAAACAATAATTAAAGCTATAAGCCAATTAACAGCCACCTTGGATCTCACCATCACACGTGCACCGTTGGATAACTGACTGCCCTTCATGCACTTGTGTCTCTCTGATGGATAACTGAGGGATATACGTTGAGATTGCTCTCCGGTTAGGACCTGACAAGGAGTCAATGAGAAAGAAGTATCGTAAGAGTATGATCGTATTATGAGAATAGTAAAGGTCAACGGCCTCTAGGGTCAGAGCATCTGTTATATGAAAGGATGACAAGCGTCGATGTTTGAGGCAGGCAAGAACAATCAATCTGTTTCACCAAGTTATTCTCTCATCTAAACCTATGTTTACGCAATACAAAGAGCACATTTTGCTTCACCGAATTTGCAAACCGATATTTCAGATAATCCAGGTGTAGTGCAATGAATGCCACAACCAGCCCCTGAGTGATGTGTGCTTGAGTGCTTCCTCTACTCAATCGCAATTGTTTGTCTTTCAGCAACCGGTGGTGACAGACTCCAGTTGAAGTGCTCCATTTTTGTTGTTCTTTTACGCGCAACATGTGCTTTAGGGCCACTATCCCCTTTATGCGCACAAACAACAAGACACATACACAACACGACATATATAAAATTGCTCTCACCGCAATAGCAAAATATGATGGATAATATTGCCATTCCGCCGATGCTAAAATATATTTATTTATTTTGAGAAAAATGATGTGTATATTGATTAAGGAAACACATAGTCACAATCTTGTCTCGCCTGATCCAACTTGGGACTGAGTGAAACATTACCCCACCGCACAGTGTTGGACGACGTGTCCTGGTCGATGGTGAGCAGGATGGAGTAGCTGTCGCCGGAGTAGACGTCCATGTCATCCATGACGAACGGCTCCACGTAGTTGCCGTCGGCCTCCACCACCGTCAGCTTGTGATTCTGAAAAAAAAAATATCGCAAGCATCCGACAGAGCTTCAGGATTCTGCACACTGCACAATTTATACTGTTTTATCACGCGAGAATCAATTTGTCTCGGATTTTCTTACCCCATCTGCGAGGTTGAGGGAAGCCAACGAGGTGGTGCTGGAGATCCTGAGCCTGTAGGTTTTGCTGTGAGGATTCCCTTCCACAACACGTGCACACATGTGCTGTGTGCATACAAGAAAAAAGACGTACCACTGTCAGCTGGTGCGGTGTGGCGCGGCCTTGGGCAGCAGCGCAGAGAGGTCCTTGACGCTGCTGGTGCCCTCCCGTCGAACACCCCGACCAACAGGGCAGTGGTGATGAGAAGACCGGCGACTTCAGGCGTGTCCGGCGTGCTCACTAGCCGTGCCGGCTTGGTCACCATCGTCACGAGAGTTCATAGCAGGTGTTTGACGAAATGCATGAGCCAAAAGTAAGTTTTACTCCATTTTATATAGGGACATGACTGGGGAAACATAATCATGTTGGCACCGGTCAATAGCATTGTGACAGTAAAAACGTAAGAAGGGGAACAGTAAAACTTGTAGTGAGTTTTCTATGAATTTCAAGGTCACTATGGATACCAAGCATCGTGAGTACAGATGCCAAAAGAATAAGGTATCACCAGTTCTTATGCTGTGAGAAAACCGATTATGAAGGAACCCAGTAAATTAATGCTAATCACATTAGCAATCTACACAAACAGCGAAACTGCATATACCCTGGTGATATTGCACAGGAGCAACACTAACCTGCTGCTCACAACCAGTAGGTTGAATGTGGCCGATCTGGATTACTGCATCTGGCCGAAGATCATCAAAGAAACTACATACATAACAAAGACAGATAAACATTAAACAATCAAAAGATCTTGCCTCCAGTACAGGATGCTCAGTGCACCAGCGATAATAAGGAGTCCAAGGGACTTTGTTCCTGCCTTATCATCAGCCCTTTCAATTACGAAAATGGCCACGATAGACCTGAAAGAAGTCTGTCGTCTACACAAACCAGCCTATATGTTAGCCCTCGCATTGTGTGGTGGTGAGGAAATGCATATACAAGGTGTTGATTACGTCGCCACCAAAACAGCGTACGAACATTAAAACCATTCAGCTGCGCTTCAAGGGCGCCTCCCCGCGATAGCCACGTCATCACAGGTACGACAAAAATAAAACACGGTAGGGTGATTTCCTTCAATAGGTGGAAAACATAGGAAATATTGGATGTTATCAAGAAAAGGTAAAAATTTAGAAAAGTTAGGATTTTGAACTGATTTCTATGCAAATGGGGTTTTATTGTTTGGTAACATGATATCAGTACCTGCCCCTTTGTGACGTGTCTGATTAGGAAAGTTTGCAAATGTTAAGAAACTATTTATTGGGAGGAAAGTTTGTGACGTGTCTGTTATTTGTTTCCTAAAACAAATTTCACTAATGAGAGAAATCGATTGATTTAGATAAGTTAGGAAAGTCAGATTCAAATCTATTATTTGTTTCTTAAAAAATTGTTATTTGTTTCCTAAGACAAATTGAACCAATAAAAAGAATCGATTGATATGAATAATTTAAGGAAGTTAGATCCGTGATTTTATACATTAGGAAAGTCCTGGTTGTAATAAAGAGTGGAGAGAAAAATAAACCGATGGACCAGGATGGGAGGGGGTGGTGGGAGGAGAGACGAAAAACCCAGCGAAAGTAAACCGTGGAGACTATTCACTAGCTGCTCCATTAGGATTAGAGATGCGGGTGTACTGATGATATCTGAATAAAAATGTTAGCTGTGTGGGCTTTGATGAAAAAGAGAAGCTATTAATATTAAAAAATATTTCATTTTTGTCTATTTGATCTCTGAAAATAGGGACAATTTGTTTGGAAGAACAGTGTTGTGTTGAGCCAACCATTATATATAACTAGATAACACCCCGCGCGTTGCTGCGGGAATTTGTAGCACTGTATAGAAGGGGGGTTTATGGAGTGAGAAATTACCATAAAATGAAAATATAGAATGATATATCTTGTAAAAAAAGAATATTATTCAGCTTAAATTGGGTTATTATAGTCGATAAATGCAAAATATTAAGTTTTAGGTCATCAGCTTAATTAAAGAAAAATGTAATAATTATTTCAACCTTGGTAGTCCTTCCTTAGGTAAGAAGCTAAATAGAAATATCTAAGGAAATACTAACGTTATTGACGGCCGCCCTAATGTAATTTCAGGGAGCTATGAAAATATGAAACGAAAACCAATGATTTTTCTTAATCTTATAATGTTTCTTGTAAAATAAATGGGCAAGTTAAATAAGTCATGATTGAATACTGATTGAGGACTACAAATTTATCTACATACATGGTAAAAATAATTGCGATATCAATCCATAAATGTATTGTTTTTTGTACTCGGCGGAACATGACCTGATACTTGATCTGGAAGAAAAAATCCACAAACTTTTTTACGCTACAATAAAAGAGTCTCTCGGGTGTTCAAATGTGACAAAAAATCATTTAGTTGCATATACCAACTGGAATGGATCCTTCCTAGCATGGTACATGATAATTGTGAAATTAGCATATTCATAAATGATTTTGAGCCTGTTCACAATTGATTTTGAGCAAAATATAAGAGAACAAATACGAGATGTTTCATCACAATAATTGCTACAAAAAACTGAGAAAACAAATGCTTCTATGTGTAGCATTGCAAAAGAAAGAAAAGACATCATGGCCCTGAATATACATATACAAAATAGGAATCTAGCAAGTAACAAAATTATCAATTAGAAAACCCAAAAATATGGTGATATAATTGATTGTTGAAATGTATTCCTTACATCGATGTGCACTGTAGTTCATCTAAAGTAATCCTACAGAAGAAGCGAGCAAAGATATCCCAAGCTTCCGGAAGACTTTTCTTTGCAGATGCTCCTGGACAGTTCTGACAAAATACTCTTATGTGCTCCACCTAATGACAAAAGCAATACAAATAAACATCCTTAGACTGAAACAATACTGTTTTTGACTTCCTGTTGGAGCCAAACTAAGGCCTGAAATTAAAATGTAATTATGAAAAAAGAGAACAGAGACCGCCACTAATCACCACAAAATCAAGTCGTCGCTCGTCGGATCATGCTCCTTCCCTGAGAACGGAGGTTGCGACTTATGCCCAATTTTTCTTCCTGAATCAGCGAGATCTTGCTGATGTGAGAGAATAGGCGTTCCCAGCGACCATGGTAATAGCCCTGGAGGATGCAAAGTTGCAAAAGAGCACTTACTCGTGACCAGCTGGGCCTAGTTGTGGTGGTACGAATCAACAACAAATCGAGCTCCATCTTTCCTCACGATCTAGTGCAAGAAGTGGGGGAGAAAAGCGTCCGGAAGGAGAGAGAAGCCCCCTGATGCGGCCCTCCTCTCGGATTTTCACCTTGAACAAATTGAGCCCCATCTTTCCTCATGATCTATTGAAAGAAGTGGGGGAGAAAAGCGTTGGTGGCAGGGAGAGAAGCACCCTGATGCGGCACTCCTCTCGATGTTGCACCTTGAAGAACGCCGTGAAGGAGCCGCTTGCCAGATGGGAGATTCGTCTGTTTTGAATCTCCGTTTTGTGTTGTTCTTGGCGGACTGTAGGTTAGTGATGGGGTGGACTAACAACATGTCAGATCCGTCTCCCTCCTTTGTAGTGAATTTGTCCATGATGCTTCGGACTGGATTACAATTAAGAGGAGCTCACGCGTCACTGGAGGAGATTAAAAGTTGAGGAAATGGCTGGAGAAGGAAGAGTCACTTTTGTGTGGAGAGCGGAGAATGGACGTTACAGATCGTAGAACTCGAAGAACATTGCGAATCTGAAGTCTCCTTTTGGCATGTCTAGTGAGAAGAGATGCTTGACCAATATGAGAGATGTGCATACCTGCTCCATTGGCGGTGTGGATCTTGTCGGAGCCATGATAGGGTTCACGAGTGTGAAGCTTCCCCATCTCGCTGGTCAGATGCTCTGTCGCCCCAGAGTCCATGTACCAGTGTGGATCGATGGAGTAGGACTGAGTGTGTCCCTGTTGCTTCTGCGGCGCCGGACGATCAGCCATGGCGACCTGACGGGCATTGTTGCGTTTATCTTTGCCGTCATTACCAAGACCAAGGAAGCTTCGCTGGAAGCGCTTGTGACACTTGGAGGCCCAGTGCCCATCACGACCACAAAGCTGACACACACGCGGACCGCCAGCCCCCGGTAAGGTCGCAGTAGGTGGGGGGGTGGAGGCGGGCGACGGTGGCAGCCCCAAGGGGGCCCGGGGTGATGAAGAAGAGCGGCCACCCTTGGTGGCGGCGTTGGCCGAGAGGGGGCCAGTGCCCCTGGAGCGGCGTGTCTCGACCCGTTGCTCAGTAAGAAGGAGACGAGAGAAAACCTCGTGTGCCAGCATGGGTGTCGAGTTGCCCCGCTCGTTGATGATCTCAACTAAGGCATCATACTCCTCATCAAGACCATTAACAATAAACGAGTTGAACTCGGAGTCGGTGAGGGGCTGTCCAATGGAGGCCAATGTGTCGGCGAGGCCCTTGACCTTGTTGTAGAACTCAGTGGCAGTGGAGTCAAATTTCTGACACTCGCCAAGCTGACGACGAAGTGCAGAGACACGAGCCTGAGACTGCGCTGCGAAGGTGCGTTCAAGGATGGTCCAGGCCTCATGAGACGTCTTCGCGAAGACAACAAGTCCGGCAACTGCCGGCGAGAGCGACCCCTGGATGGAGGAGAGGTTCGCCTGGTCCTGCCCCGTCCAGACGCGATGGGCCGGGTTGTAGACCGGACCGTGCACGCTGTCAACCAGTGCGGGAGGGCAGGGAAGAGATCCGTCGACGTAGCCGATCAGGTAGTGACTCCCCAACAGCGGGAGAACCTGCGCACGCCAGAAGATGTAGTTGTCGGCGGAGAGCTTGATGGTGATGAGATGACCGAAGTGAAACGACGGCGGTGAAGACGATCCCATCGAGGGGGCTGCCTGAGGTGCAAGGACCATGGAGGCAGCCGGTGGCAGCGAAGCCGATGCGGGAGGAGGCGGGACCGCAGCCGGGGCGGACGCCACAAAACCCGCGGCCGGGGTGGACGCCGCAAGACCCGCGGCCGGGGTGGACGCCGCAAGACCCGCGGCCGGGGCAGACGCCGCCAACCCCGCCAGCGGGGCGGTGAGATGCGCTGCCGGCAGGGGCGGTGAGACGACGTCCGCGGAGGTGTTGTCGGACGGCGGCGCCGCGGTGTGGACCACGAGGTCGCGCCCAAGTGGGGGCGCCGGCGGGGTGGAGTAGACGGAGCCGATGCTCCGAGTCCCAATCGGGGACGGAACGGTGACGGCATCCAGCGGGAGGTTGAGCAGAGCCGCAAGAGAGGCCGGGAGGAACCCCGCGGCAGTGGAACCGGTGGCGGCGGCGCTCGACATGGCGGCGGCGGCGGTGAAGGCGGCGGCGGCGGCGGCGGTGGTGCGGGAATTAGGGTTTGGTAGCGGAAGCGATCGTAACCTAGCGTGATACCATGTAAGACAATAAGTTTTTGGAAAATAGCGCAACCCTCTAGGGATGGCTTATCTCATATATATAATGGATGTGTTACAATACGTACAATATACGTATACAAGTACAGAAGCTATGCATAGTCTAACAACAACAAAAACACAATAAAGAGTATTAACAGGTGCGACAGGCAGCTGTGGCCATCAACCGACGAGTTTCTTCTATCTCTAGTTTACGTCGGGACGTTCCGTCGAGACATCAGTCAACCTGATCCTAGGGCATGCAAAATTGATCGAGCTGCTAGCTTGCTTGCTAGCTAGCTTTGTTGCACGTACACATTGTAGCTCCTGGTCAAAAGCCAACAATGGCATCATGCATGGTTTGTCGTTTGTTCACATCTGGGTCAGAATACCTGAGGCCCTGGCCAACCACATGCTCCATCTGCTTCTTATCGAAGACACCACGTAACCTGGCATCCGGAGCAGCCTCCACCTAGGGCTCGCTTCACCCATATAGCTCCCAGACTTTTTCTCTGGACATGTCTGCGTGCAATGTCTAGTAGGACGATTCCGAAGCTGTAGACGTCGGTGATGGGTCGTCCCAAATAGATTGTGTTATGTAATTTCCTCTTTTTATTTAGAAGTGATGCAAAAAGGGCGACCGCTGACGGTCGTATCATGATGCAACCTTTGTTCGTGCTGCTTTCAGCAACAGGCTTTCTATATTCATCCAAGATACATCAGCTATTTTTGTGGCACTTCTTCTTGGTATGCTGCTAGAATGGCGGGTTGCTCTTGTTGCACTCGCAACCTTGCCTATCCTTGTGATTTCTGCAGTCGCACAGGTTAGCCCTCATCAAATTTCATCATTCTGATTCCTGACAATTGTAAGGCTATTTGTTTTGAAGCATCTGTTTTGCATGTACGAATATATCTATGTTATGTTACATTGTTACAGTTTACACGATTTGTTTAGTTATTTCTTGGTAAGGTTCAAACCGTGTCCAAGTACGAGGTACATTGAAACTGGAATCATGTTTTCATGATATTGATATATCTGTTGGTGTCCTCATTACCTGCCACTTGCAATACTTGATAGTGCTCTGATGGCATCTCTCTAGCAACGTTCCAACTTCCAAGTAAAGCAACCTCCTAATACCCCCCGCCATACCTGGGCTGCTAAAACAACGACATGCACAACATAACCAAATTTATAGAACAAGATGCTTAACTTCACAGCTCTGTTGAAGAATGAGTGCGCTTCCTAGTGTCACAGGCTTGCTGTTCTTGCGTTATCTGTACAATAGCTGTACAACTTCTTCTTTGTTGAGGCACTTTACTAGCAGATGTCCCTCTCATCATTAATTTGGCAGTAGCTTTGTATGAAAACAAATATTTTTCTACATGGTTTACTCAAAACTGAACTCAGATTTGCACAATATGACATTACGGAGTTGACATTACGGAGTACTGTTTTTGACTTCCTGTTGGAGCCAAACTAAGGCCTGAAATTAAAATGTAATTATGAAAAAAGAGAACAGAGACCGCCACTAATCACCACAAAATCAAGTCGTCGCTCATCGGATCATGCTCCTTCCCTGAGAACGGAGGTTGCGACTTATGCCCAATTTTTCTTCCTGAATCAGCGAGATCTTGCTGATGTGAGAGAATAGGCGTTCCCAGCGACCATGGTAATAGCCCTGGAGGATGCAAAGTTGCAAAAGAGCACTTACTCGTGACCAGCTGGGCCTAGTTGTGGTGGTACGAATCAACAACAAATCGAGCTCCATCTTTCCTCACGATCTAGTGCAAGAAGTGGGGGAGAAAAGCGTCGGGAAGGAGAGAGAAGCCCCCTGATGCGGCCCTCCTCTCGGATTTTCACCTTGAACAAATTGAGCCCCATCTTTCCTCATGATCTATTGAAAGAAGTGGGGGAGAAAAGCGTTGGTGGCAGGGAGAGAAGCACCCTGATGCGGCCCTCCTCTCGATGTTGCACCTTGAAGAACGCCGTGAAGGAGCCGCTTGCCAGATGGGAGATTCGTCTGTTTTGAATCTCCGTTTTGTGTTGTTCTTGGCGGACTGTAGGTTAGTGATGGGGTGGACTAACAACATGTCAGATCCGTCTCCCTCCTTTGTAGTGAATTTGTCCATGATGCTTCGGACTGGATTACAATTAAGAGGAGCTCACGTGTCACTGGAGGAGATTAAAAGTTGAGGAAATGGCTGGAGAAGGAAGAGTCACTTTTGTGTGGAGAGGGGAGAATGGACGTTACAGATCGTAGATGGCTGGTCCTCGGTCAGTTCTGGACACTGGTAATGGAAGGGACGGCATGGAATTAGACTCATATACTTGAAACACTGGTCAATTTGTGGTGGGTCCCTCTTGTAAGCTTCCAATGGAAAGCTGATGTGGCTAGGCCGCTGATGTGGATAGCTTGCATGTTGAGATAAATAACATAGTGGGGATGAGTCTCTTAGGTATATAGGATATAGGATTTGTCGGTTGGGTTGTGAACCTAATTTTCTTTACACGCTATCTTTCTTTTCGTGTGGCAGTGAGCTATTACACAAGCATATAAGCATATATAAGATGTATTATTTCGTAGCTTCAGTGTGGCTTGATTTTCTAGATAAAGCAATTAGAAGATTCAGTTAGTGGTCATCTTATCAGATTATTAGATCCATTGTGTAAAAACAGTAACCAATGTTTCGTCGTGTAGGTGGTTAATCATTATGTAAATAGGTAAAGCAACATGCACCATTTTGTTGACAACCTATTCGTAAATGCCATATATATATACTCTAGAATTTTCAATCTACTTATATTTAATCATAAAGCTGATACATTGTCTACATATTATTTTTATATCATACATGTTGAATATATATCCTATATTTAGTGACACACATCCACACACACAAACTATGTGATTATATATATATATCCTCATTGTTAAAAGAAAGGACTTTGCTAAGGGGCAATGACTCAAAAAAATTAATAGATTTTATTACAAAATATAGTTAAATCTGGCACAACAAATGTATATTTTAATGATTGACCTTATATTAACACATAAACTATTATTATGTTTAGATATGTTGTCATGTGGTTAATTATACTAAGTTATATAAAACATATTTGCTAGGTTGTAGTTTAATGAAAATAAGTATAAAAGTTTTATATAAAACATGCTTCAACCAACATTTGTTCAGTAACTAACTCATACTTTCATTAAATTAAAATTTTGCATCAAACTCTTCAACATAAAATTAGTTAAAACAAACATGCACTTCGGTGTTAGTTTTAGGATGCCAATAATTACCCGTCATTATCTGTGAAAGGGAATACAGAGATTGAATCGTTCGATTAGGTATTATAGAACTAGTGAACGATTCGATTCGCTGGAAAAAGCAACCCAATGCGAGAGATTATTTAATTGATCTTCCGAATTTTTATGCCAATTAGAAATAACATGCACATTTTCGACCCCAAAAAATTCTAAAACATTTAATAAAAATCATATGAAAATGATACTAATTTATAAAAAAATCATGTACTACGAAAAAAAATGTCAAAATACTTAAAATAAAATTGCACATGTCAAAAAATATAAGAAAAACCGAGAACAAAAATAGCCATGATCTAAATAAAAAAATCCATGATATAAATTATAATATAGTCATGCTACTTAAAATGAAACTATCATAGTCCAATTAAACGAAATATGTCGTGGTATAAATAATATAATTGGCATATTAGCTATAATAAAGTAAACCACGGTCTAAATGATAAAATGGCATGATCTAGTTAGTATAAAATTTGCCATGATCTAATAAATAAAATTGTCAGGATCTAAATAATTGAATTGCCATGATATATAAATTGAAAACTACGATACTATAATTAAAAATGTCATTGTCTAATAATAAAGTTGACATGATATTTAGAATAAAATTAACATGGTTTGGAAATATAAAAGTTGGCATAATATAATTAATAAAAAATGGCATCGTCTAAAGAATAAAATTGCAATTCTACCAACAATTAAACTAACACGGCCAAGTTAATACAAATGACATGCTACCTACAACTAAAATATCCTTGTATAATTTTAAAAATATTGTTCTCTAAAATAACATGAAAACATATTTGAAATTTCTAAAAGGGAGACATGAAAAGTTAGGCATTTAGTTCTTTGAAAAGGATGGCAAATTAGGGATATTATTCTTTCAAAAAGAGGGAAACACATAAAGACTTTGGCATGAATATATAAAAAATGCCACATGAAAAATGTGAAATTTTATATTATAAATGCCATGTGGAATTTTTGAAATTATAAAAATGTAATGTAAATATCATAAAAATGTAACATTTGCTATGGAATTTTTAAAAATGGTTATGAACTTGCTATGTCACAATTAGGAAAATTACGTTTTCTCTTGAATGCAAACGAAAAATCCTATATAAAAATTAAACAACAATAAAAAAACATATTTGCCATGGAATTTTTAAAATTACATTTTTAAACAAGGTGTCAATAAATTTGGCATCACATTTTCTTAAGTTTTGCCATGTTAAGTTCAACAAAAAATATCGTGATAAACAAATAGACAATATTTGGCATGGGTATGTCATAATTTAAATATATTATAACCGTGCACCTTTCCAGCCTTCTCAGGCCATTTGCATTTTCAGCCATCGGATCTTTCATAGCTATATGTTTTTGGCCGTGTGATCTGGGTCAAGTCGCTCACGTGCTTGCTTTCTTCCTTACCACACACAGGTAAACGTAGTGGGCCGCTGCTCCCGTAACTTTTTTGGGCGTCCCTCGTTGAATTGGGTCTGACTGGCTTCTCTCTCCCCACTGGCGTCTCTCGTCTCGTCCGCGGACGCAGCCATGCCTTTTTTACTGGAGCGAATTTCCTTATTATATTTATTAAATAAAAGTAGAAAAGGAAAGGAAGAAAGAAGATGGAGCGAGCGGAGTCGTCCCACAGCAGCTTGGGCGGGCTGCTCCATCGAATTGATGTGTTAAACTGCCGTTGCTACAAACCGTTAATGGTAGTAAAGGTGTGTTACTTCCTAGCCGTCGATAATGGAGTTCCACTGCAGTCCCCTCGTCTCCCTACTGGTCCTATCTATATACCGTCTCCCGGTCTCCCGTTTGCTATGTCTCCTTGGGGATACATCCTAAGGCAGCTAGATGTCTCTCTGAAGGTGATTTTTCTTGTAGATTTACAATTTATATTCCCCGCCTTTTCGTAGTATGCACAATTTCCCCACCCTAAGCAAGATCAGTATCACAGAGACAACAACAACACTACACTCAGAAAGATCCATGGTTGTAGCCTAGGCCTACTACCATCTAACCCTAACCCTAACCCTAGGTGGCAAAGAAAAACTTACCATAAGTCCCATGTCCATGCTGATGACCTCGCACTCCTCCTCGGAGCTCGTTTCCTTGTCGTTCCAGGAAGGCATTGCGGCAAGGAGGTCGACCGCGAGCGGCGGCGAGCTCGTACTGGAGCAGGGGAGTGAGAGCGAGCAAGAGAGAGTGAGCGAGAAGGGTGCGCCCGACCGACCGAGGGGGTATTTTACCCCAGTTCCGACCGAACCGGCCTACCTAATGGCCGTCAACGGCTGCGCCGTCCACGCGCTGGGCCACGTGGGCTGACAGGTGGGCCCAATACGTCAGAAAAGCGGTTAAATCGCTAGTCACGGGTGTTTTGGGTTTTTTGAAACAGCGGACCGCACGACTGGTAGGTTTCTGAGAAAATTTAAAAAGTGGTAGTTTTTTGGAACCCTAGCCTGTAAACTATTAGTTTTATGCTATTTACTGCTCTTCTTGCAAACCAAGCTAATCACCTAGATTTATCTGTTGGTCCACAATGTAGAATACAAACAAAATCAAAATAGGGGTACACACTTATTTTTATTTTGCTACGAAGTTACCTTTTTGTCGATAAGTTGGTTGTTTTACGCAACTTTTACCTATATGTTTCATGTTTCTATATATTTATGCAAGTCCAATCCATTCTAATTGAAAAAAAGGACGGGCGCTAATAGTTGGATCTACATTATTGGGCGTTTGTGGCCGTTGGATGTGCTTTCAATTCCGTGTGGACAACCCCTCCTCCACCCTATTGTTATTTGATTGAATATTTTTTTCGCTGTCATTTGTTGCAGGTAGTATGAGTACAACTTCTCTGGGCTGTTTCTCCACGAGATTGCATTTGTATCTTCTTTGCTATAGGTTTTTCCTCTCTTTTTTTTACAGGGGGAAAGCACTTTATTCATTAAGTGATAACAGTTTTATAATCATCGCTAATGAAAATGCTAATCTCCTATGGTACATTTGCATGCCAACACATCGTTCTCTTAATTATGTCCACGGCCAAATGCTGCCATAGCACGCCGAGCTTTTTTCTGTATACGGCTAATCTTCTGGATTTGTGCATGCCATTCCTTGAGTAGATCAGAGATTCTTGTAGTCTCATTATCCCTAATTATGCCTGAAGCAAGTTGGGGATAACGGTATCTGCCAACTAATTGGGTACTAGGGAGTAGCAGCCACATAATTATTAGGAAGTGGCATATATAAAAAACATAAACATAATTATATTTTACAAAGTTATCTGCAGGGAATGGGTGCATGCAGCTCACGGAAATAAATCTGTTACAAGGAAGGAGTTGTTCAAGTAAATACCTGCCCTGTAAAAATTCACATCCTACACATATACAATCTCTATGTGGATATATGCACACAATATCTTTTAGAAAATCCAAATCACTAAACACTTTATGTTGATGAAATACTATAGGTCGCCCTCATATTCTGAGAAGACTTTGGGTCATCAAAACTACATCACACCACCATCTTAGTCACTTTATTGGACATAATTGAAAGCTTTCTGCTCTGTATGCTATTTTGTTTGCAAGTCTTCAATTACTAAGGAATACATATATGGGTCAGGCAAATGTACTTGTATGCTAATAACTATATATTAGTTCAGATAAATTTTACTTTCATGCTTTTTGTGCCTCCTTATATTTTAGGAATATCACGATCATTCTATTGTCAAAATAGACGGGCGCGGCAATGCGCGCCATCAGGTCTAGTATACTAAATACAACACATTTGCCATTGGTATGTCACAATACATGTGTCATAGTGTATTAAAACAACACGAAATGGCATCATAATAATAATACAAGTTGCCATGATATAGTCTTATATAAATCAGTTTTTGGAGATGTTCATTTGCCACGTTCAAAGAAAAATGCCATGCAAATTAAGAACATTCCATGCAAATAGACATACGAGGAGTTAATCATCCAGATTGATCCTGGCGGTGCAATAGCTTCTGATGCAACAACTCAACATACTATCACCAAGCCATCTGTCTGAAAATCCTCAGAGCCCAACACACATGCATGTTCTTTACTGACTGGTGGCATGTCCAGAGGCGGGGATCACCTATTGGGCGCGTGGGGCGCTGGCCAACATACCAGCGCTCACCCACTCCCCTCCCGCGCGCCCCTCATGAGCCAGCCCATAACTGGGTTGGGCACCCTGGTTTTTTTATTCCTTATTTTTTCTTCTGGTTTTTCTTCTTTAAAGCAATTCAGAATATCAAAAAAGTTTAGAATTTAAGGGGGAAAATAATTTTAGGAAAAATGTTCCCGAAATGATAACATGTTCATTGTTAAAGAAATGTTCATGATTTCGAACAGAAATGTTCGCGTATTGAAACAATGTTCATGAATTAAAAAAAACCATCGATTTCAGAAAAATATTTGCTAATTCAAAATTTGATGAAGATTTTTTGAACTTGATGATCAAATATTGTACTCAAGAACATTGTCTTTTTAGAAATGGTTGAACAAACTTTGCATTCAATGAACACGTGTTAAAAAATCAATGAACAAATTTAGAATTTGATGAATATTTTTTGAAAAATAGATGAACAAATTTTGAGTTTGATGTTTTTTTTTCAATGATCATTTCATTGAATTTGATGCATACTTTTTAAATTCGATGAAGGAAATTTGAATTCAATGAACATTTTCTAAATATTTGAACACTTTTTTGATCTGATGAGTAAAAAAAAGTTCAGGAATTAAAAAAATGATTATGATTTTAGAAAAAATTCACGATTTTAAAAGAAGATTACGAGTTTAAAATATTTTGGCAAATTGAAAAATAAAATAAAAAAGAAAAATAAAATGAAAATAAACATAACTGAATATGGAAAAAATAAAAAGGAAGAAAAAGTCGAAAGAAAAACAAAAACCGGTTCAGGGAAGGTTACCTGATTGGATGAAAGTCGAAAGAATGAGTGGTACGAGCTACTTCGCTCGCGCACGGGACGCGCCAAATAGGATCTGTCTGTCCAGAGAACCATCTCATCTCGCTGAATACACAACGGCTGGTACAAACCAGTTGTTTTTTGCGGCGCTCATCATTGTTCAGCTTGTTAGTTTATTTATTTCCGATCCAAAACTTGGTGATTGGGAATTTCTGTTGGGCCCTGCACCTGTGAATTTGCCCCAGGAAAATTCATATGTGCAACTTAACGGTTGCGTTCATGCCGGAGCTGGGCCATGGCATGGAGAGAGCTGATTTCACCAGTAGCAAGCTAGCGTGTTCATTGTAGCTGCTGTTACCGTCCACTGGTGACATTAAATTCCTGGCAACAGAATTTCAAGTTTCTCCTTACTTTCTTTTAAAACATTTGTCGAATGTGCCGCGCTCGAATATATGCTTTTAGTTAGATCTATCATCGCGGTGTAATCCCAGATCTTATGTGTGTGCGTACTGATGCTACTATATCTGAACCATGGTTTTCACTTTCAGTGAGATTTCACTGTAATTCACTGAATTTCATTAATTACAGTAGACAATGAAATATTACGTTTGGTCAAAATATTTCGGCAAATTCAGTAGTACATAGGAAATCAAATATTTTTCAAAATACTTTTTGAAAATTTCAAATATTTAATTAAATTCAAATGAACATTTTGGCCTTTTGGCTGAAATGCAAACTGAAATAACTGAATTTCACTGAATTTCAGTGATTTCAGTTGGTGCTGAAATTTTGTTGAAACTGAAATTGAAAACCATGATCTGAACAAATATGTTGGTTGTGTGGGATTTGACGAAAAAGAAGAGCTACATGGTCGTATTGAAAAATAGTTCATCCCTGTCTATTTGATGTCTGGAAATGGGGGGAATTTTTCTGGAAGAACGTATTAAAAAATAGATAATTTGCTTGTTGGGCTGTGAACCTAACTTCCTTCACATGGTATGTTTCTTTCCTTGTGGCAGTAGGCTATTAGTTAAGCAGATATGTACTGTAAGTTGTATGATTTTCTAGCTTTAATGTGGCTTGGATTGTACGTATAGCTGAAACATTCAGATGATTCAGTTAGTTGGGCATCTTGTTAGATTATTGGATCCATCTGTTTGTAAAAGGGTTTTGTAGAAAACGCGCAAGAAGGTTTCGTGGTGTAGTTGGTTATCACGTCAGTCTAACACACTGAAGGTCTCCGGTTCGAACCCGGGCGAAACCATCTTGGCAAGCACATCTGATATGCTTACTAAACTTTTTTTCTTCTTCTTGTTCGAGAGACACAACGCCAAGAAAAAAAACACAACACCTTCACTCTTTGGTTTATGTTTTTTTGCACGGTTTTTGTTACGGTTTATAGTTTTCCTGTTTTGTTCATAAAAGACTAATACTTGTTTTTTAAAATTGTGCATAAATTTCAAAAAAAATGTTCATTCCTTTCAAACTTGCTCATAATGTCAAAACACAATCAGTTTTTTTATAAAATAACAAAATTTTAAACATATACGTTTTTCTAAAAATAGTAACGAATTTGGAATTCCAGAAGAATATGAAAAAAAATTGAATTCCAAAAGATTTTAATTTATGAGAAATAGAAACAATAAACAGAATAAACGAAAAGTCAAAGAAGACAAAAAATGAACAAGAGAGAATATAAAAGGAGAAAAAGAAAAAACACGGTTCACGACCTTCGAGAATGTCCCAAAGCCGAAAAAAATGGCTGGGAAGCCAAGGTTCCCAAAACCGAGAAAACCTTTTGGCAAATTTCCTTAGTGAACTTTTTCTTTGAAAATTTCCAGATCCATGAATATTTTGTAAAAAATTGATGAACTTTTTTCAAATCTATGAGCTCTTGGACCGGGCCCACACGCGCCCGACGAGAGCAATGTCATCGCCTAGTTAGGCCAAGGCCTAAGCGTTCTATTTTCTTTTCTATCTTTTTCATTTCATTTCTTATTTTACTAATTCACTTTTCTCTTTTTTTAATACCAAAATACATGTTTTAGCTAACTTTTTAAACTAATGGTTCCAAATTATTATTTTCTATTTCTTTATTAAATGCTTTAAAAAAATACTTACGGTTTTCAATTTTATCCCTTTGTATTTATTAGTTGGGGTCATTTCAAGGATGTCCAAAAAACACCATGTTTAACGGAGATTATTCGGTAAGGTCAGAATGGTTCTTCTGAGAGCACATTATTTTTCAATATCTTTGAAATGGCCCCAATTTCCCCAGCAAAAAATAAGAAGTAATGGACCTAATTTTCCCATGGCCTTTTATGAGCAATTCAGGGCACCATGCCAAGTTGATTTTGTTTTTGACAAGTTCTGCATTTTCTGGAGTTTTCTTAGTAAAAGAAGACCGATAAAATGGTCGAACATGTCGCAACTTACATATGGTGTCGGAAATTGTTAAACCTAGCATGGTTGCCTACCATGGGCATGCCCATCCGGGTGCACCCTCCATTCAACATGGTCTAGTTTTGAAAAAATTTAAATGAACGAAACTTTTGCAGGCAGGGGGCATGCCCGTGGTAAGGATCCATGCGAGGTTTGAACGATTTCCGAGAAAATATGCAAGTTGCGACACGTCCTATCATTTAGCTGCCTTTTTTAACCGAGAGAAGTCCAAAAAAGATCAAATTTGTCGAAAACCAAAACAAGTTGGCATGGTGCGTTTAATCGATCATATAAGATCATGGAAAGATTTAGGGTGAGTTAATGGATGCCGCAAAAACATGCCCTCAAATGGACCCTTCTCGCTTACTTGAACACCCTCTGTTGAACATGATATATTTTTGGACATGCATGAAATGACCCCAACCTTTTCCAGTAGGCGGGCATGCCCATGGTACGCATCCATGTCAGGTTTGAATGAATTTCCCACAATATATGCATGTTGTGTCACGTCCGGCCATTTATAAGCCAGTTTTCACCGAGAAAAGTACAAAAAATGCAAGAATTATCGAAAACTTAAACAGCTTGACATGGTGCCTTGATTTAATCATAGAAGGAGGTGGGAAAAATTAGGCCATTTGAAGGATGTTGAGAAACAATGTACCCTCAGGTAGAGTCTTCTAGCCAACCCGAACATCCTCCATTAAACATGGTCTACTTTTGGACATTCTAAAATGACCCGAAACTTTTCAACCTGGTGGGCATGACCATGGTAGTCATCCATGCCAGGTTTGAACGATTTCTGACACAGTATGCAAGTTGTGACACGTCCACCCATTTATCGGGCGTTTTTGACCGAGAAAACTCTGAAAAATGCAAAACTTGCAGAAAAGCAAAACAACTTGGCATGGTGCCTTGAATTGGTCATACAAGGCATCAAAAAAAATATGGGCCATTTCAAGCATGTCAGGAAACGACGTGCTGTTATATGGAGCCATCTCGCCTACTCGAACACCTCTGTTGATCATGGTCTAAGTTTTTCTTTTTCCATCTTTTGTAGTGCATCAAATATAACACTGAAAAGAAGACTCTGGTTTTCCTTTTCAACCGGGCTAGTTTTTTCTTTGGTTTTTACATGGGTTTTTATATTATTTTGTTTTTCTTTTCTTTTATTGGTTTTGAAAAAAGTTCATCAAAAAATCAAAATAAGTTTATCGATTTTGAAGGGAAGTTCATTGATTTGGGAGAAATATCACAAATTTGAAAAAAAACATTGATTTAGAAACAAAGTTTGTCAATTTTATAAAAAAGTTCAACAATTTTCAAAAATAAATCGCCAATTTGCGAAATAGTTCATGAATTTGAGAAGAGAACTGATCAATTTTGGGGGAAAAAAGTTCACAGATTTGGAAGAAAAAATCAAGAATTTGAAATTTTGTCATCATTTTCGAAAAAAGAAATCACTAATTATGAAATCTTCACGCATTTAAGAAACAAAAAAAGAAAATAAAATACCAAACAGAAAATGTCCCGCTTTTCCAGTGTCCTATTTTAAGTATTAAAAAAATGTAAACAACATGTGACCTCCCGTTGCCGAGTTGGTTAGTGCGGGTGTGCTAATACCTGAAGGACGCACGATTTTTTGTGGTTTCATAAAAAAAGAAGGCTGAATAGGCCAGCCCGCGGCAGGGTGTGCACGTCCGTTCATGTACAGTGTATACGTGTTTGTCAAAAAAAACAGCATATACGTGAAGAGTTTATAAATTATGACTATCATGCCCTTACTTATGAAGAGGTATGGGCTAATCTGAGCCGTCCTTGTGTTTAGGGGGGTGTACCGAAGCAGAAGTAATTTGCTTGTTGGGCTGTGAACCTAATTTTCTTCTTTTTTTTGCGGCAGTGGGCTATTAGTTAAGCAGATACATAAGCCGTGTGATTTTCCAGCTTTAATGTGACTTGGATTGTACAGCTGAAACAATCAGATGATTCAGTTAGTTGGGCATCTTGTTAGATTATTATTGCTTCTATCTGTTTGTAAAAGGATTTTGTAGAAAAAGGGCAAGAAGGTTTCGTGGTGTAGTTGGTTATGACGTCAGTCTAACACACTGAAGGTCTCCGGTTCGAGGCCATCTTAACTTTGTATTTTTTTTTTCTTCTCATGTCCATTGTGTAAAAAAAAAGATGGCCCATACAGGTCTCGAACCTGTGACCTTCGCGTTATTAGCACGACGCTCTAACCAGCTGAGCTAATAGGCCTTTTGATTGAGATTGTGTTTTTCATATTATATATATGGAACCTTATTAGAACAAGAAGGTTTACCTATATGTTTCATGTTTCTATATATTTATGCAAGTCCAATCCATTCTAATTGAAAAAAAGGACGAGCGCTAATAGTTGGATCTACATTATTGGGCGTTTGTGGCCGTTGGATGTGCTTTCAATTCCGTGTGGACAACCCCTCCTCCACCCTATTGTTATTTGATTGAATAATTTTTTCGCTGTCATTTGTTGCAGGTAGTATGAGTACAACTTCTCTGGGCTGTTTCTCCACGAGATTGCATTTGTATCTTCTTTGCTATAGGGTTTTCCTCTCTTTTTTTTTACAGGGGGAAAGCACTTTTATTCATTAAGTGATAACAGTTTTATAATCATCGCTAATGAAAATGCTAATCTCCTATGGTACATTTGCATGCCAACACATCGTTCTCTTAGTTATGTCCACGGCCAAATGCTGCCATAGCACGCCGAGGTTTTTTCTGTATACGGCTAATCTTCTGGATTTGTGCATGCCATTCCTTGAGTAGATCAGAGATTCTTGCAGTCTCATTATCCCTAATTGTGCCTGAAGCAAGTTGGGGATAACGGTATCTGCCAACTAATTGGGTACTAGGGAGTAGCAGCCACATAATTATTAGGAAGTGGCATATACAAAAAACATAAACATAATTATATTTTACAAAGTTATCTGCAGGGAATGGGTGCATGCAGCTCACGGAAATAAATCTCTTACAAGGAAGGAGTTGTTCAAGTAAATACCTGCCCTGTAAAAATTCACATCCTACACATGTACGATCTCTATGTGGATATATGTACACAATATCTTTTAGAAAATCCAAATTACTAAACACTTTATGTTGATGAAATACTATAGGTCGCCCTCATATTTTGAGAAGACTTTGGGTCATCAAAACTACATCACACCACCATCTTAGTCACTTTATTGGACATAATTGAAAGCTTTCTGCTCTGTATGCTATTTTGTTTGCAAGTCTTCAATTACTAAGGAATACATATATGGGTCAGGCAAATGTACTTGTATGCTAATAACTATATATTAGTTCAGATAAATTTTACTTTCATGCTTTTTGTGCCTCCTTATATTTTAGGAATATCACGATCATTCTATTGTCAAAATAGACGGGTGCGGCAACGCGCGCCATCATGGTCTAGTATACTAAATACAACACATTTGCCATTGGTATGTCACAATACATGTGTCATAGTGTATTAAAACAACACGAAATGGCATCATAATAATAATACAAGTTGCCATGATATAGTCTTATATAAATCAGTTTTTGGAGATGTTCATTTGCCACGTTCAAAGAAAAATGCCATGCAAATTAAGAACATTCCATGCAAATAGACATACGAGGAGTTAATCATCCAGATTGATCCTGGCGGTGCAATAGCTTCTGATGCAACAACTCAACATACTATCACCAAGCCATCTGTCTGAAAATCCTCAGAGCCCAACACACATGCATGTTCTTTACTGACTGGTGGCATGTCCAGAGGCGGGGATCACCTATTGGGCGCGTGGGGCGCTGGCCAACATACCAGCGCTCACCCACTCCCCTCCCGCGCGCCCCTCATGAGCCAGCCCATAACTGGGTTGGGCACCCTGGTTTTTTTATTCCTTATTTTTTCTTCTGGTTTTTCTTCTTTAAAGCAATTCAGAATATCAAAAAAGTTTAGAATTTAAGGGGGAAAATAATTTTAGGAAAAATGTTCCCGAAATGATAACATGTTCATTGTTAAAGAAATGTTCATGATTTCGAACAGAAATGTTCGCGTATTGAAACAATGTTCATGAATTAAAAAAACCATCGATTTCAGAAAAATATTTGCTAATTCAAAATTCGATGAAGATTTTTTGAACTTGATGATCAAATACTGTACTCAAGAACATTGTCTTTTTAGAAATGGTTGAACAAACTTTGCATTCAATGAACACGTGTTAAAAAATCAATGAACAAATTTAGAATTTGATGAATATTTTTTGAAAAATAGATGAACAAATTTTGAGTTTGATGTTTTTTTTCCAATAATCATTTCATTGAATTTGATGCATACTTTTTAAATTTGATGAAGGAAATTTGAATTCAATGAACATTTTCTAAATATTTGAACACTTTTTTGATCTGATGAGTAAAAAAAAGTTCAGGAATTAAAAAAATGTTCATGATTTTAGAAAATATTCACGATTTTAAAAAAAGATTATGAGTTTAAAATATTTTGGCAAATTGAAAAATAAATAAAAAAGAAAAATAAAATGAAAATAAACATAACTTAATATGGAAAAAATAAAAATGAAGAAAAAATCGAAAGAAAAACAAAAACCGGTTCAGGGAAGGTTACCTGATTGGATGAAAGTCGAAAGAATGAGGGGTACGAGCTACCTCGCTCGCGCGCGGGACGCGCCAAATAGGATTTGTCTGTCCAGAGAACCATCTCATCTCGCTGAATACACAACGGCTGGTACAAACCAGTTGTTTTTTGCGGCGCTCATCATTGTTTAGCTTGTTAGTTTATTTATTTCCGATCCAAAACTTGGTGATTGGGAATTTCTGTTGGGCCCTGCACCTGTGAATTTGCCCCAGGAAAATTCATATGTGCAACTTAACGGTTGCGTTCATGCCGGAGCTGGGCCATGGCATGGAGAGAGCTGATTTCACCGGTAGCAAGCTAGCGTGTTCATTGTAGCTGTTGTTACCGTCCACTGGTGACATTAAATTCCTGGCAACAGAATTTCAAGTTTGTCCTTGCTTTCTTTTAAAACATTTGTTGAATGTGCCGCGCTCGAATATATGCTTTTAGTTAGATCTATCATCGCGGTGTAATCCCGGATCTTATGTGTGTGCGTACTGATGCTACTATATCTGAAGTTCTGAACAAATATGTTGGTTGTGTGGGATTTGACGAAAAAGAAGAGCTACCTGGTCGTATTGAAAAATAGTTCATCCCTGTCTATTTGATGTCTGGAAATGGGGGGAATTTGTCTGGAAGAACTTATTAAAAAATAGATAATTTGCTTGTTGGGCTGTGAACCTAACTTCCTTCACATGGTATGTTTCTTTCCTTGTGGCAGTAGGCTATTAGTTAAGCAGATATGTACTGTAAGTTGTATGATTTTCCAGCTTTAATGTGGCTTGGATTGTACGTACAGCTGAAACATTCAGATGATTCAGTTAGTTGGGCATCTTGTTAGATTATTGGATCCATCTGTTTGTAAAAGGGTTTTGTAGAAAACGCGCAAGAAGGTTTCGTGGTGTAGTTGGTTATCACGTCAGTCTCACACACTGAAGGTCTCCGGTTCGAACCCGGGCAAAACCATCTTGGCAAGCACATCTGATATGCTTACTAAACTTTTTTTCTTCTTCTTGTTCGAGAGACACAACGCCAATAAAAAAAACACAGCACCTTCACTCTTTGGTTTATGTTTTTTTGCATGGTTTTTGTTACGGTTTATAGTTTTCCTGTTTTGTTCTTAAAAGACTAATACTTGTTTTTTAAAATTGTACATAAATTTCAAAAAAAATGTTCGTGCCTTTCAAACTTGCTCAGAATGTCAAAACACAACTAGTTTTTTTTATAAAATAACAAAATTTTAAACATGTACGTTTTTTTAAAAACAGTAACGAATTTGGAATTCTAGAAGAATATGAAAAAAAATTGAATTCCAAAAAAATTTAATTTATGAGAAGTAGAAACAATAAACAGAATAAACGAAAAGTCAAAGAAGACAAAAAATGAACAAGAGAGAATATAAAAGGAGAAAAAGAAAAAACACGGTTCACGACCTTCGAGAATGTCCCAAAGCCGGAAAAAATGGCTGGGAAGCCAAGGTTCCCAAAACCGAGAAAACCTTTTGGCAAATTTCCTTAGTGAACTTTTTTCTTGAAAATTTTCAGATCCATGAATATTTTGTAAAAAATTGATGAACTTTTTTCAAATCTATGAGCTCTTGGACCGGGCCCACACGCGCCCGACGAGAGCAATGTCGTCGCCTAGTTAGGCCAAGGCCTAAGTGTTCTATTTTCTTTTCTATCTTTTTCATTTCATTTCTTATTTTACTAATTCACTTTTCTCTTTTTTTTAATACCAAAATACATGTTTTAACTAACTTTTTAAACTAATGGTTCCAAATTATTATTTTCTATTTCTTTATTAAATGCTTTTAAAAAATACTTACGGTTTTCAATTTTATCCCTTTGTATTTATTAGTTGGGGTCATTTCAAGGATGTCCAAAAAACACCATGTTTAACGAGATTATTCGGTAAGGTCAGAATGGTTCTTCTGAGAGCACATTATTTTTCAATATGTTTGAAATGGCCCCAATTTCCCCAGCAAAAAATAAGAAGTAATGGACCTAATTTTTCCCATGGCCTTTTATGAGCAATTCAGGGCACCATGCCAAGTTGATTTGGTTTTTGACAAGTTCTGCATTTTCTGGAGTTTTCTTAGTAAAAGAAGACCGATAAAATGGTTGAACATGTCGCAACTTACATATGGTGTCGGAAATTGTTAAACCTAGCATGGTTGCCTACCATGGGCATGCCCATCGGGGTGCACCCCCCATTCAACATGGTCTAGTTTTGAAAAAATTTAAATGACCGAAACTTTTGCAGGCAGGGGGCATGCCCGAGGTAAGGATCCATGCGAGGTTTGAACGATTTCCGACAAAATATGCAAGTTGCGACACGTCCTATCATTTAGCTGCCTTTTTTAACCGAGAGAAGTCCAGAAAAGATCAAATTTGTCGAAAACCAAAACAACTTGGCATGGTGCGTTTAATCGATCATATAAGATCATGGAAAGATTTAGGGTGAGTTAATGGATGCCGCAAAAACATGCCCTCAAATGGACCCTTCTCGCTTACTTGAACACCCTCTGTTGAACATGATATATTTTTGGACATGCATGAAATGACCCCAACCTTTTCCAGTAGGCGGGCATGCCCATGATACGCATCCATGTCAGGTTTGAATGAATTTCCCACAATATATGCATGTTGTGTCACGTCCGGCCATTTATAAGCCAGTTTTCACCGAGAAAACTATAAAAAATGCAAGAATTATCGAAAACTTAAACAGCTTGACATGGTGCCTTGATTTAATCATAGAAGGAGGTGGGAAAAATTAGGCCATTTGAAGGATGTTGAGAAACAATGTACCCTCAGGTAGAGTCTTCTAGCCAATCCGAACATCCTCCATTAAACATGGTCTACTTTTGGACATTCTAAAATGACCCCAACCTTTTCAACCTGGTGGGCATGACCATGGTAGTCATCCATGCCAGGTTTGAACGATTTCTGACACAGTATGCAAGTTGTGACACGTCCACCCATTTATCGGGCGTTTTTGACCGAGAAAACTCTGAAAAATGCAAAACTTGCGGAAAAGCAAAACAACTTGGCATGGTGCCTTGAATTGGTCATACAAGGCATCAAAAAAAATATGGGCCATTTCAAGCATGTCAGGAAACGACGTGCTCTTATATGGAGCCATCTCGCCTACTCGAACACCTCTGTTGATCATGGTCTAAGTTTTTCTTTTTCCATCTTTTGTAGTGCATCAAATATAACACTGAAAAGAAGACTCTGGTTTTCCTTTTCAACCGGGCTGGTTTTTTCTTTGGTTTTTACATGGGTTTTTATATTATTTTGTTTTTCTTTTCTTTTATTGGTTTTGAAAAAAGTTCATCAAAAAATCAAAATAAGTTTATCGATTTTGAAGGAAAGTTCATTGATTTGGGAGAAAAATCACAAATTTGAAAAAAAACATTGATTTAGAAACAAAGTTTGTCAATTTATAAAAAAGTTCAACAATTTTCAAAAATAAATCGCCAATTTTCGAAATTGTTCATGAATTTGAGAAGAGAACTGATCAATTTTGGGGAAAAAAAGTTCACTGATTGGGAAGAAAAAATCAAGAATTTGAAATTTTGTCGTCATTTTCAAAAAAAGAAATCACTAATTATAAAAACTTCACGCATTTAAGAAACAAAAAAAGAAAAGAAAATACCAAACAGAAAATGTTCCGCTTTTCCAGTGTCCTATTTTAAGTATTAAAAAATGTAAACAACACGTGACCTCCCGTTGCCGAGTTGGTTAGTGCGGGTGTGCTAATACCTGCAGGACGCAGGATTTTTTGTGGTTTCATAAAAAAAAGGCTGAATAGGCCAGCCCGCGGCAGGGTGTGCACGTCCGTTCATGTACAGTGTATACGTGTTTGTCAAAAAAAACAGCATATACGTGAAGAGTTTATAAATTATGACTATCATGCCCTTACTTATGAAGAGGTATGGGCTAATCTGAGCCGTCCTTGTGTTTAGGGGGGTGTACCGAAGCAGAAGTAATTTGCTTGTTGGGCTGTGAACCTAATTTTCTTCTTTTTTTTGCGGCAGTGGGCTATTAGTTAAGCAGATACATAAGCCGTGTGATTTTCCAGCTTTAATGTGACTTGGATTGTACAGCTGAAACAATCAGATGATTCAGTTAGTTGGGCATCTTGTTAGATTATTATTGCTTCTATCTGTTTGTAAAAGGATTTTGTAGAAAAAGGGCAAGAAGGTTTCGTGGTGTAGTTGGTTATGACGTCAGTCTAACACACTGAAGGTCTCCGGTTCGAGGCCATCTTAACTTTGTATTTTTTTTTCTTCTCATGTCCATTGTGTAAAAAAAAAGATGGCCCATACAGGTCTCGAACCTGTGACCTTCGCGTTATTAGCACGACGCTCTAACCAGCTGAGCTAATAGGCCTTTTGATTGAGATTGTGTTTTTCATATTATATATATGGAACCTTATTAGAACAAGAAGGTTTACCTATATGTTTCATGTTTCTATATATTTATGCAAGTCCAATCCATTCTAATTGAAAAAAAGGACGAGCGCTAATAGTTGGATCTACATTATTGGGCGTTTGTGGCCGTTGGATGTGCTTTCAATTCCGTGTGGACAACCCCTCCTCCACCCTATTGTTATTTGATTGAATAATTTTTTCGCTGTCATTTGTTGCAGGTAGTATGAGTACAACTTCTCTGGGCTGTTTCTCCACGAGATTGCATTTGTATCTTCTTTGCTATAGGTTTTTCCTCTCTTTTTTTTACAGGGGGAAAGCACTTTATTCATTAAGTGAAAACAGTTTTATAATCATCGCTAATGAAAATGCTAATCTCCTATGGTACATTTGCATGCCAACACATCGTTCTCTTAGTTATGTCCACGGCCAAATGCTGCCACAGCACGCCGAGCTTTTTTCTGTATACGGCTAATCTTCTGGATTTGTGCATGCCATTCCTTGAGTAGATCAGAGATTCTTGCAGTCTCATTATCCCTAATTGTGCCTGAAGCAAGTTGGGGATAACGGTATCTGCCAACTAATTGGGTACTAGGGAGTAGCAGCCACATAATTATTAGGAAGTGGCATATACAAAAAACATAAACATAATTATATTTTACAAAGTTATCTGCAGGGAATGGGTGCATGCAGCTCACGGAAATAAATCTGTTACAAGGAAGGAGTTGTTCAAGTAAATACCTGCCCTGTAAAAATTCACATCCTACACATATACGATCTCTATGTGGATATATGTACACACTATCTTTTAGAAAATCCAAATTACTAAACACTTTATGTTGATGAAATACTATAGGTCGCCCTCATATTCTGAGAAGACTTTGGGTCATCAAAACTACATCACACCACCATCTTAGTCACTTTATTGGACATAATTGAAAGCTTTCTGCTCTGTATGCTATTTTGTTTGCAAGTCTTCAATTACTAAGGAATACATATATGGGTCAGGCAAATGTACTTGTATGCTAATAACTATATATTAGTTCAGATAAATTTTACTTTCATGCTTTTTGTGCCTCCTTATATTTTAGGAATATCACGATCATTCTATTGTCAAAATAGACGGGCGCGGCAACGCGCGCCATCATGGTCTAGTATACTAAATACAACACATTTGCCATTGGTATGTCACAATACATGTGTCATAGTGTATTAAAACAACACGAAATGGCATCATAATAATAATACAAGTTGCCATGATATAGTCTTATATAAATCAGTTTTTGGAGATGTTCATTTGCCACGTTCAAAGAAAAATGCCATGCAAATTAAGAACATTCCATGCAAATAGACATACGAGGAGTTAATCATCCAGATTGATCCTGGCGGTGCAATAGCTTCTGATGCAACAACTCAACATACTATCACCAAGCCATCTGTCTGAAAATCCTCAGAGCCCAACACACATGCATGTTCTTTACTGACTGGTGGCATGTCCAGAGGCGGGGATCACCTATTGGGCGCGTGGGGCGCTGGCCAACATACCAGCGCTCACCCACTCCCCTCCCGCGCGCCCCTCATGAGCCAGCCCATAACTGGGTTGGGCACCCTGGTTTTTTTATTCCTTATTTTTTCTTCTGGTTTTTCTTCTTTAAAGCAATTCAGAATATCAAAAAAGTTTAGAATTTAAGGGGGAAAATAATTTTAGGAAAAATGTTCCCGAAATGATAACATGTTCATTGTTAAAGAAATGTTCATGATTTCGAACAGAAATGTTCGCGTATTGAAACAATGTTCATGAATTAAAAAAAAACCATCGATTTCAGAAAAATATTTGCTAATTCAAAATTTGATGAAGATTTTTTGAACTTGATGATCAAATATTGTACTCAAGAACATTGTCTTTTTAGAAATGGTTGAACAAACTTTGCATTCAATGAACACGTGTTAAAAAATCAATGAACAAATTTAGAATTTGATGAATATTTTTTGAAAAATAGATGAACAAATTTTGAGTTTGATGTTTTTTTCCAATGATCATTTCATTGAATTTGATGCATACTTTTTAAATTCGATGAAGGAAATTTGAATTCAATGAACATTTTCTAAATATTTGAACACTTTTTTGATCTGATGAGTAAAAAAAAGTTCAGGAATTAAAAAATGATCATGATTTTAGAAAATATTCACGATTTTAAAAAAAGATTACGAGTTTAAAATATTTTGGCAAATTGAAAAATAAAATAAAAAAGAAAAATAAAATGAAAATAAACATAACTGAATATGGAAAAAATAAAAAGGAAGAAAAAATCGAAAGAAAAACAAAAACCGGTTCAGGGAAGGTTACCTGATTGGATGAAAGTCGAAAGAATGAGGGATACGAGCTACCTCGCTCGCGCGCTGGACGCGCCAAATAGGATCTGTCAGTCCAGAGAACCATCTCATCTCGCTGAATACACAACGGCTGGTACAAACCAGTTGTTTTTTGCGGCGCTCATCATTGTTCAACTTGTTAGTTTATTTATTTCCGATCCAAAACTTGGTGATTGGGAATTTCTGTTGGGCCCTGCACCTGTGAATTTGCCCCAGGAAAATTCATATGTGCAACTTAACGGTTGCGTTCATGCCGGAGCTGGGCCATGGCATGGAGAGAGCTGATTTCACCGGTAGCAAGCTAGCGTGTTCATTGTAGCTGCTGTTACCGTCCACTGGTGACATTAAATTCCTGGCAACAGAATTTCAAGTTTGTCCTTACTTTCTTTTAAAACGGTGAGAAGCAGACCATCACGTTCGGGCAGACCATCACAACAACGGTGAGGGTTTTCAAAATCATCACGAAAGGACCGCCAGTCCGGCGGCCACAATGCCGTCAGGCTAGTCTTCAAGGATGAACTGTTTCACAACAATTTTGCCCTGAACCACGAAATTTTTCCGCTCCAGGGATACTATGGTATCTGCTCCAGGTGCAAATGCATCACGTGAACAATAAAATTGGTAGTAACAACATCAAAACATTAGTGTTTCTCATCATACGTGCAAAAGGTCATGAAGAAAAAGCGTTTCAAAAGGCTGCTTTTGAAAGCATTTTTGGAGCCCTGGTCTTCTTCTTTTCGTCGCCTGACCAACACCAGTGCCATTAACTTTGCACTAAGCAATATTTATTACAAAAAAATCAGATTATATTGAATTTTTAAATATTTTTTCGGGTTTACTTTTCATTTTTTTTGTGGGGTAAAAAAGGAATTTCATTACTCAAGGAGGCTGTTGAGCCATACAAAGATTTACAATGTCGTGCAAGCCAGATCCCAACTACACGGCGGTGCGAGGGGTACTACGACCATAAGCGGCAAGGGCATGACTAACAGTGTTTTGAGAGCGACTAATATGGCTAATAAAAATCTTCCGAGGGTCATCTGCAATTAACCCAAGAATCTCTTGCACCAGTACACGATGGTTTGAGAAATCCACGGACGGCGAGTTAAGCATCGACACCGCCTCCAAACTATCCATCTCAATGACAATCGGCAACTCAGTACGGTGGAGGACGAGAGCCAGCCCTTCACTGCACGCAGCTAGTTCCGCCTCTAAACCATTAGCGCATGTATGTAATAAATAATCTCTCTGGTAGCACCGCGCAGCACCATACCTCCGCCAGCAGCTCCTGTAGCCGGGATGTAGCTCCCGTCCGTGTTCAGCTTGGCCAGGCCAACTGCTGGTGGCATCCATCGCTTCTTCTCACCACTATATTTAATTTATGTAGTAGCCGACCTTTCCAACTACACCACCGTTTTGCCTTTAACAATATCAGCTCTAGGCTGTTGCCGGTTATATAGCAGGGAATTAATATATCCATGGAGAAATCTGCAGGAGGCCTCTGTAGGGGGCGGATTCTTCTGACGAGTTATCTCGTTACGGACGTGCCAAATACGCCACATGGTCATCAACACCACGCGTGGCGTATCTGTGAGTGGCTCGAGCAGGAGAACAACCATTCAGGGCCATTGTTGTGAACAAAATCCACATCAGGGATAGGCCAATCCTTCGCCATTGCATGCCACAGGTTCCTCGCCAGGGGCATCTACACATAGTATGAAGGGTATCCTCTCGTTCCACACCACAAATGGGACAAACATCAGTAAGCTCAAGATGTCGACAGAATTTATTAGCCCATGTTGCAAGCAAGTTGGTAACAATCCTCCAGGCGAAGACGCCTACCTTCGGGGGAGCAGGGCACCCCATATGGTTTTCCAGATGGCGCGACGACCATCCAGTGCCCTGCTCGCGGCTGCCGCCGATGGACGCTCGTGCCCTGCTCGTGGCTGCCGCGTTTTTCCATTGGTTGAAAAAAAAGAAAATGGCCCATACATGTCTCGAACATGATATGTCAGGGCCCCTGCTGGTCCCCCCTGTCTCCGCCACTAACCACATGGGAAAAGCGTTAAAGTTCAAGATCAACCGGACTTCATAGCGTGGCAACTTTGTAAGTCTGGGTGTTTTACTGTGAGATTGGCATATCATGCAGAATGGAAAGCGGAGTATCGAAACAGAGCTGGCAGTGTAACAGAAAGCAATAATATATCTATATACATCCGTATGTAGTTTATATTGAAATCTCTAAAAAGACTTATATTTAGGAACGGAGGGAGTATATGAGAAAATTTCGAATTAGAGGATAAATCATTAAACTCAAGAATAATAATGGTTGATTTAGGCATGCATTAAACAGGAAATCTAAGCGGTCATCAACAATGTTTGGAAATTAAACTCGTTGTAGATTGTAACGACTGTAACCCTAGGGGGATCGATCGATCGCTACAAAGGGGAAATCGGGAGAAGGAGTAGGTGAGTTAGAGACAAAACGGGATGAGTAGGTTCAGAGATCTCTCGATTCATGCCCAACTCTCTGGTACAGAGGGGATAAGTTATTTTTGAGACAATACAGAGGGGATTAAGTACCACACTCACACAACACGCTGCTGGCCACACGGAGTCCAGTCAGCCCATTGGATCAGCCCAACACACCACTAGTGTCTCCCTAATCAGTCCAGTGATGCAGTAGCGTTAGGTGTGACATAGATCAACTAACTATTAGCAGTTAACTGGATGTAGAGAACACTATAATCTGCATTTATGTGGTTTGTCCATAAACAAGTAATTTTAACTAAGGATAACTTGATGAAGCGTAATTGGACAGGACCTACTAGGTGTAGTTTCTGCGATCGGGATGAGTCTATTAAACACCTCTTTTTGGATTGCCCGCTGGCCAAGGTACTTTGGCAGACGGTCCACATTGCTTTCAATATCAAACCCCCGAATTCTGTTAATGCGTTATTTGGGACATGGCTTAATGGGATTGAGCCTAACTTAGCGAGACATATTCGGGTTGGGGTTTGTGCTTTGCTGTGGACTATCTGGAATTGCAGAAACGATTTGGTCTTTAACAGAATATCATGTATACATTTTTTGCAGGTTTTATTCCGGACTACGGCACTGATCCGTTCATGGTCGCTACTCACCCAGACGGAGGCCAGGGAGCATTTGGTTACTGGGTCTGTCCGCTGGGAGATGGTAGCTCGGGATATCTTCAACCGGTTTGGATGGCGGTCATGTAATAGGATAGGCATTTAGTATTCCTATCTAGTTTACCCAGCCGGTTGTGGCATCTTGATTTGGCTAGTTGATGTTTCTAGCCTCTTTTGGCTCTGTGTGAGCTTTTTCTGCTTTTTTATGGCTTGTGAAGACCTTTGAAACCATGTTGGCACTACTTTATTTTGTTAATAAGAGGGCCGTATGCATCGTACTGATGCAGAGGCCGGGGTTTTTCCCCCTTTTCGATTTTTTTTATAAACTATCTTTAGAAATTACATTTTGTAAATCGTTCATTGTCCGTATGAACTTTACAGAAAGCAATTTTATTTAAGATTAAAAATAGTGCTAGCTTGCAGTGCAAAGGCCAAATGCCTGCACTTGGTTGAAGAAAATCACCTTTAAGATGTTGATATAGTCTGTCTCGTTATTTGGAACCACGAGTAACAAAGCAGTACTCATAATATCTATAAACTGCAAAAGCTTTGTCCAGACGGTTTTTGCTATGACAACTGAGCGCTCTTGCATGTCACTGTCATCCAATAATAACAGCCCATCAGAAATTTCTCTAAAACATATAGAAATCCCCACCCGATCTAGTTGTGCTCTGATTTCAGAAACCCACATATAGGAGACAAACGGGCAGTGAAACACTAGGAGCAGTGAAACAAAGTCTTGCCCGACATACCACATCACCATCTCCAGATTTATCTTTCATGCTGCTGAAACACTAGGAGCTTGTTACTTGTATCATATAAGCAAACTCGTTGTTTTTTTTTTTCCGAGAGTACGCCAATGAAGTACCATATTTTTATAGAAGAGAGCAGACTAATTACAAGAGACCGATGGTCGATGCGAATATCAACCGTCAGAACACCCACACCAACCAAAACACATGGGTCAATGTCTCACAAACCTATCTAATCCATCTGCACCCACACCCGCTTGCCTCCAGTCAAGAACGTCCTCTAGGATCCATCTAGCAAGCTCTCGTGGTCCTTTGAATTGCTCTGGTCGGTTAAACGCTCTCGCATTCCCCTGCTTCCATAAGGACCAAGCCACTCGAATGACTAGAGAGTCAAAACCTCGCCTATCCTTACCCTGATATCCTTTTCTCGCAGTTGGCCACCACTCCTCCCAGGTATCCTCCATAGCTGGTGTGTTAGTGTGTAGAAGCATGCGTGCAACACTTCCCTCGCATAGACGCATTGGACCAGAATGTGCTCTACAGTATCCTCCTCCTGCAAGCATGTGTAGCTCTCCGAAGTCTCATCCTAGAGAGCATGACGTGCACGTTTGTCCGAGGTCCACAACCGATGCTGCCCGGCCAACCAAGTGAAAATCTTACATTTGAGAGGTGCCTTCGCCAGATCGCAGTGGCCATCGGGGCACGAGTCCCACCTTGACAAAGTTGCTTATAGGTGGATTCTGCTGTGTATTCTCCGCATTGGTCATGGGGCCATGTGAACTTGTCGTTCGCCAACTCATCTCTTTGCACTGTGGCAATTGTGTGCCTAAGATGCACAGTTTGCAGCAAGGCGCCTAGGGAGGTTTGTGGTAAAATATCATGGACCCATCTCTCTCCGATCAGCGCCTGTTCAACCGTCCTTGCGTTCCTCGTTCTGGTGTCTACGCCACCGGCTAGTGTAGGAGCAATGTTGTGTACTGCAAATCCATGAATCCATCTGTCTCTCCAGAATAGAACCTTATCACCCTTGCCAACTTTGATCTTGACCATGCTATCGAACACCAACCTTGCTTCCTCCTCCACCATAAGCTGGAGGCCCTGCCACGGCCTCTGATCGTCCGTGCGCCTCAACCACTCCCAACTCACCCTCAGTGCGAGAGCTTGCAACCCCAGATTCTTCACTCCTAACCCTCCATAACTCAGTGGTTTGCAAATGGCATTCCATGCCACAAGGCATTGACCACCATGCGCTTGATCTTTGCCGCCCCAGAAAAATGCGCGCATCCAACTGTCCATGTCCTCGAGCACCCAAATCGGTGGGTTCATAACCAATAGTTGGTGCACCAGCCTTGCCGAAGCAAAGTCAATCCTTGAAAATGAGCTCACGGTTCCATCAAGTTTCCTGATAACCATGTCCAGAAGCTACAAATATTGAAATTTTGATCAGAACCAATACAGTAAATGGTATTTACAAAAAAATATTATGTGCTGCGTTATACAAGAGTATATTGACATAAATTGCATACTGTTTATCGTGAAATGAAGTCAGAAAGAACATAATAAATGCGAATAGGACCAAATTTGGATGATCTATGGGTTAACTAAAAACAAAGGGGGGATTCTTGGTCATTTGTGATCGCTACCGGCTATTTATGAGTGTACGGACCATCACATGACATACACACTACAGTTGATTACAGGGGCCTCAATGTTGCGGATACAACTTACTATGCACAAATTCGGACAAGAAGTTTTACGTGTGTGCTATTTTGTGACACAGAATGAGCAATTCAAAAAAGGCTCCACGGTTCTACTATTTCATATATGTGGAAGTGAGCAGTGGCGGGTACTACCAGTCGCCCGCCACACGTATTTTAGCCCCAGAAATTTCTAGGGAAATCATATGTAATAAACCTATACTACTCTCAAATTTGAAGGGGTCCAAACATTCCTAATGATACCATATTTAGTACAACGACGTAGCAGTGGCGGTCGTCATCAGCTGCCCGCCGCTGCTAGTTGACGTGGCGGGCATTCGCCAGGGCCCGCCACTGCTATTCCCGGCTGCAGAGACAGTTCAATTTCACCCCAAAATCGCATCTAAAAACTCAAACTTCCTCCATTATTTCGAATCTGGCCCACCCCCACGCCGTTGTCCTCGAACATTGCAGCGGTCCTCCTCCGCGGTCGCCCTCCTCTGCCATGGTCGCCCTCGTCTACCGGGGCCCTCGCTCGTCCGCACGCCCCCTCGCCGCGGCCATTGTCCTTCGTGGCCCCCTTCCCGCGGCTTCCTCGTCCGCCGCGTCCTCCCTCGTCTCTCGAGGCCTTCACTGCGCCCCCTCGTGACCGCAGCCCTCCTCCACTCGCCGCCCCTCGTCTGCCTTCGTGCTCCTCCAATGCGACGGCCTCCTCCGCCAGCAGTGGGGGGCTGACACCGCCACCGCCAACCAACTCCTCCGACGCTGAGGCCTGTACCGGTCCCTCGTCCGCCTCGCGCTGAAGCAGTGTGCAGGTAAGTATGCACTTATATTTGATTCACATACGTAGATGAATGTTAGATTGTATTCATATTTTGTAGATGAATATTAGTGTTTAGATGCACATTAGTATAAATTCACATAGATTGTAGATGAATGTTAGATTCATAATGATAATTTTCGTGTACGTGTTTTATAATTCGCGTATTTAGAGATTGCATATGAATTAACAAAACGTTGATTAATTTTTGTTTCGCAACATTTTTGACACTCAATGTTCTCATTGTTTATCACAAGTCATGCCCATTTTTTGAACTTCCACACTCTTTGATATTGGTTGATGTTGAATTAGTACTCTGAAAAAGTAGAAATCATTGTAATACAGACTCATTTCATAAATCACATAGATAAGTACTTATTCTATAAAATATATAAAATGATTTAGTTTTTTAAAACATGTTCATATTCTTCATCTTTTGAATCTTCATCAAAACTTAACACTTGTGTTCCTATTGCTGCAATAGATTTAAATCTCTGTGTCAATTCGTGCCTATTGTTTCCATGAATAACAAGTATAACAACCCACATCTCAACATATATGTCATGAAATCTTACAAAATTACTCCATGCAGTCCCATTAATTTCGAGACGAGCATCTTTCTTGATCTGATAATCAACCTGTACTGATTGGTCTGTTTGCCGGCTCATTTTGAACAACATTGAACCACACTGTTGCAGGCCAAGCCTGCCATCTATTGGTCTATGTATTACCTGAATTTAAATATAAATAAACAGATTTCTTTTAAATGAGAAGTAATGAGATTACAATTTACGAATTGTATATTACTTACCAAATTATTATTATGCATGTTCACAGCAGTAAAGCAATGGAACTACGCAGGATATTCATCATAAGTCTGCAATATAGTGTGCATGTTCTGAACTTTCTTGTGTGTTAAATTAAACTCATTGTTGTATGCAACAGGTATTCTCCTTCATGAAATACGTCCGCTATATTAATTAAAAAAATTGAATAGTTGTTAATTCTAAAAATAAATAATTTAAAAACAACTAATTATAAAACAATATGCACTTCCTAATTATATCCTTTGGTTCACCGTTTCGATGTATCGGGGACATATACATCACAAATGGAGACAGTTGTAGTGAAAATTTATCTTGTCTCCTGTTCTTATATCATAGACATAGCAAAAGAAAGCTAATTTTATTAAAATAATACATTTTTTTATTTAATTTACAAAAATAATACGCCGATTGATTATTTTCAAAATAATACATAGTTGGCCAACTGGTAGACGATTGGAAATAATTGTCTTCCCATAGGCCGACTGGAACTAATTGTCTTCCCATAGGACGACCGAAACTAATTGTCTTCTGTAGGACTATAAGGTCCTAAATGGCTTCCTGTAAGCCGATAGGTGCATGCCTCATTTTCTCAGCCCTACGTTTCCCGCGTCTCGGCTCCGGGTTATATCTCAGGCCGTCGTTTCCTACTAGTATCCCCCGCCACATTTTGCCGCTCTCTAGTTCCCGCCATATTTTCCCGCTTTCTAGTTCCCGCCATATTTTCCCGCTCTCTAGGCCCCACACATGATACACAGTATGACCAGGACAAGTATGAGATTCATCCTCATAACATTAGGCCACGCCACAAGTTTGGATGGTCGACGCCTCAAGCACCGCCTGAGCGCCACGACAGACGTCGTACTGTGTATCCTCGGTGGCCAGAAGCGGGAAACGTAGGGCTGAGAAAATGGGGGTGCCCAGAAGCGGGAAACGTAGGGCTGAGAAAATGGGGCATGCACCTATTGGCTTATATGAATCCAATTAGGACCTTTATCGTGCTACGGGAAGACACTTAGTTCCAGTCGTCCTATGGGAAGACAATTAGTTCCCGTCGTCCTACGGGAAGACAATTAGTTCTAATCGTCTACCAATTGGCGTATTATTTCTGTAAACTAATAAAAAGTTGTATTATTTTTTTAAAAAATAGCCAAAAGAAATCCCATCCAATTTCACCTATATGAATATATCTCCATTATCTCTTGCCTACATCCTATAGCTTGATCTGTAGAAGTTTCGGCTGTGAAATAACATTAATTGATGTACTGCCTAAATTGTATAACTCCTCGGCAAGGTACATTATATACACAATAAGTGTATGTAGTAAATTACACTTCAATTTGATATATAGTACAATTACATATCACATTACAAACAAATAAGTGACTGAGTCACAATCCCATAATGATGACTTTGTGGAACTATAGTCCAGAATTGTGATACTTGTTCATGATCTAATTAATATGCACAATGTTACCTCACAGACGTTATCTATTCCCACCTAAAGTAGTTGCATTCAGTTGTTACGGACATATTTCTTTAGGACTTCCATGAACCTCTCAAAGTTGTGTAGAAATACGGGGCCCAGAATGACAATCTCGTCAACTAGATGAACTAGGATGTGCGTCATGATATTGAAGAAGGATGGTGGGAACACCAGCTCGAAACTGACAAGACATTGCACCACATCACTCCTTAGCCTTGGTATGATTTCTGGATCGATCACCTTCTGAGAGATTGCATTGAGGAATGCCCATAGCTTCACAATGGCTAATCAGACGTTTTCCGGTAGAAGCTCCCTCAATGCAACCGGAAGCAGTTGCGTCATAATCACGTGGCAGTCATGAGACTTTAGGTTCTGGAACTTTTTCTCTGGCATATTTATTATTCCCTTTATATTCGACGAGAAGTCAGTCGGGACCTTCATACTGAGCAGGCATTCAAAGAAGATTTCTTTCTCTTTTTTTGTAAGAGCGTAGCTGGCAGGACCTTCATACTGCTTCGGAGGCGTGCCGTCTTTTTCGTGCAAACGTTGCAGGTCCTCCCGTGCCTCAGGTGTATCTTTTGTCTTTCCATACACACCCAAGAAGCCTAGCAGGTTCACGCAAAGGTTCTTCGTCACGTGCGTCACGTTGATTGAAGAGCGGACCTCTAGGTCTTTCCAGTAGGGTAGGTCCCAAAATATAGATTTCTTCTTCCACATGGGTGCGTGTCCCTCAACGTTATTCGGAACAACTAGTGTGTCGGGACCCTTTCCAAAGATTACGTGTAAATCATTGACCATAGCAAGTACGCGATCACCGGTACGCATGGCGGGCTTCTTCCGGTAATCTGCCTCGCCTTTGAAATGCTTGCCTTTCTTTCGACATTGATGGTTGGTCGGAAGAAATCGATGATGGCCCAGGTACACATTCTTCCTGCAGCTTCCCAGGTATATACTATCGGTGTCAAGTAAACAGTGCGTGCATGCATGGTATCCCTTGTTTGTCTGTCCTGAAAGGTTACTGAGAGCGGGCCACTCGTTGATGGTCACGAAGAACAACGCCTTTAGGTCAAATTCCTTCTGTTTGTGCTCATCCCACGTACGTACACCGTTTCCATTCCACAGCTGTAAAATTTCTTCAACTAATGGCCTTAGGTACACATCAATGTCGTTGCCGGGTTGCTTAGGGCCTTGGATGAGAACTGGCATCATAATGAACTTCCTCTTCATGCACATCCAAGGAGGAAGGTTATACATACATAGAGTCACGGGCCAGGTGCTGTGATTTCTGCTCTGCTCCCCGAAAGGATTAATGCCATCCGCGCTTAAAGCAAACCATACGTTCCTTGGGTCACTTGCAAACTCATCCTAGTACTTTCTCTCGATTTTTCACAACTGCGACCCATCAGCGGGTGCTCTCAACTTCCCGTCTTTCTTACGGTCCTCACTGTGCCATCGCATCAACTTGGCATGCTCTTCGTTTCTGAACAGACGTTTCAACCGTGGTATTATAGGAGCATACCACATCACCTTCGCAGGAACCCTTGTCTTGGGGGGCTCGCCGTCAACATCACCAGGGTCATCTCGTCTGATCTTATACAGTAATGCACCGCATACCGGGCATGCGTTTAGATCCTTGTACGCACCGCGGTAGAGGATGTAGTCATTAGGGCATGCATGTATCTTCTACACCTCCAATCCTAGAGGGCATACGACCTTCTTTGCTGCGTATGTACTGTCGGGCAATTCATTATCCTTTGGAAGCTTCTTCTTCAATATTTTTAGTAGCTTCTCAAATCCTTTGTCAGGCACAACATTCTCTGCCATCCACTGCAGCAATTCCAGTACGGTACTGAGCTTTGTGTTGCCATCTTCGCAATTGGGGTACAACCCTTTTTTGTGATCCTCTAACATGCGATCGAACTTCAGCTTCTCCTTTTGACTTTCGCATTGCGTCCTTGCATCGACAATGACCGGCGGAGATCATCATCATCGGGCACATCTTCTGGTTCCTCTTGATCTTCAGCAGCTTCGCCCATTGCAGCATCATCGTGCACATCGTCTGGTTCCTCTTGATGTTCAGTAGCATCACCGTATTCAGGGGGCACATAGTTGTCATCGTACTCTTCTTCTTCACCGTCTTCCATCATAACCCCTATTTCTCCGTGCCTCGTCCAAACATTATAGTGTGGCATGAAACCCTTGTAAAGCAGGTGGGTCTGAAAGATTTTCCGGTCATAGTAAGACTTCGTATTCCCACATATAGGGCATGTACAACACATAAAATCATTCTGCTTGTTTGCCTCAGCCACTTCGAGAAAATCATGCACGCCCTTAATGTACTCGAAGGTGTGTCTGTCACCGTACATCCATTGCCGGTTCATCTGCATGCATTATATATAATTAAGTGTGTCAAAAATCATTACAGAACATCATGAATAGATAATATAGTGACCAAATTAATAGAAGTTCATCATCACATTAAAACCAAAGTACATACATAGTTCTCATCTAACAACATAAAGCTCTGTAGAGCATCTAAATTAATTAAACCATACATTGAAACTATGTAAAACTTTTCAATACAAAAACAAATGCGATCATAATCGCAACCAAGGTAACAACTGATCCAACGGCATAATGATACCAAGCCTCGGTATGAATGGCATAATTTCTAATCTTTCTAATCTTCAAGCGCATTGCATCCATCTTGATCTTGTGATCATCGACGACATCCGCAACATGCAACTCCAATATCATCTTCTCCTCCTCAATTTTTCTTATTTTTTCCTTCAAGAAATTGTTTTCTTCTTCAACTAAATTTAACCTCTCGACAATAGGATCGGTTGGAATTTCCAGTTCAACAACCTCCTAGATAAATAAAATCTATGTCACATTGGTCGGCATAATTTTCATAAACAATAAATGAACCAATAGTTATGAAAAGATAATATATACCACATCCGAATCATAGACAGGACGAGTGCCGACGGGGGCGGATACCAAAGCCATCACACTATATAAGATGCAATAATAAAAGTAATAAAATAATACAATTATCTATCTAAACATACAAGTAAGAATATTTTTCCTTTCAGAAAGAAGATAAGAACAAGAGGCTCACCACGATGGTGCCGGCGATGACATCGGCGCGAGTGATCGACGGTGGTGAAGACGGGGACGGGGCGTGACGGACCGCTAAACCTAGACAAATATTGTGGAAAATGGAGTTTGGAGGTCGAGCTTGGAGAGGAGAAAGATTAAGTAGTGTGGCTCGGGCATTCCATCGAACACCTTGTGTGCATAGGAGGTGAGCTAGAGCACCACCAAGCCCTCTCCCCCTCGGTGGCCAGAAAAAACAGAGCAGTGTGCTCTGCCCTTAAGCGAGGGGGTATATATAGGCACCTCATTGGTCCCGGTTGGTGGCATGAACCGGGACTAAAGGCAGCCTTTGGTCCCGGTTCAAGCCACCAACCGGGACCAATAGTGGTGGGCCAGGAGCGAGGCCCATTGGTCCCGGTTCGTCCCACCAACCGGGACCAAAAGGTCCAGACGAACCGGGACCAATGGCCCACGTTGCCCGGCCGGCCCCCGGGGCTCACGAACCAGGTCCAATGCCACCATGGGTCCCGGTTCTGGACTGAACCGGGACTAATGGGCTGACCCGGCCTGGACCTTTGCCCCTTTTTCTACTAGTGCTTATCTTCCTAGCTAGATATATAATACTTTTCTAAAAATGTAACTTTTGCATATATAAAACTTTTTCTTCTTCTTCCTTCATCCTTCTTCCTTCTCTTCCTTCTTTTCCTAAATATATAAAACTTTTCTAAAAATGAAACTAAACTAAAATGTACTAAATCAGAGAACATATATATATATATATATAACCTAAAATATAACCAAATGTACTAAAAATCTAACTTTTATATGCACAGAGAACATACATACATATATACATTTTTATAACAATGCGAAAAACAAATCATCATATATATGAAAAAAAATCTAAAGAAAAGGACATATAATCAGATATACACACATACATATACTCACACATATTCATATAATCTGGAAAAAACATCATATAATCTAAAAAACAGAGGAAAGGACGGGGGGGGGGGCCTGACCAACGAGTGGTGCGGCGTGGCCGGGGCAGGGGCAGAGGCACGGCACCGGCGTCGGTGTAGAGGGCGCCGACGGCGGCGTGGTCGGGCAGGGGTGACGACGGCATGGTCGGGGCAGGGGCGATGGCGTCGACGCGGCAGAGGGCGGCGACAGGGTCGATGGGGCAGGTCAGGGGCGCGGCAGAGGCACGGCGAGGGCGCGCGGCGTGGTCGGGGGGCAGGGGCGACGACGTCATGGTCGGGACGGGGCAACAGTGGCATGGTCGGGGGCGCGACAGAGGCACGGCGAGCTCGGGCAGCCTGCAGGCGTCGTCGGAGGGATCGAAGAACTGACAAAATTTTCACAAGTGCTGGCTTATATAGCAAAGCCGTTGATACCGGTTGGTGGCACCAACCGGTACCAATGCCCCCTGTAGTCCCGATTGGTGTCACCAACCGGGACCAAAGGTCTCTTTTCAGCAGGCCAGAGGGCGGGAAGCAGAGGCCTTTGGTCCCCGTTGGTGGCACCAACTGGGACTAAAGGGGGGCATTGGTACCTGTTGGTGCCACTAACCGGTACCAATGCCCCCTTTAGTTCCGGTTGGTGCCACCAACCGGGACCAAAGGCCTTGCACTGGCGCGGTGCGGTGGGATGTTTAGTCCCACCTCGCTAGCTGAAGAGCGGCCGCACCTGTTTATAAGCGCTGCCGCACCATCTCCATTGAACTCCTCAGTACTGCAGGCCTATGAGCCAAATCTCACACTGCTATGCCTGTGGGCCTACAGGGCCTTCTACGGGCCTGAATCCTGGTCCATGGATGGGTTTCTAGTCGTATTTAGGCTGTGGTGGCCATGTATGTGGCAATTTTTTTATTTTTCCCCATTTTTCTTTTTTGCTTTATTTATTTTGTTTTGTTTCTACTAACAACAAAATACGTATTTTTTATTTTATTGTGTTTCTAATTACTTATTTATTTTATTTTATGATAATTCTTTTTGCTATTAAAGTTTCTAACAAAAAAAGTTCTTTATGAAAATTCTTTTTGCTTTTAATGATTTTGAACAGAAAATACTTTTATAATTTTAGTTGCATCAATTTTATATAATTTTAATTTTAATAATACTAGAGGTTGCTTATAACGTTTTGAACAGAAAATACTTTGATAGTTTTAGTTTCATAAATTTTATTTATGTTATTAAAGTTTACTTTATTTTGTTTCTACTTATATATTTTATTAAATTTTTTTTTTTCAAATAACTTATTTATTTTATTTTATGATAATTTGTGTACAAAACGGACAATCTGTTTCGAATTATTCGGGTTTCATATGGAAACTCGTCTATTACAAAGGGATTTCATTTTTTGAACTTATTTGAACTCCATAGTTTTTCTGTGTTCAAAATGCACCATTCAAAGACACATCACCAATTTCCAACCCTTTCTGACTTCATTTGTTATTTTTCATGCATTTACTGATTATTTTGAGCTATAAGACCATGAAATTGAAAAGCATTTGAAACGAACTCTGAAAAGGTTGAAAGTTGGCATGGTATCATCATTTCACCCACATAGCATGTGCAAGAAAGTAGAGAGGGTTACGACAAAAACTGGATGCACTTCGTGTACAAAATAGACAATCTCTTTCGAAGTATCAGGGTTTCATACGGAAACTTGTCTATTACAAAGGGATTTTATTTTTTTGAACTTATTTGAACTCCATAGTTTTTTCTATGTTCAAAATGCACCATCGAAAGCCACATCACCAATTTTCAACCCTTTCTGACTTCATTTGTTATTTTTCATGCATTTACTGATTATTTTGAGCTATAAGACCATGAATTGAAAAGCATTCGAAATGAACTCTGAAAAGGTTGAAAAGTGGCACGGTATCATCATTTCAACCACATAGCATGTGCAAGAAAGTAGAGAGGGTTACGGCAAAATCTGGACGCACTTCGTGTACAAAACAGACAATCTCTTTCCAAGTATCAGGGTTTCATACGGAATCCCATCTGTTACAAAGGGGTTTCATTTTTTTGAACTTATTTGAACTCCATATTTTTCTGTGTTCAAAATGCACAATTCAAATCCACATCACCAATTTTCAACCCTTTCTAACTTCATTTGTTATTTTTCATGGATTTACTGATCATTTTGAGGTATAAGACCATGAAATTAAAAAGCATTAGAAATGAACTCTAAAAAGGTTGAAAGTTGGCATGATATCATCATTTCACTCATATAGCATGTGCAAGAAAGTAGAGAGGGTTACGGCAAAAACTGGATGCACTTCGTGTACAAAACGGACAATCTGTTTCGAAGTATCAGAGTTTCATACGGAAACTCCTCTGTTACAAAGGGATTTCATTTTTTTGAACTTATTTGAATACAATAATTTTTCTATGTTCAAAATGCACCATTCAAATCCACATCACCAATTTTCAACCCTTTCCGACTTCATTTTATTTTTTTCATGCATTTATTGATTATTTTGAGCTATAAGACCATGAAATTGAAAAGCATTTGAAATGAACTCTGAAAAGGTTGAAAGTTGGCATGGTATCATCATTTCACCCACATAGCATGGGCAAAACTGTAGAGAGAGTTACAGCAAAAACTGGTTGCACTTCGTGTACAAAACGGACAATCTCTTTCCAACTATCAGGTTTCATACGGAAACTCGTCTGTAACAAAGGGATTTCATTTTTTTTAACTTATTTGAACTCCATATTTTTCTGTGTTCAAAATACACCATTGAAAGCCACATCACCAATTTTCAATCCTTTCTGACTTCATTTGTTATTTTTTATGCATTTACTGATTATTTTGAGCTATAAGACCATGAAATTGAAAAGCATTTGAAATGAAGTATGAAAAGGTTGAAAGTTGGCATGGTATCATCATTTCACCCATATACCATGTGCAAGAAAGTAGAGAGGGTTGCGACAAACACTGGATGCACTTCGTGTACAAAACGGACAATCTGTTTCGAAGTATGAGGGTTTCATACGGAAACTCGTTTGTTAGAAAGGGATTTCATTTTTTTGGACTTATTTGAACTCCATAGTTTTTCTACGTTCAAAATGCACCATTCAAAGCCACATCACCAATTTTCAACCCTTTCTGACTTCATTTGTTATTTTTCATGCATTTACTGATTATTTTGAGCTATAAGACCATGAAATTGAAAAGCATTTGAAACGAACTCTGAAAAGGTTGAAAGTTGGCATGGTATCATCATTTCACCCACATAGCATGTGCAAGAAAGTAGAGAGGGTTACGACAAAAACTGGATGCACTTCGTGTACAAAATAGACAATCTCTTTCGAAGTATCAGGGTTTCATACGGAATCTTGTCTGTTACAAAGGGATTTCATTTTTTTGAACTTATTTGAACTCCATATTTTTCAATGTTCAAAATGCACCATTCAAAGCCACGTCACCAAATTTGAACCCTTTCTTACTTCATTTGTTATTTTTCATGCATTTACTGATCATTTTGAGCTATAAGACCATGAAATTGAAAAGCATTTGAAATGAACTCTGGAAAGGTTGAAAGTTGGCATGGTATCATCATTTCACCCATATAGCATGTTCAAGAAAGTAGAGAGGGTTACGACAAAAACTGGATGCACTTCATGTACAAAACGGACAATCTCTTTCGAAGTATTAGGGTTTCATACGGAAACTCGTCTGTTACAAAGGATTTCATTTTTTTGAACTTATTTGAAATCCATATTTTTCTGTGTTCAAAATGCACCATTCAAAGCCACATTACCAATTTTCAACCCTTTCTGACTTCATTTGTTTTTTTCATGCTTTTACTGATTATTTTGAGCTATAAGACCATGAAATTGAAAAGCTTTTGAAATGAACTCTGAAAAGGTTGAAAGTTGGCATGGTATCATCATTTAATCCATATAGCATGTGCAAGAAAGTAGAGAGGGTTACGGCAAAAACTGGATGCACTTCATGTACAAAAACGGACAAGTTGTTTCGAAGTATCAGGGTTTCATTCGGAAACTCGTCTGTTACAAAGGGATTTCATTTTTTTGAACTTATTTGAACTCCATAGTTTTTCTATGTTCAAAATGCACCATTCAAAGCCACATCACCAATTTTCAACCCTTTCTGACTTCATTTGTTATTTTTCATGCATTTACTGATTATTTTGATCTATAAGACCATGAAATTGAAAAGCATTTGAAATGAACTCTGAAAAGATTGAAAGTTGGCATGGTATCATCATTTCCCCCACATAGCATGTGCAAGAAAGTAGAGAGGGTTACGGTAAAAGCTGGATGCACTTCATGTACAAAATGGACAATCTGTTTCCATGTATCAGGGTTTCATACGGAAACTCGTCTGTTACAAAGGGATTTCATTTTTTAACTTATTTGAATGCCATATTTTTGTGTGTTCATAATGCACCATTCAAAGCCACATCACTAATTTTCAACCCTTTCTGACTTCATTTGTTATTTTTTATGCATTTGCTGATTATTTTGAGCTATAAGACCATGAAATTGAAAAGCATTTGAAATGAACTCTGAAAAGGTTGAAAGTTGGCATGGTATCATCATTTCACCCATATAGCATGCGCAAGAAAGTAGAGAGGGTTACGGCAAAAACTGGATGCACTTCGTGTACAAAACGGATAATCTGTTTCGAAGTATCAGAGTTCCATACGGAAACTCATCTGTTACAAAGGGATTTCATTTTTTGAACTTATTTGAACTCCATAGTTTTTCTATGTTCAAAATGCATCATTCAAAGCCATATCATCAATTTTCAACCCTTTCTTACTTCATTTGTTATTTTTTATGCATTTACTTGTTATTTTGAGCTATAAGAACATGAAATTGCAAAGAATTTGAAATGAACTCTGAAAAAGGTTGAAAGTTGGCATGGTATCATCATTTCACCCACATAGCATGTGCAAGAAAGTAGAGAGGGTTACGGCAAAAATTGGACACACTTCGTGTACAAATCGGACAATCTCTTTCCAAGTATCAGGGTTTCATACGGAAACTCGTCTGTTACAAAGGGATTTCATTTTTTTAACTTATTTGTGTTGGAAATATGGCCTAGATGGTTACGGTTTCCTGACCATGGACATTGGATGTCGTTGATAACGGGATCACATCATTAGGAGAATGATGTGATGGACAAGACCCAATCCTAAGCCTAGCACAAAGATCGTGTAGTTCGTATGCTAAAGCTTTTCTAATGTCAAATATCATTTTCTTAGACCATGAGATTGTGCAACACCCGCATACCGTAGGAATGCTTTGGGTGTACCAAACGTCACAACGTAACTGGGTGGCGATAAAGGTGCACTACGGGTATCTCCGAAAGTGTCTGTTGGGTTGGCATGAATCGAGACTGGGATTTGTCACTCCGGTTGACGGAGAGGTATCTCTGGGCCCACTCGGTAGGATATCATCATAATGTGCACAATGTGACCAAGGGGTTGATCACGGTATGATGTGTTATGGAACGAGTAAAGAGACTTGCCGGTAACGAGATTGAATAAGGTATCGGCATACCGACAATCGAATCTCGGGAAAGTACAATACCGCTAGACAAAGGGAATTGTATACGGGATTGATTGAGTCCTTGACATCGTGGTTCATCCGATGAGATCATCGTGGAACATGTGGGAGCCAACATGGGTATCCAGATACCGTTGTTGGTTATTGACCGGAGAACGTCTCGGTCATGTTTGCATGGTTCCCGAACCCGTAGGGTCTACACACTTAAGGTTCGAACACTAGGGTTATAGGGAATAGATATACGTGGTTACCGAATGTTGATCGGAGTACCGGATGAGATCCCGGATGTCACAAGGAGTTCCGGAATGATCCGGAGGTAAAGATTCATCATACGGTCACCGGAATAATTCGGGGGGTTACCGGCCGGTATTGTATCGGGACCACCGAAGGGGTTCCAGGGGTCCACCGGGAGGGTCCACCTGCCTCGGAGGGCCCTATGGGCTGTTTGTGGAGAGGGACCAGCCCCTTAGTGGGTTGGGCGCCTCCCCCTTAGGGCCCATGCGCCTAGGGTTTGGGGGAAACCCAAAAGGGGGGGCGTCCCCTTTCCTTGGGGGCTAAGGCAACCCCCTGGCCACCGCCCCCTCCTCAGATTGGATCTGAGGGTGCCGGCCCCCCTCTCCCTTGCCCCTATATATATGTGGGGGATGGGAGGGCAGCCGCACCCAAGTTCTGGCGCAGCCCTCCCCCTCTCCCAAGTCCTCCTCCTCTCCCGCGGTGCTTGGCGAAGCCCTGCAGGATTGCCACGCTCCTCCATCACCACCACGCCGTTGTGCTGCTGCTAGACGGAGTCTTCCGCAACCTCTCCCTCTCTCCTTGCTGGATCAAGGCATGGGAGACGTCACCGGGCTGTACGTGTGTTGAACGCGGAGGTGTCGTCCGTTTGGCACTAGGATCTCCGATGATTTGGATCACGACGAGTACGACTCCTTCAACCCCGTTCTCTTGAACGCTTCCGCTTAGCGATCTACAAGGGTATGTAGATGCACTCCCCTCTCTCTCGTTGCTAGTCTCTCCATAGATAGATCTTGGTGACTCGTAGGAAAATTTTGAATTTCTGCTACGTTCCTCAACAGTGGCATCATGAGCTAGGTCTATTGCGTAGTTTCTATGCACGAGTAGAACACAAGCTGTTGTGGGCGTTGATTTTGTTCAATATGCTTACCGTTACTAGTCCAATCTTGTTTCGACGGTATTGTGGGATGAAGCGGCCCGGACCGACCTTACACGTACACTTACGTGAGACAGGTTCCACCGACTGACATGCACTTGTTGCATAAGGTGGCTAGCGGGTGCCAGTCTCTCCCACTTTAGTCGAAACAGATTCGATGAAAAGGGTCCTTATGAAGGGTAAATAGCAATTGGCATATCATGTTGTGGTTTTGCGTAGGTAAGAAACGTTCTTGGTAGAAACCCATAGCAGCCACGTAAAACATGCAAACAACAATTAGAGGACGTCTAACTTGTTTTTGCAGGGTATGCTATGTGATGTGATATGGCCAAAAAGAATGTGATGAATGATATGTGATGTATGAGATTGATCATGTTCTTGTAATAGGAATCACGACTTGCATGTCGATGAGTATGACAACTGGCATGAGCCATAGGAGTTGTCTTTAATTATTGTATGACCTTCGTGTCACTGAATAACGCCATGTAATTACTTTACTTCATTGCTAAATCGTTAGTTATAGTAGTAGAAGTAATAGTTGGCGAGACAACTTCATGGAGACAAGATGATGGATATCATGATGATGGAGATCATGGTGTCATGCCGGTGACGATGATGATCATGGAGCCCCGAAGATGGAGATCAAAAGGAGCAAAATGATATTGGCCATATCATGTCACTATTTGATTGCATGTGATGTTTATCATGTTTATGCATCTTATTTGCTTAGAATGACGGTAGTAAATAAGATGATCCCTCATTAAAATTTCAAGAAAGTGTTCCCCCTAACTGTGCACCGTTGCGAAAGTTCGTCGTTTTGAAGCACCACGTGATGATCGGGTGTGATAGATTCTAACGTTCACATACAACGGGTGTAAGCCAGATTTACACACGCAAAACACTTAGGTTGACTTGACGAGCCTAGCATGTACAGACATGGCCTTGGAACACAAGAGACCGAAAGGTCGAGCATGAGTCGTATAGTAGATACGATCAACATGAAGATGTTCACCGATGATGACTAGTTCGTCTCACGTGATGACCGGACACGACCTAGTTGATTCGGATCATGTAATCACTTAGATGACTAGAGGGATGTCTATCTGAGTGGGAGTTCATTAGATGAACTTAATTATCCTGAACATAGTCAAAAGCCCTTTGCAAATTATGTCATAGCTCGCGCTTTAGTTCTACTGTTTTAGATATGTTCCTAGAGAAAATTTAGTTGAAAGTAGATAGTAGCAATTATGCGGACTGGGTCCGTAAACTGAGGATTATCCTCGTCGCTTCGTAGAAGGCTTATGTCCTTAATGCACCGCTCGGTGTGCTGAATCTCGAACGTCGTCTATGGATGTTACGAACATATGACATACACATTTTGATAACCACGTGATAGTTCAGTAATGTTAAACGGTTTAGAATAGAGGCACCGAAGACATTTTCTGGAATGTCGTAGAACATATGAGATGTTCCAAGAGCTGAAATTGGGATTTCAGGCTCGTGCCCACGTCAAGAGGTATAGGACCTCCAACGATTTTCTTAGCCTGCAAACTAAGGGAGAAAAGCTCAATCGTTGAGCTTGTGCTCGGATTGTCTGAGTACAACAATCACTTGAATCGAGTGGGAGTTGATCTTCCAGATGAGATAGTGATGTTTCTCCAAAGTCATTGCCACCAAGCTGCTAGAGCTTCGTGATGAACTATAACATATCAGGGATAGATATGATGATCCTTGAGATATTCGCGATGTTTGACACCGCGAAAGTAGAAATCAAGAAGGAGCATCAACTGTTGATGGTTGGTGAAACCACTAGTTTCAAGAAGGGCAAGGGCAAGAAGGGATACTTCATGAAACGGCAAAACAGTTGCTGCTCTAGTGAAAACCCAAGGTTGAACCCAAACCCAAGACTAACTGCTTCTGTAGTAAGGGGAACAGCCACTAGAGCAGTATTACCCTAGATACTTGGTAGATAAGAAGGCATGCAAGGTCGACGGAAGTATATTGGATATACATTATGTTAATGTGTACTTTACTAGTACTCCTACTAGCACCAGGGTATTGGATACCGGGTTGGTTGCTAAGTGTTAGTAACTTGAAATAAAAGCTACGGAATAAAAGGAGACTAGCTAAAGGTGAGTTGACGACATGTGTTGGAAGTGTTTCCAAGGTTGATATGATCAAGCATCGCACGCTCCCTCTACCATCGAGATTGGTGTTAAAACTAAATAATTGTTATTTGGTGTTTCCGTTGAGCATAGACATGATTGGATTATGTCTATTGCAATACGGTTATTCATTTAAGGAAGAATAATGATTACTCTGTTTATTTGAATAATACCTTCAATGGTCTTGCACCTAAAAGGAATGGTTTATTGAATCTCGATTGTAGTGATACACATTTTCATGCCAAAAGATATAAGATAGTAATGATAGTACCACCTACTTGTGGCACTGCCATGTAAGTCATATTGGTGTAAAACGCATGAAGAAGCTCCATGTTGATGGAGCTTTGGACTCACTCATTTTTGAAAAGTTTGAGACATGCGAACCATGTCTATTGGTGTATACGCATAAAGAAACTCCATGCAGATGGATCGTTTGGACTCACTTGATTTTGAATCACTTGAGATATGCAAATCATACCACATGGGCAAGATGACTGAAAGCCTCGTCTTCAGTAAAATGGAACAAGAAACCAACTTGTTGGAAATAATACATTTTGATGTGTGCAGTCCAATGAGTGCTGAGGAACACAGTGGATATCGTTATGTTCTTACTTCCCGGATGATTTGAGTAGATACTGTGTATATTTACTTGATGAAACACAAGTATGAATTATTGAATGGTTCAAGTAATTTCAGAGTGAAGTTGAAGATCATCGTGACAAGAGGATAAAATGTCTATGATATGATCATAGAGATGAGTATCTGAGTTACAAGATTTGGCACGCAATTTAGACATTATGGAAATTGTTTCACAATTAATACCGCTTGGAACACCATAGTGTGATGGTGTGTCCGAACATCATAGTTGCACCCTATTGGATATGGTGTGTACCATGATGTCTCTTATCGAATTAACACTATCGTTCATGGGCTAGGCATTAGAGACAACCACACTCACTTTAATAGGGTACCGCGTAATTCCATTGAGATGACACCGTATGAACTATGGTTTAGAGAAACCTAAGCTGTCGTTTCTTGAAAGTTTGGGGCTGCGACGCTTATGTGAAAAGGTTTCATCGTGATAAGCTCGAACCCAAAACGGATAAATACATCTTCATAGGATACCCAAAATGGTTGGGTATACCTCCTATCTCAGATCCGGAAGCAAGAGTAATTGTTTCTAGAAACGAGTCCTTTCTCGAGAAAAAAGTTTCTCTCAAAAGATTTGAGTGGGAGGATGGTGGAGACTTGATGAGGTTATTGAACCATCACTTCAACTAGTGTGTAGCAGGGGCACAGGAAGTTGTTCCTATGGCACCTACACCAATTGAAGTGGAAGCTGATGATAGTGATCATGGAGCTTCGGATCAAGTCACTACCGAACCTCGTAGGTTCGCAAGGATACATACTACTTCAGAGTGGTACGTAATCCTGTCTTGGAGGTCATGTTGTTGGACAACAATGAACCTACGAGCTATGAAGAAGCGATGGTGGGCCTGGATTCTGACAAATGGCTCGAGGCCATAAAATCTGAGAGAGGATCCATGTATGAAAACAAAGTGTAGACTTTGGAAGAAATACTTGATGGTCTTAAGGCTGTTGGGTACAGATGGATTTTAAAAGGAAGACAGACAATGATGGTAAGTATCACCATTAAGAAAGCTCGACTTGTCGTTAAGATTTTTCCGACAAGTTCAAGGAGTTGACTACGATGAGACTTTCTCACTCGTAGCGACGCTAAGAGTCTGTTGGAATTATATTAGCAATTACTGCATGATTTATGAAATCTTGCAGATAGGATGTCAAAACATTGTTGCCTCGATGTTATTCTTGAGGAAAAGTTGTATGTGATACAACCAGAAGGGTTTGTCAGTCCTGAAAGACGCTAACAAGTATGCAAAGCTCCAACAATCCTTCTAAGGAGTGGAGTAAGCATCTCGGAGTTGGAATATATGCTTTGATGAGATGATCAAAGATTTTGGGTTTATACAAAGTTTATGAGAAACTTGTATTTCCAAAAAAGTGAGTGGGAGCACTATAGAATTTCTGATGAGTATATGTTATTGACATATTGTTGATCAGAAATGATGTAGAATTTCAGGAAAGCATATAGGGTTGTTTGAAAGGTGTTTTTCAATAGAAAACTTGGATTAAGCTGCTTGAAGATTGAGCATCAAGATCTATGAGGATAGATCAAAAATCGCTAAATGTTACTTTCAAATGAGCACATACCATGACATGATCTTGAAGGTGTTCAAGATGGATCAGTCAAAGAAGGAGTTCTTGCCTAAGTTATAAGGTATGAAGTTAAGAGTTAAAGCTCGACCACGGCAGAAGAGAGAGAAAGGACGAAGGTCGTCCCCTATGCTTCAGACGTAGGCTCTATAGTATGCTATGATGTGTACCGCACCAGAAGTGTGCCTTGCCATGAGTCAGTCAAGGGGTACAAGAATGATCCAGGAAGGGATCATTGGACAACAGTCAAAAATTGTCCTTGGAGTAAATAAGGACATGTTTCTCGATTATGGAGGTGATAAAGAGTTCAGCATAAAGGGTTACGTCGATGCAAGCTTTAACACCTATCTAAGTGACTCTGAGTAGCAAACCGGATACGTATAGTGGAGCAACCATTTGGAATAGCTCCAAGTGGAGCGTGGAAGCAGCGTTTACAATATGACCTAGAGATTTGCGAAATACATACAAATCTAAATGTTGCAGACCCGTTGACTAAAACCTCTCTCACAAGCAAAACATGATCAAACCCCAGAACTCATTGAGTCTTAATCACATGATGATGTGAACTAGTTTGGTGACACTAGTAAACTCTTTGGATGTTGGTCACATGGCGATGTGACCTGTCAGTGTTAAATCACATGGCGATGTGAACTAGATTATTGACTCTAGTGCAAGTGGGAGACTGTTGGAAATATGCCCCAGAGGCAATAATAAATGAGTTATTATTATATTTCCTTGTTCGGGATAATCGTTTATTATCCATGCTATAATTGTATTGATAGGAAACTCAGATACATGTGTGGGTACATAGACAACACCATGTCCCTAGTAAGCCTCTAGTTGACTAGCTCGTTGATCAATAGATGGTTACGGTTTCCTTACCATGGACATTGGATGTCGTTGATAACGGGATCACATCATTAGGAGAATGATGTGATGGACAAGACCCAATCCTAAGCCTAGCAGAAAGATCGTGTAGTTCGTATGCTAAAGCTTTTCTAATATAAAGTATCATTTCCTTAGACCATGAGATTGTGCAACTCCCAGATACCGTAGGAATGCTTTGGGTGTACCAAACGTCACAACGTAACTGGGTGGCTATAAAGGTGCACTACGGATATCTCCGAAAGTGTCTGTTGGGTTGGCACGAATCGAGACTAGGATTTGTCACTCCGGTTGACGGAGGGGTATCTCTGGGCCCACTCGGTAGGACATCGTCATAATGTGCACAATGTGACCAAGGGGTTGATCACGGGATGATGTGTTATGGAACGAGTAAAGAGACTTGCCGGTAACGAGATTGAATAAGGTATCGGCATACCGACGATCGAATCTCGGGCAAGTACAATACCGCTAGACAAAGGGAATTGTATATGGGATTGATTGAGTCCTTGACATCGTGGTTCATCCGATGAGATCATCGTGGAACATGTGGGAGCCAACATGGGTATCCAGATCCCGCTGTTGGCTATTGACCGAAGAACGTCTCGGTCATGTCTGCATGGTTCCCGAACCCTTAGGGTCTACACACTTAAGGTTCGATGACACTAGGGTTATAGGGAATAGATATACGTGGTTACCGAATGTTGTACGGAGTCCCGGATGAGATCCCGGACGTCACGAGGAGTTCCGGAATGATCCGGAGGTAAATATTTATATATGCGAAGTCATCATACGGTCACTGGAATAATTCGGAGGGTTATCGGTATTGTACCGGGACCACCGAAGGGGTTCCGGGGGTCCACCGGGAGGGTCCACCTGCCCCGGAGGGCCCTATGGGCTGTTTGTGGAGAGGGACCAGCCCCTTAGTGGGCTGGGTGCCTCCCCCCTTAGGGCCCATGCGCCTAGGGTTTGGGGGAAACCCTAAAGGGGGGCGCCCCCTTGCCTTGGGGGGCAAGGCAACCCCCCTGGCCGCCGCCCCCTCCTCAGATTGGATCTGAGGGGGCCGGCCCCCCTCTCCCTTGCCCCTATATATATGTGGGGGATGGGAGGGCAGCCGCACCCAAGTTCTGGCGCAGCCCTCCCCCTCTCCCAGGTCCTCCTCCTCTCCCGCGGTGCTTGGCGAAGCCCTGCAGGATTGCCACGCTCCTCCATCACCACCACGCCGTTGTGTTGTTGCTGGACGGAATCTTCCCCAACCTCTCCCTCTCTCCTTGCTGGATCAAGGCATGGGAGACGTCACCGGGCTCTACGTGTGTTGAACGCGGAGGTGTCGTCCGTTCGGCACTAGGATCTCTGGTGATTTGGATCACGACGAGTACGACTCCTTCAACCCCGTTCTCTTGAACGCTTCCGCTTAGCGATCTACAAGGGTATGTAGATGCACTCCCCTCTCTCTCGTTGCTAGTCTCTCCATAGATAGATCTTGGTGACTCGTAGAAAAAATTTGAATTTCTGCTACATTCCCCAACAATTTGAATTCCATATTTTTTGTAGGTTCAAAATTCACCATTCAAAGCCACATCACCAATTTTCAACCCTTTCTGACTTCATTTGTTATTTTTCATTCATTTACTGATTATTTTGAGCAATAAGACCATGAAATTGAAAAGCATTTAAAATGAACTCTGAAAAGGTTGAAAGTTGGCATGGTATCATCATTTCATCCACATAGCATGTGCAAGAAAGTAGAGAGGGTTACGGCAAAAACTGGACGCACTTCGTGTACAAAACGGACACTCTTTTTCCAAGTATCAGGGTTTCATACGGAATCTCGTCTGTTACAAAGGGATTTCATTTTTTTGAACTTATGTGAACTCCATATTTTTCTGTGTTCAAAATGCACCATTCAAAGCCACATCACCAATTTTCAACCCTTTCTGACTTCATTTGTTATTTTTCATGCATGTACTGATCATTTTGAGCTATAAGACCATGAAATTGAAAAGTATTTGAAATGAACTCTGAAAAGGTTGAAAGTTGGCATGGTATCATCATTTCACCCACATAGCATGTGCAAGAAATTAGAGAGGGTTACGGTAAAAACTAGATGTACTTCGTGTACAAAACGGATAATCTCTTTCGAAGTATCAAGATTTCATACGGAAACTCGTCTGTTACAAAGGGATTTCGTTTTTTTGAACTTATTTGAACTCCGTAGTTTTTGTGTGTTCAAAATGCATCATTCAACACATCACCAATTTTCAACCCTCTCTGGCTTCATTTGTCATTTTTCATGCATTTACTGATTATTTTGAGCTATAAGACCATGAAATTGAAAATCATTTGAAATGAACTCTGAAAAGGTTGAAAGTTGGCATGGTATCATCATTTCACCCACATAGCATGTGCAAGAAAGTAGAGAGGGTTACGACAAAAACTGGATGCACTTCGTGTACAAAACGGACAATCTCTTTCGAAGTATCAGGGTTTCATACGGAAACTCGTCTGTTACAAATACACCATTCAAAGCCACATCACCAATTTTCAACCCTGATCTCATGAATAGATATGTGACCAAATTAATAGAAGTTCATCATCACATTAAAACTAAAGTACATACGTAGTTCTCATTGAACAACATATAGCTCTCCAGAGTATCTAATTAAACCATACAGTGAAATTATGTAAAACATTTCAATGCAACAACAAATGCGATCATAATCGCAACCAAGGTAACAACTGATCCAACTGCATAATGATACCAAGCCTCGGTATGAATGGCATATTTTCTAATCTTTTTAATCTCCAACCGCATTGCATCCATCTTGATCTTGTGATCATCGACGACATCCGCAACATGCAACTCCAATATCATCTTCTCCTCCTCAATTTTTCTTATTTTTTCCTTCAAGTAATTGTTTTCTTGAACTAAATTTAACCTCTCGACAATAGGGTCGATTGGAATTTTCGGTTCAACAACCTCCTAGATAAATAAAATCTATGTCACGTTGGTCGGCATAATTGTCATAAACAATAAATGAAACAAATAGTTATCAAAAGATAATATATACCACAACTGAATCATAGACAGGACGAGGGCCGACGGGGGCAGATACCAAACCATCGCACTATATAATAACAAGGAAAAATAAAAGTAAGAATATTAGACAAGTATCTATCTGAAGTAAGATTTTTTTTCTTTCAGAAAGAAGATAAGAACAAGAGGCTCACCATGGTGGTGCCGGCGACGAGATTGGCGCGGGCGATTGACGGCGGTGAAGACGGGGAAGGGACGTGACGGACCGCTAAACCTAGACAAATCTCAGGGAAAATGGAGCTTGGAGGTCGAGTTTCGAGAGGAGAAAGATTAACTAGTGTGGCTCGGACATTTCATCGAACACTTCATGTGCATAGGAGGTCAGCTAGAGCACCCAAATGCCCACCCCTCGCCGGCCAGAAAAAACAGAGCACTGTGGGAGTGCTCTGCTGAGGCGATGGGGTATATATAGGCAACTCATTTGTCCCGGTTCATGATAGAAACCGGGACTAAAGCCCGGCAATTTGTCCCGGTTCAATCCATGAACCGGGACCAATGGTTGTGGGCCAGGAGTGAGGACCATTGGTCCTGATTCGTGCCTAGAACCGGGACAAATGGGTCCAGACGAACCGGGACCAATGCCCACGACGCCCCGGCCGCCCCCTTGGGCTCATGAACCGGGACTAATGCCCCCCATGGGTCCCGGTTCGTGAAGAACCAGGACTAATGGGCTGGCCAGGCCCAAACCAAAGCCCTGTTTTCTACTAGTGGGTGACTCCTACAACTAAGACCACAATAGCTATCAGAGTTATGGAGCAAAACCCAACTGAACAAATTCATAGAGAAATTGCTGCACTAGAGGGATTAATGTGTCATCGATTTGACATACAGGTCCATAACCATGATTTAATATGGGAGCTGTGGACCACTCCCCCTGTTTTGTCATGCAACTATTGCAATGGATTGGGAGCTCTCTATTCAGATTTCAGAGTCCATGTTTCCTTTTCGACCGAGGTGAAGGGACGATTCAAGCGAGTACAAACTGTAGTTCCACAGAACACCATAAGCATGACGATCCACCATACCATAGTAATGCAAATAATCATGGAAATATGATGAACCGTGGAGCTCTTTGCTAGCAGGGAATCGAAACTATATATATGCAAGCAGAAGTCCTTTGTTGGCTAGGTAAAACAGTTGATACTCCATACCCTTTTTTCCTGAGATATTAGAGTTAACCAATACAACGAGCAATTTTGCTTCAGAGAATATGTGAAACCATGCCGGTGTTGGTCAAAGTTGTAGTGTAAAGAATGCCAAAGACAGCCGTTGAGTGAGAGTGATGCGCGCTTTCCTCTGTTCAATCGCAATTTTTTTTCTTTCAGCAACCCTTGGCAGACAGATGTTGAAGTGCAATTGCAATAGCAAAATATCATGGATAATATTACCATTCCGCCTGTTCTAAAATATATTTATTCATTTTTTAACAAAACAGTGTGTATATTTATTAATGAAACACGTAGTCATTACAATCTTGTCTCACCTGATCCAACACACAGGTTGGGACTAAATGAAACATTACCCACCACACACATCATTCAAACAGAATCTAGTGATGCCTTCGGTGACGTTGACTGGTGTAGTAGCAAATAGGCCCTAGCACGATCACCACACCTCGCCACTGTCACCCTCAGCACAGCCCGAGGCTGCAGTACTCTTCTTATATTCACGATGGCATCCACATTTAGCTTTTACCATCCCATCTCATAGGCCTCTTCCATTTAATTATTTACCGGGCTTTATTTAAACTGCTTCAGATTTCCTGGTTCATCCATAAGAAAAATAAGTTTGCTCTCATATATTCATTGCATTTATCCAATATTACCATCAGGACCCAATCCGGCCTACACGCCTAGTTCTCATATATTCATTGCATTTATGCAATATTCTTGACATCTGCATTTAACTTGGTACTCCTTCCGTAAACTAATATAAGAGCGTTTAGAATACTAAAGTAGTGATCTAAACGCTCTTATATTAGTTTACAGAGGGAGTATTTTTTTCCATGAACGGAACCTTACACGCCTAGTTCTTAGCAAACTTTTCATGGTGCCTTTCTAACTGTTAAAACTAATACTACCTTGGTTCTCTTCCAAGAAATCATGTTCGCATTCATCCTGTGTACGTACTGTTGGCAACGACTTCACCAGATTGAATAGGCCTGGGATATGTACTGTACAAAGCCTTGCATCTCTGTAAGTGACTAATATAAGATATTTATTTTTCTCTGTCATGCACGGTAAGCTTGCTCCAGATGTGGAAGATCAGTTGGAGAGAACATTGCTCCAAACAAAGCAACACCGGAGACGTCAAATATGATTAAGCTGCAATTTCAACTAGTACATATGAATGACAGTAAATAAATATCTTCTCATGCATGCATACTTGCGAAGTGTAGAAATGGCATCAATCTGAATATTGGGAGCCCCAGTGTGGACGGTTGTGTGTTATTGGTTGATGATCTTGAGCAGATCTTGTAGTAAATATATTCGAGGGGCCTCATCAACTCTTGCTTTTGCAAAATGTCGAATGCCTAGAACTTATCCTACACCATGTAGGAAACATCAGAGCCTATGACAGAGGAGGGGGGGAGGGGGGGGGGGTCTACTGAAACATTGTGCGCTTCCGGTGCGTCTTCTGAGTCCATTAAGCTGCAGGCCATGATATACCTTTTCTAGACTTCCAGCCACGTTAAATGTTCGGAGGCAAATTATTGGTGAGGCCATGGAGCGGCACCGGTCATGCAGGACTGAAGGTATATCTGTGGAAATTCCCATTCAGTGCTCTGTTTTTCCAATTGCATCCATCTACATATATAGTATAAACAGATTCCCTTAGTGGCCATTTCTGTTACGAAAAACACAGTTGAAACTCACGGCGTAAACAAGTTCATTGTTTACTCATTGCAAGCAAACCATAGGCAACCTCTCCACGTAGAAAAAGATGGAACTTACAAACAGAGTTTAAAAGGAACAACAAAATGCATACAGAATTAGGTAGCCATACAACAGGTCCAGGTTTCTTTTTTTTTAAATCCTCAGTTTTCACTAGGAGAAAATAAGTAAAAGCATTTTATGCGCTTCCTTCGTAAACATAATCAACTTCAGATATAGACTTCATAACGTAGCCATCCAACAGAATTAGTGGGGTGTCAAGGGAAGCTTTAAGCCCAGGTTCGTTTTGTATTGACGGCAGTCTTCTGAATCATATAGTGTTTATGTTGTGTCCAGTCAATATCGATGGACGGTCGGTTTCCACTATCTAGGGCATAACAGAAGGTAAGAATGGGAGCATTCTAGGAGAAGGATGCCGAATTAACACATCATCAACTTGAGATACAAGGTACATAGGTGCAATTTAGACATGAGAGGTCTGGACCAAATATCCCCCGTCTTATCATGCAACTGTTGCAATAGATTGGGAGCTTTTGGTTCAGATTTCAGAGTTCCGTTTTTTCTTTTCGGCATAGGTGAAGGTGTGACTCCAGTAGTAAATCAGCATTTTCTGCGAAATACAGTAAGCATGATGATCTACCATGTCATGGTAACGAAAATGATCGTGGCAAAATGATGACCCGAGGAGCTCTTTGATTTTTATTTTTATTTTTTGAAAAGGGGTGCAACCCCAGCCTCTGCATCAATAAGATGCATACGGCTCATAAAATTAAAATAGAGAGTGTCACAAAGTCTTCAGCAGGTTTAAAGTAAAAAAGACGACAAGCCGCTCAGACGAGCGTAAACATAAAGCCACAACCGGCTGGCAAAAAATAGGAGCACTACATGCCTATCCTATTACATGACCGCCATCCAAACCGGTTGAAAATAACCCGAGCTACCATCTCCCATCGGGTAGACGCAGTAGCCAAATGCCCCCTGTCCTTCATCGGAGTGAGTAGCGACCACATACGGATCAACGCTGTGGCCCTGAAGATAACCTGCAAAAAATGAAAGTTCGTTGCTCTGTTAAAAACCAAATCATTTCTGCAGTTCCATACTGCCCATAACAAGGCACACGCGCCAACACGAATAAGTCTTGCTAAAACCAAGTCTACCCCATCAAGCCATGTTCCAAACAACATATTGATAGAAGTAGGTGGAATAATATTGAAGGCAATATGAATCGAACGCCAAAGAAGCTTAGCCAGTGGACAATCCAGAAAGAGGTGCCTGATAGTTTCATTACAATCGCAGAAACTACATCTAGCAGAACCCACCCAATTGCGTTTTGCCAGATTATCCTTTGTCAAAATTACTTTTTTATGCACAAACCACATAAACACTTTAATTCGCAAAGGTACCTTAACTTTCCAGACATGTCTGGAGCAAGGAATGACACTAGTATTAATGACATCCAGATACATGGATTTAACCGAGAACCTACCGTCCTTTGTCAATTTCCAAAACAACCTATCTGGATCCTGAGACAGTTGGACATCCATCAGCCGTCGTACAAGATGAAGCCATGCCTCCCATCGTTCACCCACTAGTGTCCTCCGGAAGCTAATATTGAGGAGCTCTTTGATAGCAGGGGAATCCACAACAATTCATACTGCACATTTTGCTTCACCGAATTTGTGAACCAATATAGAGATGTTGCTGGGTATAGTATAAATAATGCCAAAATGAGCCCTTGGGTAGTAGAAAAAGGGTTAAATCTGAGACACATTAGTGCCGGTTTGATTTTGAGCCGGCACTAATGTGTCCATTAGTGCCGGTTCCAACGGCTAGCCGGCCGCTCTCATTAGTACCAGTTCGTGGTGAACCTTTAGCACCGTTCATGCCATGAACCGGTACTAAAGAGAGTGGTCGCAGGATGTTGTCAGTCTGGGGCCCCTCCAGCACCTTTAGTACCGGTTCGTGGCACGAACCGGTACTAAAGGTCCTCGTACATAAAACCTTTGTCCACCCGAGCTCGCTCTGTTCTTCCCCTTTCCCCTCTCCTCCTCTGTTCTTTCCCTCTCTTCCTCGAGCTCATCACACATTTTGCCCAAAATTTGTCAAGATTTGAAGGCCCCCATCCATTCAAATGATCACAAAGGTTAGCAACTGTGTCCTTTCATCTCTCATTGCTAGATTAGCTCTTGCAATGCTTTGTATAGTGATTGCATTACTATGGCATGGTAGATCATCATGTTTGTTGTGTTCTGCATGAATGCCATTTTCATCACTGGAATCACAAGTAGACCTTTGCCGAAAACAAAACATGGAACTCTGAAATCATTTTGTTAACTACATGAAAACTCTGAAATATCAATCCAAAGCTCCCAATCCATGGCAACAATTGTATGGTAAAAATTTCGTCACATATTTTAGCATCAGTGGAATGGCAATATTATCCATGATATTTGGTAACACTTGGTGTATTGTATTACTCAAAGCAGACCAAGCAATACCACAACATCAGATTAAAATGGTTCAGTCAAACTACAACACTACAAAAATAGACTCAAGCAATGGCACTGAGTAAGATGACGGTTTTGCCTAGCAGCGCTGCCCACAAGTAGCCACTACACCACGAACCCCTATATAGCTACGCATGTGCTCCAATGAAATAACCATGCGATTGAAGCCCCACTTCCCACGATTATCTTTTCCACAACCAGTTCCTTAGTAATAAGTGCATAGATTAAGTAACTTCTCCTTAAACTGAGTAAATAGCATAAAACTATTACTTTACGGGTTAGGGTTTCAAAAACCTACTGGATTTATTTTTTTCGCTGATAACTACCAAGTCAGGGCTGTTTCAAAAAACCCCAAATCATGTTTGTTAAAAAATTAAACATGTTTATGACAGGTCGGGCCCACCACTAAACGCACCGTTTGGTTGACCGTTCATTTGACTGTTAACTGACTTGTGGGGGACACATGTCAGCGCCTCATCCACATATTTCTTTATGGATTAGCCCCTACAAATATTTTAAAAAAGCAATCGGGTCCCTAGAATCAATTTCAAAAAGCAATCGGGTCCTTGGACTGTCGCCGCCGCGCCTCCAAAGGGCTCTGCCCGTGGTCGCCGTTGTGCCTCCATGGGGCTCCGCCCGTGGTCGCCGCTGCACGTCGCCATGGGTGGTCGCCACCGCGCGCGCCGCCATGGGGTTCCGCTCGCGGTCACCGCACGCCATGGGGCTTCGCCCATAGTCGTCGCCGCGCGCCATGGGGCTCTGCCCGTGGTCGTCGCCGCGCGCCATGGGCTCCAAACGCGGTCGCCATGCGCGCCAGGGGGGTCCGCCTGCGGTCATCGTCGCGCCGCCACGTGACGCCTGGAGTCGCCGCCGTCGGCGCGCCTGCAGTCGTCGCCCGCCAGTGGTCGCCGCTTGGGTTGCATCCTCGCCCCATTGGGCTGCTCCGTCTACGCGCGGTCGGCGGTGCGTGTAGAGAAGTAGGCGGGCCGGAGGAGCGCCGGGGGTTGACCCCCGGCACTCGCCGGCGGCGAGCGGACCAGTCGTTTTTCCCATTCTATCTTCTTCCCACTGTTGCCCTGGTTGCCCTTTTTTTAACTGGTTGCTGTGATAATTTGCTCCATGGCTGACATGTGGCCCCCACAAGTCAGTTAACAGTCAAACGAACGATAAAAAAAGGTGCGTTTAGTGGCGTGCCCGACCTGTCATAAACATGTTTAATTTTTTAACAAAGAGGATTTGACTTTTTTGAAACAACTAACCCCTGACTTGGTAGTTATCAGCGAAAAAAATAAATCCAGTAGTTTTTTGAAACCCTAACTGTAAAGTAGTAGCTTTATGCTATTTACTCACATCTATTACAAACAGATTCGCTCACTGGCCATTTTTGTTAGGAAAAACGACAGTTGAAACTCACGGCGTAAACAGGCTCAGTGTTTATTTATTGCAAGCAGACCATAGCCAACCTCTCCAAGTATAAAAAGATGGAACTTGGAAACAGAGTCTAAAAGGAATAGCAAAATGCATACATAATTAGGTAGTCATACAACAGGTCAACGTTTCTTATTTTCAAAAAAAAAAATACTCAGTTTTTGGTTTTCACTAGGAGAAAATCAGAAAAAGCATTGTAGGTTGATGTCTACTACGCAACCTTCTTCTTGTAGACGTTGTTGGGCCTCCAAGTGCAGAGGTTTGTAGGACAGTAGCAAATTTCCCTCAAGTGGTTGACCTAAGGTTTATCAATCCGTGGGATGCGTAGGATGAAGATGGTCTCTCTCAAAAAACCCTGCAACCGAATAGTATAGAGTCTCTTGTGTCCCCAACACACCCAGTACAACGGTAAATTGTATAGGTGCACTAGTTCGGTAAAGAGATGGTGATACAAGTGCAATATGGATGGTAGATATAGGTTTTTCTAATCTGAAAATATAAAAACAGCAAGATAGCAAGTGGTAAAAGTGAGCGAAGACGGTATTGCAATGGTTCAAAACAAGGCCTAGGGTTCATACTTTCACTAGTGCAAACTCTCTCAACAATGATAACATAATTAGGTCATATAACAATCCCTCAACATGCAACAAAGAGTCACTCCAAAGTCACTAATAGCGGAGAACAAACGAAGAGATTATTGTAGGGTACGAAACCACCTCAAAGTTATTCTTTCCGATCAATCATTGGGCTATTCCTATAAGTGTCACAAACAGCCCTAGAGTTCGTAGTAAAATAACACCTTAAGACACACATCAACCAAAACCCTAATGTCAGTTAGATACTCCAATGTCACCTCAAGTATCCGCGGGTATGATTATACGATATGCATCATACAATCTCAGATTCATCTATTCAAACCAACACAAAGAACTTCAAAGAGTGCCCCAAAGTTTCTATCGGAGAGTCAAGACGAAAACGTGGGCCAATACCTATCCATAAGTTCACAAGGTCACTGAACCCGCAAGTTAATCACCAAAACATACATCAAGTAGATCACGTGAATATCCCATTGTCACCACAGATAAGCACATGCAAGACATACATAAAGTGTTCTCAAATCCTTAAATACTCAATCCGATAAGATAACTTCAAAGGGAAAACTCAATCCATTACAAGAAGGTAGAGGGGGAGAAACATCATAAGATAGCAATGCTCGTGGTACATCAAGATCGTGCCATATAAAGAACACGAGAGAGAGAGAGAGAGAGAGAGAGAGAGAGAGAGAGAAAGAGAGAGAGAGAGAGACAGAGACAGAGACAGAGAGAGAGAGAGAGAGAGAGAGATCAAACAGATAGCTACTGGTACATACCCTCAGCCCCGAGGGTGAACTACTCCCTCCTCGTCATGAAGAGCGCCGGGATGATGAAGATGGTCATCGGTGATGGTCCCCCCCCCCCTCTGGCAGGGTGTCGGGACAGGGTCTCGATAAGTTTTTGGTGGCTACAGAGGCTTACGGCGGAGGAACTCCCGGTCTAGGTTCTTTTTGGGGGTTTCTGGTCCATAAAAATCCCCATAAATTGGTAGGTTAATTGGACTCCGTTTGGTATTCCTTTTCTGTAAAACTCAAAACAAGGAAAAAACTGAAACTGGCACTGGGCTCTAGGTTAATAGGTTAGTCCCAAAAATCATATAAAATAGCATATAAAACATCCAAGATGGATAATATAATAGCATGGAACAATCAAAAATTATAGATACGTTGGAGACGTATCAAGCATCCCCAAGCTTAATTCCTGCTTGTCCTCGAGTGGGTGAATGATAAAAACAGAATTTTTTATGTGGAATATTACCTAACATATTTATCAATGTAATCTTCTCTATTGTGGTAATAATATTCAGATCCATAAGATTCAAAACAAAAGTTTAATATTGACATAAAACAATAATACTTCAAGCATACTAACAAGGCAATTATGTCTTCTCAAAATAACATGGCCAAAGCAAGCTATCCCTACAAAATCATATAGTCTGGCTATGCTCCATCTTCATCACACAAAATACTCAAATCATGCACAACCCCGGTTTCAGCCAAGAAATTGTTTCATACTTTAGTATTCTCAAACTTTTTCAACTTCCACACAATACATGAGGGTGAACCATGGACATAGCACTATAAGTGGAATAGAATGGTGGTTGTGGAGAATAAAAAAAAAGAAGATAATCTCACATCAACTAGGCGTATCAATGGGCTATGGAGATGCCCATCAATAGATATCAATGTGAGTGAGTAGGGATTGCCATGCAACGGATGCAGTAGAGCTATAAGTTTATGAAAGCTCAAAAAAAACTAAGTGGGTGTGCATCCAACTCGCTTGCTCACGAAGACCTAGGGCAATTTAAGGAAGCCCATCATTGGAATATACAAGCCAAGTTCTATAATGAAAAATTCCCACTAGTATATGGAAGTGACAACATAGCAGAGTCTCTATCATAAAGATCATGGTGCTACTTTGAAGCACAAGTGTGGTAAAAGGATAGTAGCATTGCCCCTTCTCTCTTTTTCTCCCATTTTTTTGGCCTTTTTTTATTATTATTATTTTTCGTCCGCAGTCTCATCCCGACTTGTGGGGGAGTCATAGTCTCCATCATCCTTTCCTCACTGGGACAATGCTCTAATAATGAAGATCATCGCGTTTTTATTTACTTACAACTCAAGAATTACAACTCAATGCTTAGAACAAAATATGACTCTATGTGAATGTCTCCGGCAGTGTACCGGGATGTGCAATGATTAAAGAGTGACATGTATGAAAGAATTATGAACGGTGGCTTTGCTAGAAATACGATGTCAACTACATGATCATGCAAAGCAATATGACAATGATGAAGTGTGTTACAATAAATGGAACGATGGAAAGTTGCATGGCAATATATCTCAGAATGGCTATGGAAATGCCATAATAGGTAGGTATGGTGGAAGTTTTGAGGAAGGTATACGGTGGGTGTATGGTACCGGCAAAAGTTGCGCGGTACTAGAGATGCTAGCAGTGTTGGAAGGGTGAGAGTGCGTATAATCCATGGACTCAACATTAGTCATAAAGAACTCACATACTTATTGCAAAAATTTATTAGTCATCAACACAAAGTACTACGCACATGCTCCTAGGGGAAGGGTTGGTAGGAGTTAACCATCACGCGATCCCGACCTCCACTCATAAGAAAGACAATCAATAAATAAATCATGCTCCAACTTCATCAAATAACGGTTCACCATACGTGCATGCTACGGGAATCACAAACTTTAACTCAAGTATTTCTCAAATTCACAATTACTCCACTAGCATGGCTCTAATATCTCCATTCTCATATCTGAAAATAATCATAAGGAATCAAACTTCTCATAGTATTCGATGCACTTTATATGAAATTTTTTATTATATCCCTCTTGGATGCCCATCATATTAGGACTAAATTCATAACCAATGCAAATTACCATGCTATTCTAAAAAACTCTCAAAATAATATAAGTGAAGCCTGAGAGTTCATCTATTTCTTCAAACTAAAACCACCATCGTGCTCTAGAAGATATAAGTGAAGCACTAGAGCAAATGACAAACTACTCCAAAAGATATAAGTGAAGATCAATGAGTAGTCAAATAATTATGTAACTATGTGAAGACTCTCTAACATTTAAGAATTCAGATCTTGGGATATTATTCAAACAGCAAGCAAAACAAAATAAAAGAAAATGATGCTCCAAGCAAAACACATATCATGTAGTGAATAAAAATATAACTCCAAGGAAAGTTACCGATGAACGAAGACGAAAGAGGGGATGCCATCCGGGGCATCCCCAAGCTTAGGCTCTTGGTTGTCCTTGAATATTACCTGGGGTGCCTTGGGCATCCCCAAGCTTAGGCTCTTGCCACTCCTTATTCCGTAGTCCATCGAAACTTCACCCAAAACTTGAAAACCTCACAACACAAAACTCAACCGAAAATCTCATGAGCTCCGTTAGTATAGGAAAATAAATCACCACTTAGGTACTGTTGTGAACTTATTCTAAATTCATATTGGTGTTATATGTACTTTATTCCAACTTCTCTATGGTTCATACCCTCTGATACTACTCATAGATTCATCAAAATAAGCAAACAGCACATAGAAAACAGAATCTGTCAAAAACAGAAGTGTCTGTAGTAATCTGTAAATCTCGGATACTTCTGTAACTCCAAAATTCCAGCCAAATTAGGAAAATCTGAGAAATTTGCGTAATAATCCATAGCAAAAAGAGTCAGATCAAAAGCACGTTTCTATGAATTAGTAAAACTAATTTACTGGGCACAAAAGTTTCTGATTTTCAGCACGATCAACACAAGTATCATCGCAAGGACGCAAGCTATCCCAAAGGTCTTACTTGGCACTTTATTGAAACAAAAGCTATAAAACATGATTACTACAGTATCTTAATCATGTGAAGACACAAAAACAGTAGGGGTAAATATTGGGTTGTCTCCCAACAAGCGTTTTCTTTAATGCCTTTCTAGCTAGGCATGATGATTTCAAGGATGCTCATATAAAAGATAAGAATTGAAACATAAAGAGAGCATCATGAAACATATGACTAACACATTTAAGTCTAACCCACTTCCTATGCATATGGATTTTGTGAGCAAACAATTTATGGGAGCAAGAATCAACTAGCATAGGAAGGCAAAACAAGCATAACTTCAAAACTTCAAGAACATACAGAGGAAACTTGATATTATTACAATTCCTACAGGCATATATTCCTCCCTCATAATAATTTTCAGTAGCATCATGAATGAATTAAACAATATAACCATCACATAAATCATTCTTTTCATGATCCCCAAGCATATCAATTTTATTACTCTCCACATAAGCAAAAAATTTCTCATTCGGAATAGTGGGAGTATCATAAGAAACTCGAATACTATAAATTGTTTCCACATTAAAAGAGTAATGTTCAGAAAAAGGGTAATCATAATCATGACAAGTTTTATAAATTTAATCATCACTACTTTTTATAGCATAAGTATCATCACAATTATCATCATAAGTAGCAACTTTGTTCGCATCATAATCAATTGAAACCTCTTCCAAGATAGTGGAATCATTACTAAATAAAGTCATGAACTCTCCAAATCCACTTTTATAATTATCACAATAAGATTCAACACCCTACAAAATAGTGGGATCATTACTTCCTAAAGTTGACACTCTTCCAAACCCACTTTCATCAATATAATCATCATAAGTAGGAGGCATGCTATCGTCATAATAAATTTGCATATCAAAACTTTGGAGACTAAAAATATCGTCTTCATTAAACATAGGATCCCCAAGCTTGGGACAAACATTAACTGCAGCAAATAAATTCTCAACCATGTCATTCTCCTCAAACATAGCATCCCCAAGCTTGGGTATTTGCATATCATAAGCATAATCACTCTCATCGTTAATAGTATGGATAGTACCAATAGTATAACAATTATCATCGTCACAATCAGTAATAGGAGCAACATCATTTGGGAGGGGTACCTTTTTACCTTTACTTCTCCGTCTTTACTTTTTCTTCTTCACATTATGTGTGGGTTTAATCCTCTTTTTGGAACTCCTTATTAATGAGATTGGTTGAATAGAAGGCTCCTCCTCGTTACCTGATTCATCATAAGAAATAATAGGAGGATATTGGGAAACCTCTTCCCTTTCATTAGTATTTTCTTCATCTTCTATTTGTTTTCTTGTCTTTATGTGACTGGCAATATAAGGATTTTCAATGCAATTCACCACACGATACATATAAATTTCCTCTAGATCAAAAGCAAGAATCTCTCAAGGTTATATTCTGGAATGCCCTTAGTTATACGTTTCATTTCATCATATCCCAGATGCAAACTAAGCTCATTATGATGCGTAAGGGAAATAAAGTCATCACAAATTTTGAACACGATTCGATCATGAAACAATTTGCATTGGAGATTTAAATGACCATGTTCATTGCAAAGTTCACAAGGATGGCTAAAAATATTAAATTTTTCAGCACACGCATCTAGCCTCTCTTGCAAACATTTAGTTTCTAAATACTTATGCCTCTTGCAAAATCTATCTTCCCTATTTGGTATGTACTTGCAAACTGTATGCACTCCACAAAAGTTGACATGCTTATAAGAGACATATTTATCATGACTAGTGCAATCATCATTAGTACTATGGATATTCAAAGAGTTCATACTAAGAACATTGCAATCATGCTCATCATTCAAAGACTGTATGCCAAACATTTTATTGCATTCTTCTTCTAACACTTTGGCACAATTATTGGAATCCTTATTTTCATGAAAGACATTAAAAAGATGAAGCATATGAGGCAGCCTCAATACCTTTTTTGTAGTTTTCTTTTATAGACTAAACTAGTGATAAAACAAGAAACTAAAAGATTCAATTGCAAGGTCAAAAGATATACCTTGAAGCACTAATCTCCCCGGCAACGGCGCCAGAAAAGAGCTTGATGTCTACTACGCAACCTTCTTCTTGTAGACGTTGTTGGGCCTCCAAGTGCAGAAGTTTGTAGGATAGTAGCAAATTTTCCTCAAGTGGATGACCTAAGGTTTATCAATCTATGGGAGGCGTAGGATGAAGATGGTCTCTCTCAAACAACCCTGCAACCAAATAGCAAAGAGTCTCTTGTGTCCCCAACACACCCAGTACAACGGCAAATTGTATAGGAGCACTAGTTCGGCGAAGAGATGGATGTAGGTTTTTGTAATATGAAAATATAAAAACAGCAAGGTAACAAGTGGTAAAAGTGAGCGAAAACAGTATTACAATGCTTCGAAACAAGGCCTAGGGTTCATACTTTCACTAGTGCAAGTTCTCTCAACAATGATAACATAATTAGATCATATAACAATCCCTCAACGTGCAACAAAGAGTCACTCCAAAGTCACTAATAGCGGAGAACAAACAAAGAGATTATTGTAGGGTACGAAACCACCTCAAAGTTATTCTTTCCGATCAATCCATTGGGCTATTCCTATAAGTGTCACAAACAGCCCTAGAGTTCGTAGTAAAATAACACCTTAAGACACACATCAACCAAAACCCTAATGTCACTTAGATACTCCAATGTCACCTCAAGTATCCGCGGGTATGATTGTTGGAAATATGCCCTAGAGGCAATAATAAAAGCATTATTATTATATTTCCTTGTTCATGATAATTGTCTTTATTCATGCTATAATTGTGTTATCCGGAAATCGTAATACATGTGTGAATAACAGACACCAACATGTCCCTAGTAAGCCTCTAGTTGACTAGCTCGTTGATCAACAGATAGTCATGGTTTCCTGACTATGGACACTGGATGTCATTGATAACGAGATCACATCATTGGGAGAATGATGTGATGGACAAGACCCAATCCTAAACATAGCACAAGATCGTATAGTTCGTTTGCTAGAGTTTTCCAATGTCAAGTATCTTTTCCTTAGACCATGAGATCGTGTAACTCCCGGATACCGTAGGAGTGCTTTGGGTATGCCAAACGTCACAACGTAACTGGGTGACTATAAAGGTAGACTACGGGTATCTCCGAAAGTGTCTGTTGGGTGACATGGATCAAGACTGGGATTTGTCACTCCGTATGACGGAGAGGTATCACTGGGCCCACTCGGTAATGCATCATCATAATGAGCTCAGAGTGACCAAGTGTCTGGTCACGGGATCATGCATTACGGTACGAGTAAAGTGACTTGCCGGTAACGAGATTGAACAAGGTATTGGGATACCGACGATCGAATCTCGGGCAAGTAACATATCGATAGACAAAGGGAATAGCGTACGGGATTGATTGAATCCTCGACATCGTGGTTCATCCGATGAGATCATCGTGGAGCATGTGGGAGCCAACATGGGTATCCAGATCCCGCTGTTGGTTATTGACCGGAGAGTCGTCTCGGTCATGTCTGCTTGTCTCCCGAACCCGTAGGGTCTACACACTTAAGGTTCGGTTACGCTAGGGTTGTAGGGATATGTATATGCAGTAACCCGAATGTTGTTCGGAGTCCCGGATGAGATCCCGGACGTCACGAGGAGTTCCGGAATGGTCCGGAGGTAAAGATTTATATATGGGAAGTCCTGTTTCGGGCATCGGGACAAGTTTCGGGGTTATCGGTATTGTACCGGGACCACCGGAAGGGTCCCGGGGGTCCACCGGGTGGGTCCACCTGTCCCGGGGGGCCACATGGGCTGTAAGGGGGTGCGCCTTGGTCTAATGGGCCAAGGGCACCAGCCCCACATAGGCCCATGCGCCTAGGGTTAAGAGGGGGAAGAGTCCTAGGAGGGTAAGGCACCTCCTAGGTGCCTTGGGGGGGAGGGAAACCCCCCTTGGCCGCCGCACCCCCTAGGAGATTGGATCTCCTAGGGCCGGCCACCCCCCCTTGGCACCCCTATATATAGTGGGGGAGAGGAGGGACTTCATACCTGAACGCCTTGGCCTTTGGTTGCCTCCTTCTCCCTCCCCAACACCTCCTCCACCTCCATAGTGCTTAGCGAAGCTCTGCCGGAATACTGCAGCTGCATCAACACCACGCCGTCGTGCTGCTGCTGGTGCCATCTCCCTCAACCTCTCCTCCCTCCCTTGCTGGATCAAGAAGGAGGAGACGTGGCTGTTCCGTACGTGTGTTGAACGCGGAGGTGCCGTCCGTTCGGCGCTGGTCATCGGTGATTTGAATCACGTCGAGTACGACTACATCATCACCGTTCTTTTGAACGCTTCCGTGCGCGATCTACAAAGGTATGTAGATGCATCCAATCACTCGTTGCTAGATGAACTCCTAGATGATCTTGGTGAAACGAGTAGGAAAATTTTTGTTTTCTGCAACGTTCCCCAACAATGATTATACGATATGCATCATACAATCTCAGATTCATCTATTCAAACCAACACAAAGAACTTCAAAGAGTGCCCCAAAGTTTCTATCGGAGAGTCAAGACGAAAACGTGGGCCAATACCTATGCATAAGTTCACAAGGTCACTGAACCCGCAAGTTAATCACCAAAACATACATCAAGTAGATCACGTGAATATCCCATTGTCACCACAGTTAAGCACATGCAAGACATACATAAAGTGTTCTCAAATCGTTAAAGACTCAATCCTATACGATAACTTCAAAGGGAAAACTCAATACATTACAAGAAGGTAGAGGGGAGAAACATCATAAGATCCAACTATAATAGCAAAGCTCGCGGTACATCAAGATCATGCCATATCAAGAACACGAGAGAGAGAGATCAAACACATAGCTACCGATACATACCCTCAGCCCGGAGGGTGAACTACTCCCTCCTCGTCATGGAGAGCGTCGGGATAATGAAGATGGCCACCGTTGATGGTTTCCCCCCTCCGACAGGGTGCCGGAACAGGGTCCCGATTGGTTTTTGGTGGCTACAGAGGCTTGCGGCGGCGGAACTCCCGATCTAGGTTTCTTTTCGGGGGTTTCTGTATTTATAGGAATTTTTGGGGTCGGTTTTACGTTAGGAGGGTCTCCGAGTCAGCCACGAGTTAGGGGGCGCGCACTCCACCCTCGTGGATGACTCGGGACTCTTCTGGCCAACTCTTTTGCTTCGGGGGCTTCTTCTGGTCCATAAAAAATCTCCATAAATTTGCATGTCAATTGGACTCCGTTTGGTATCCTTTTCTGTAAAACTCAAAAACAAGGAAAAAACATAAACTAGCACTGGGCTCTAGGTTAATAGGTTAGTCCCAAATATCATATAAAATAGCATATAAATGCATATAAAACATCCAAGATGGATAATATAATAGCATGGAACAATAAAAAATTATACATACATTGGAGACGTATCATAGGTGCTTCCTTCCTCGGGGCGACACGGGGGAAACACCAGCCGCCGGTGGCCCGGCCGCCACTTCCCGCACACCCCGCGTCGCTTTCGTCGGAGGGCTGGCTGTTGAAGCCGTGCCTAGCCCTGGGATGGCGGCGACGTGGCCCTTTTTTTCTCCTCCATCGCCCCATCCCACCCCTCCGCTCGCACCACTCCCAGATCCGGTCCCCGGCGGCGCCGGCGGCCTCCTCCGACGGCGGGGTCGACCACCCCCTGTTGTCTCCTCTCCGGCTCGCTGGGTGATGTGGGTGGCCTCCACCGGCTGCGCGGCTCCCATAGGCGGCGCGGTTCTGCCCCTTCCCAGATGAGATCTGGGGTTTCCTTGCTCTGCCGGCTGCGGTGCTCTCCGTCCGGCTGTCGTGGCGGCCGCGCACGCCCTTCCCGCCGCATCTCACCCCTCCACCGACCCCCACCCCGTGTTCGAGCTTCATGCCATGGAGGTGTTTGGTTCTGTCCCGCGGCGGCTCTTCCTGCAGCGCGGGGCCGGGAACTTTGGCTGCGCGCGAGTCTTCTGCACCACCACCACCACCCCGCAGGGACAGCTTCTGCCCGACGCCATGGACCTGTGCCCCCTCCCGTGTCCATGGCGGGCCGGCGCGGCTTCGGATCCGACCTGCCTCGTAAGTTGCGCTCTTTCCGGCTTCATTGGCTTGATGGATCCTCGGCGACTCGGCATCACCACAACCCTGCTAGCGCCCTTGGTGTCCGTCCACCCCCGATGCATCTCCGATTCTGGCACCCTCCGTGAGCTGAGTTCCCTTCCAACTCCTTGGGTCTGCCGGCATCCCTGCTGCTCTAGCCCCTTTGGCCTAGATCTGCCCTCTCTTTCGGATCATGGCTTGTCCATGGCTTGGCCACCATCGCATCATCGTATTCTGCTCCACCATGCAACCTGACCCTCCTTCGGAGCTCTCACGTCCGGCAGCACCCGGTGCCTTCGGTGTTGGGCATAGCTTGCCCGCCGGTGGTCGCAGTCCCGGCTCATGCCCGACTTCCTCTTCTCCAACACGTACTCCAACGGCTTGGGATTGCTCGGTACATGACCAGGGCGAAACCCCTGCATCTTATGCTGGCAGTGGCGACACCCGCAGGTGCCGTATCCTTCTTGGAGGCACTGCCATGGCCGGTATCCATGCCCCTCTTCAAGCATCAGGGGAAACCCTAGGTCCGATTTTCCGGGTCGGACAACGACGACGTCTTGTGTCCTCAGTGCTAGATTTGAAGATGCTGGTAGTTTAGTAGTTGCTTGGGTTGCTTCCCTCGTTGGCGTGTTTAGCTATGTTTTTCTTTGTTTGGATTAAGCATCTCATGTATCTCTGCTTCGGCAACCATGTTCATGCCTCTTGCATTCATGCCATGAGTTGTATCACTCCATGTACTCGCTCTTACTTCTTCTATCAATAAAATGATACGCAACCTGTGCATATTCGCAAAAAAAGGTGCTTCCTTCGTAAACATAATCAACTTCGGACATAGGCTTCAGAATGTAGCCATCCAACAGAATTAGTGGGGTCTCAAGGGCAGCTTTAAGCCCAGGTTCATTTGTATTGAGTGCAGTCTTCTGAATTGTAATGTTGTGTCCCTTCACTGTCAATGGACGGCCAGGTTCCGCTATCTCGTTGATAACGGAAGGTAAGAATGGGAGCACTCATAGCAAAAAAAAGGACGAAAGAAAGAAGCGGAATTAATGCATCATCGACTTGAGGTACAAGTCACACACGCTAGAATAAATCCGAGGCCATCATCAATCTTACTAGGACCAAGCAATCACACGAGCACGATATTGAGATTTATTAACGAGGTTTATGATATGGCTACATCCCCAGGGCCTGACTATGAGCACTCCTCCCCATGACACCGCTATAATACCATCGATCTTCCGAGAACCAAGCAATCACACGAGCACGACACCGAGATTTATTAACGAGGTTACCGATATGGCTACATCCCGGGGCCTGACATAAGCGCTCCTCCCCATGACACTTCTACAATACCGCACCCGGTTGCCCTGGACGCCGGCACAAGCCGCCGGCTTCCCCTGCGTTCCTGTGCTATTATGTTGGCATATGTTACATAGTGTGTCTACCCTTGCTATATATGAGAGGCCCAGTATACAAGTGTCCTACTTGGACACGACTCTGTATCCTATACACAATACTACTCAGAATCCAACTATGACATACTTTGTACACAATATTCGACACAATTCCAACAAACTTCACCTTGGCAAAAATTCTCCACCACCTTGAATTCGTCAATGCGTCAAACTTCCATGTACATTGGACTTGAGCTTATCTCATGAGTATCGCTGCTACTCCAAAGACTCCATGTGACTTCACCTGCAACTAGTAGTCCCTTCATTTCTTGACCACGGTCAATGCTCGACCGAAATTAAGTTCTTCTTACTCTTATTTGTGCTTCCAACTTTCAGAGTATCCGTTCAATGCCATCACACACTGATCACTAACCTACGTGAAAGTGAACAACTCACATATTGGGTGTTACACATAAGAGTTACCTAAACATCACCGCTCTTCCTTGACCGCTTGTCTGAAACTTGAAAGAATTTCAACGTTGCTTGTAATCATCCCGAGACAAATTCGCAGTTGTCTCTCCACATGTATGACCACTAGAGACCTGACCCGTCTCCATGTTTCGTGTATGCCGCACGCCTCGCCGCTATTACCGTGTCGAGCCTCTATTGTCCCGGCCGAGTCTCAAGGATCACGAACCCACACCACTCAACCCCCACTGTAGAGTACCACCGATCACCATCGATCGATGACGAGTTTCACGCTTTCATCAGACCACTGGGCTCCAGTCTGAACCACGCGTCACTCGCTTTTTCTCACTGAAATAGGCTTTGATTCTCGGGATCTTTACACCATAGCCCCTCAATCTGTCCTAGATTGATAATGTTTGTCTTTAGACAGGGGATGTAATACACATATGTAAGCACCTTGTGCTCACCACTCTTTGACTCCAAGATGGCAGTCCCTTTACCTTTGATTGGGACCATCGTGCCATCACCAAACCTGACTGTTCCCTTGACTGTTGGACTTAACTCGGCGAACTGTGCACTATCCCCTATTAGATGGTTGCTAGCGCCTGTGTCCAAGTACCAAACATTGTCGGTCCTCTTCTCTTCTTCCTCGTGGAGATATACATTTTTCTCCACATGTGTGTTGGTCTTGACTTCCTATGGCTGCGTGTCATCCTCTGTGTACTCGCATATCTCACATAACAAGAGGTTCGCCGGATCGTCATCCTTGCCGCCTTTCTTGGCAACATACTCCCGCTCCTTTACGGGTTTCCGGCACTCTGACTTGAAGTGCCTCATCAGGCCACAATTGTGGCACTTTATCTTGCGCTTGTCAAATTTCTTTTTCTCTGGAGCACCGTCAGCACCGCTGCCCTTCTTGTTCTGATCTCCTGGTGCCCGGTCCTGCTTCGAGCCGCTGTCGGATGCCTCGCCGCTGCCCTTCTTTTCCCTTAAGCTTAGTGCTCGCCACTGTGCCAGGGTGAGCATTACTTGCTCATCATACTTCGCATCTCCTGGGCTGTAACGCATACGTTTGTCGTGCACCTTGTAGCGCCGGACCAGGTCATCGATACGAAGCGTCGCCAAATCGACGCATTGCTAAACTGCAGTCACGATCTGCATATACAGAGGAGGCGCAGCACGCAACAATCTCCGGAGAACTGATGCTTCCGTGAGATTTTCGCCAAGGGAATGAATACCATTGACAAGTGTGACCACCCATGACGCGAACGCATCTATGGTTTCATCATTGACCATCATCAATGTCTCGTAATTCCTCAACATAGTTTGCAGGTTAGCCTGCTTCACACGAGCATGCCCCCTCGTACAGAACCTTCAGGGCGTCCCATGCTTCTTTGTCTATTTCCTTTGAGATCAGATGCTGCAAGACATTCATTGGCATCACAGAGTAAACTGCCGATGCTGCCTGTCTATCCTTGCGATGTTTTGCGCTCCATCTTTCTTGAAAGCATCACCGCCGGGATTGACGGCGTCCCACAGCTCATTGGCTCAGAGGACACACTCCATCAGGACCTGCCAGACCCTGAAATTCTCACGATCGAAGCGTGGGTACTGTGACCCAGGCACTGCAAGTAATTTAGCGACGCCGGACGCTTCTGTTGAGCTCTTCATCTTGTCCGCCATCGCTGATGTAGGCTGCTTCTTGGACGAGTTTCTCCTGTCCTGGGCGTGTTCTTTTCGCCCTGGATGAGTTCCTCCCGTCCTGGACGAGTACCTTCCGCCCTGGATGAGTTCCTCCCGTCCTGGACGAGTACCTTCCGCCCTGGACTGCATGATCCTCCTCGATGAGTTCCTTCCGCCTAGAAGATACGTACACGCTGGCTGCCTCGACGCCAAAGCTCTGATTACCACATGTTAGAAAAAGTACGAGGCCACCATCGATCTTCCGAGAACCAAGCAATCACACGAGCACGACACCGAGATTTATTAACGAGGTTACCGATATGGCTACATCCCGGGGCCTGACATAAGCGCTCCTCCCCATGACACTGCTACAATACCGCACCCGGTTGCCCTGGACGCTGGCACAAGCTGCCGGCTTCCCCTGCGTTCCTGTGCTATTATGTTGGCATATGTTACATAGTGTGTCTACCCTTGCTATATATGAGAGGCCCAGGATACAAGTGTCCTACTTGGACACAACTCCATATCCTATAAACACAATACTACTCAGAGTCCAACTGTAACCTACCTTGTACACAATATTTGACACAATTCCAACAACACAAGTGTAATATAGATATGGGAGGTTTGGACCAGATTTCACCTGTTTTATCGTGCAATTGTTGCAATAGATTAGGAGCATCTTGATTCAGATTTCAGAGTTGCATTTTTTCTTTTCGACATAGATGAAGGTGCAGTTCCGGTAGTAAAAACGGCATTTCTGTGAAACGGAATAAGCATGATGACTACCATGCCATGGTAATGCAAATGATCATACCAATATGATGAACTGAGGAGCTCTTTGGTAGCAGGGGAATAGACAAACGGTAGTTTTTTCACCACCCACAATACATACATGGAGGTCCTTTGTTGGGTATAACAGTTCATACCACAGACTCATGCTTTACGAGATATTAGAGTGAACCAATCCAAATAGCACATTTTGTTTCAGTGAATTTGTGAACCAATACAGAGAGGTTACATGGTCTAGTATAAAGAATGCCAAAACCAGCCCTTGATTGTCGTGCGCTTCCTCTGCTCAATCACAATTGTTTATCCTTGAGCAACTGGTGGCAGCGACAGGTCAAATTGCTCCATTATTTTGTTTTTCCACGCGCGGCTGGTGCTTCCTGACCATTGTCCCCTTTGTCTGCGCAAACAACAAGATTCATATACAACACAACACATCGTCAGTCTGCAGGCATTGCTATATCCAATCTCTCCAAGCACAAGAAGGAACTTACAAATTAGAAGCATGGTTTAAGAGAAACATTAAAATGCATATAGCAAGCTCTGTCGTCTCACAAAAGTCCAGGTCTTTTTACTCTCCTTGAAAAGAAGATGTTCATGATTTTACAAATTAATAAGATTTCAGTGTACAATTTTGGTTCACTTCGATTACTATGTGATTGCAGAATAAGACTTCCTGCATTAAGGTCGCTGGAAATTCATCCAACGTTGTGTTTTACTGGTTGCTAATCAAAGTTGTTGATGGTATGTGAATGATCCTGATCATATCCTGACGCCAAATCTCGAGTCCATGTTCGTCTATGCTGAGAGCAGCAGTTGATGTGTCGTCTTCTAAATCGGACATCATTTATCTTGTGTTCCTTCATTGCTGAATAAGGCGCGGCACATGTATGTACGGTTCCTGCTGTGGATACGGGAATATGGTATATGTAACTACGATTTGGATATGGGAGCTTTAGACCCGGATAGATTTCACTTGTTTACCCTGCAGTTGTTGCCATGGATTGGGAACACTGGATTCATGTTTCAGAGTTCCACGTAGTAAAAAAAATATGATTCCAGAGTTCCAAGTTTTCTTTTTGGCAAAGGGTACTGCTGATTTCATGAGTAAAAACAACATTTCTATGAAACACAATCAGCATGATTATCCACTATGCAATAGTAATGCCAATGCTCATCGCAATATGATGATCTCTTTGGTAGCAGGGGAATCGATACTACAATGCATATATGGAGGTCCTTTATTGGTTGGGTGAAACATTCCACTCCACACTCTTTTGTTTCTGAGATATTAGAATAAACCAATACAAAGAGAATATTTTGTTTCAAGAATTTGTGAACCAATACAGAGTGTGTATTAGGTCTAGTATAAAGATGACTAAAGCCAGTCATTGGGTGTTGTGCCTGATATTTGGGGGAATCAATGCTATATTCAGTATAGTGTATAATGGTTACATATATAGGGGTTGAGCCATACCATTGAAGGCTAAGCGCGGTGGTGAACTTGAAGAGATGGTGGAGGTAATGGGAAGTCTTCATGAGGAGCCCCATGGTGAAGATATATGCAAACTGGCTCTGGTACGAACATGAAGCACTTGAACTTCACCTAGCGCTACTTTTTCCTACACAAAGTGTATGTCTATATATATGTGCTTAGTTCTATGATATTTGTCACAGTAGACTATGGTAGCTTGATGAATGGATTCAAGGGCTATCCCCTCTTCCTCCAAGGGGTACTTGTTCCGAGGAAACCCTAGATCTTGGTCTCCCTGGTCGGATGATGGACGAAAACCGTGGTTCCGTTCTCCCTCCTGGGGGCATTGTTTTGGATGAGAGGTTCACTGGAGGGGCCAACAGGTGGAGCGGTGTTGCATCTGTTGCATTGAAGACTGCGGGTCTTGGCTGGGTGGAGTAGCGGAGTCTCAGCGCTGGACGCGGTTAGATGGACCCGCACAGGCTGGTGGCGTTGTATGGCGTCGTGGTGACGTAGACGCCAGATGAGACTGGCAAGGTCTATGCAATGATCCCTTATGAAGATGGGACGGCGGAAGATGACGGTGGCGGGTCCTAGAACGTGCGCATGCGGTGCACGTTGTGGGACGCCTAGATCATTTGGTGCTCTTAGGTTGCCAGGCGGGCGGCTTCTTGAGACCGGATTAGGTGGTGTGCGTTGATGCGGTCAGGGCACATCCTTATACTTGTAGGTGTACCGACTTTGCTCACCTCGAAGGTGGCTTTGGGTTCATCTTTGTATTTTTTAAATTTTTTTTGGGGGGGAGGGGTGTTGATCTTTGTATTTATTTTGCCAGACTCCGTTGAATAGTTTAATAAAGATGGTTGCATGCAGCACTTTGATGCAGAGGCAATGTAATCCTTCTTTTCAAGAAAAAAAAAGCTTGATGAATGGGTCAATGAAGCTCAAAGAAGCTGACGAAGCCAATCTATTTCTACCACTGCATGAGCAATTGAGCGGCACTACTCTGCTTCCACGGATAACCCGAAATCTGTTTAGCTGTCCTTTAGAAGACCAAGAAATCAAGTTATCATAATTTAGGAGAATCAATGCTATATTGGAGGAATCATCAATGAAGATTCGTTATAGAGTACTCCCTCCGTCCCATAATATAAGAGCGTTTTTAACACTACACTAGTGTAAAAAACGCTCTTATATTATGGGACAACGTGTTTCTAAGGAACGTCCAGAGTATTAGGGTAGAACTGGATGCAAGGTGTGTTATCTGTAAACGCCAGTTCGAAGATGGTGGACACCTATTCCTGCGATGCAAAGAGGTGAGGAAATTGTGGAGGAGCCTTGGCCTGGAACATACCCGACAGAGTCTCCTCGAGTCAGGGTGGACGACACGAGCGGTCTTTCAGACCGGCTCGTGGCCCGCTCGGTCCTGGCCAGCTCGGGCCTAGCCCGCTCAAAAAATCAGTCGGTCCGAGCTCAAGAATCAGGCCCGACAAAGCTTCGGTCCGGTCCGGGCTTTAACCGAGCCGACCGAGCGGACCGAGAAAACGTAGTCACCGCCGCCGCCGTTCCTCGTCGTCCCAGCCACCGGCAGCCCCCGGGTGAACAATCATGTCCCCAAGCTTCCCCTATTCTTCCTTCCTCTCCTCCCCACGCGCCATAGCCTCTTGCTGCCACTCACCATCGCTGCCGTGCTTGCACCGCCGCCGATCTGGAGTTCTCGACATGGCCATGGCTGTCGTTTGAGCTCAGCACGCACACTGGCCACCAGCTAGCCCAGGTAGGCGAATGCCTCGCCGGCGCCACCAGGATGAACTGGACGGCCTCTTGCATGTGTGGGCGTTTCACCAGGTTCGGCATGATGTACTGCAGCTCCGAGGCCACTGTTTCAGTTCGTGCACCAACGAACTCGGCACACAAGCCGACGATTTCTCCGTCGGCGAGCCAACGCTGCCGCCTTCAATTGCTACCGTTGTGGTCTTCCAGGATCCAGAGGGCGATGAGCGTGTCCACATACGCCGGCGGCTCGCTGTCAGTATGTAAAAGTTCAGTTTCGTCAGTTTCGTCAAAATTCAGTTTCGTCAGTACGGTCAGTAGTTCAGTTAGCTAGTCTGTCAGTAGATTCAGTTAGATGGTTAGCTAGTTTCGCTCGCAGGACCTAAACAGCAGCTAGATGGTTAGCTAGATTCAGTTAGATGGTTAGCTAGATTCAGTAAATCCTCTCCCTCTCTTTCTCTTGTGCGATCGGCAGCTATCTGCAACTACATAAACAGCAGCTAAATAGGACCTAAACGCAGCAAAAAACAGCCTGCCAAGAAACATCACTGGTCGGTCCATTCGGTCCTCTCGGGCTTGACCGAGCTGACCCCCAAACGGTCCGGTCCCAGAAAAGCAGCTCGTTGGACAGCTCGGTCCGGTCCGTACCGGACCGCTGGCGGCCGGTCCAAATGACGGCTCGGACCGGGACCGGACCGGCCCGGACCATGCCACCCTGATCCTCGAGTATGAAACGCCAAACCTGTTGCTTGCTGCTGTTCTCAAACTCCCAGAGAAGACCAAACTCCTAGTAATTTTCCTGCTATGGGCGTGGTGGTCAGAGCGTAACACCGAAAACCACAAGAAACAAAGGCTGTCAGTGGATGCGTTCTGAGCAAAGGTCACCTATCTCACCAATGAGTGGACTGAATTCCTGAGCGGAAAAACGGAGAACCAAGTTAACGAGACCCCTAGCCACAAGTGGTGTGCACCGCCAATGGAGTTTGTCAAGATTAACATGGATGCTGCGTTTCACGCGGCGTCCGGTGCCGGGGGTTGGGGAGCCACAGTCCGGGATCATTCAGGCGACATCCTCCTGGCAGTGGCGGGCAAACTGGAACACCTAACTTGTGCGCTTCAAGGGGAGGCCGAGGCCATGCTCAGAACACTCCAGCTTGCTGAATCGTATGGTATGGGCCGAGTTCTGTTTGAGACGGACTGTCTGAACCTGCAGTTAGCTCTCTCGTCAACTGCTCAAGACCGGGGATCCCTAGGTGTCCTCTTCCGTGTAGCAAAGTATCTCTTGCAGATAAGCTTTATTGAGCACAAAATCTTGTACTGCCCTCGTGAGTGTGATCGCCCAGCGCATGTGCTGGCTGCCCTTGGCTCGTCGGCGGAATCTGGCTACCTGCTATTGTGGGAGTCAGGTTTCCCTGCCGCTGTAACTGATGTCGTGGCCGCTAATTTGGTTGGCCCAGAGTAATGTGGAATGCAAGGTGTTCCCGATCAAAAAAAAATGGGCCTCACAAACAAGGTCTGAATGGAACAACAAAATGAATACAACACGCTGCGTCTCACAGAAGTTCAGACTTCTTACTCTCTTTTTTTCTAAAGAGAGGTTCAGGTCTTCAGTACAGAAACGAGTTACTATTTCAGTTTTCAGTAAAGATAAAAGTTCTCAACTGCAACTGAGTACACATGTAAGCAGTGCATGTTGTACTCATAAACATAGTCAACTTCAAAGATAGGCTTCAACAGGCAGCCATCCAACAAAATTATGAGTTTATGACTAGGCCACGGTGGTTTCTATCAAAACCAACTTTCAAGGCCAGTGTGAAGCCCAGGATTGTTTGCAATGAGAGCAGTAGTTGATGTGTCGCCTTCTGAATCCGGACATCTTTTCTGTTGTATGTTCCTACGCTGTTTTGGTGGCTAGGGTAATCAACACCTTGTATACGCATTTCCTCACCACCACACAATGCGAGGGCTAACATATAGGCTAGTTTGTGTAGACAATGATTTCTTTCAGGTCTATCGTGGCCATTTTCGTAATTGAAAGGGTTGATGATAAGGCAGGAACAAAGTCCCTTGCACTCCTTATTATCGCTGGTGCACTGATCATCCTGTACTGGAGGCAAGATCTTTGGATTGTTTAATGTTTATCTGTCTTTGTTATGTATGTAGTTTCTTTGATGATCTTTGGCCAGATGCAGTAATCCAGATCGGCCACATTCAACCTACTGGTTGTGAGCAGCAGGTTAGTGTTGCTCTTGTGCAATATCACCAGGGTATATGCAGTTTCATTGTTTGTGTAGATTGCTAATTTGATTAGCATTAATTTACTGGGTTCCTTCATAATCGGTTTTCTCACAGCATAAGCACTGGTGATACCTTACTCTTTTGGCATCTGTACTCATGATGCTTGGTTATCCATAGTGACCTTGAAATTCATAGAAAACTCACTACAAGTTTTAGTGTTCCCCTTCTTAAGTTCTTACTGTCACAATGCTATTGACCGGTGCCAAGATGATTATGTTTCCCCAGTCGTGTCCCTATATATAACTAGTAAGTATGTACGTGCAACGCACGTCTCAATTGTCATCAAATAATTATTAAAATAGTTTTTCATCTATAGATGTATTATTACTGATAATAATGTTTTTTAGGATGGAAACACAACTAAACGACGGACAAATAAAGGACGTGCAAATAAGTTCAAGGTCAATAAATTTATGTCCCCCTTCTCCCCACCCCTCCCGCGCAAAAAATAAATAAATTTATGTAATATATGATGCTAGTACCTAGTAATTAGTTATAAGCTATTTTTGTAGCCATATCATCTTGATTCTACCCTCTGTCCCATCATAAAAATTGACACATCACACATGGTTGCAACAGTTTCAACGTGATGAGAGTCAAATACGTTGCTTCTCCTGTCTCACACATGCCCTTGTTTCTTCATGTCACGGAAGAAAAACAGTTCCGTTATCAGTAAAATTGAAAAGAATCAAGCCATATAAGCAAATGGACAAGCTGATTTCTTCATCATGAAATTTTATGTTTTGAAATAGTTACTAAATATGTAATGTTTAGTCCAGCAACCAAATACTTATACCCCTCAGTTGTATACATTTTTGCTTCACTCATGGTTCAGTGCCATGATGTCATAAAAGATATCTTAGAAAAAGTCGATTTTGCCTTCTCACTTGTACGCAACAATTTTCTTCTCCTTCTCTCCCTACCAGAAAAAACACCACAAGGATATCAACAAAAAAATAGATTGAATCAGCAGGAAAACATATCTTGTTAATTCATCATAGTCTGAGTATCCTCACTTGAACGAACCATTGAAACTGTACCACTACCATAAAAGTCAGAAATTTGCAAATAAAATTTCTAAGGAAGGATAACTGGAATATCAGCGATGTGACCGCGGAATAATTAGAAGTTATGGACCAAGGATAATCTAAATCGACCTTCAACAGTTCGTCCTATACTCCTATTCACCTCTGAATTCATACTCCAAATTTTCCAGGCGGGGATCCTGACAAAAAAGGCCAAACACACGGAGGCAAATCAAGTAAAGGCACATAAATAAGTATTGACTCGCTACTCAGATTTCAGAAAGCAACTTGTCTGGGGAATTTGAAAGAACACCTAATAATCGTCTCAACTAAAAAACGGACTTCCCGTTACCCTGTAAACAATCGAAAGTCCATACAAGCCGCTCGCCACTGAAAGGTTTCGACATCACGCTGACAATTGGCAGATTCAGAATTTCTAGAGAACAAGAAGTTTGCAAAATATAGTTTAATGGACATCAACGTTCATGAGAGCAGTCAAACTATGAATTAGTTCTGCTATTAGGAATCAACATATAGGATTTAAAAGGTGGTCTTGTGTCGATGTCGACCGCAGTAGCTTATGAAGAGGGAACGGGAGAAGCATGGAGAGGAGATGGAGGAAATCACCGTACTAACAAGAACTCATGTATAGGAGGCCTCGTCACTGTGATGGTGGAGCGGGACGCCCAAGGCGGAAGGGCGGCCTGGTGGCTGTGATGGTGGAGCAGGGACGCCGGAGGTTGTAGGGCCGCGAGCGACCGCGTGCGGGCTCAGCGAGTGGGCGGCCTGGTCGCTGTGATGATGGACCGGGGACGCCGGAGGCGGGAGGGCGGCGGGCGGCCGCACGTGGGCTCATCGGTGGGGCGGCGCCGCAACCTGGTGAAGTGGTGGCGGGCGGTGGCGACGGAGACCCTCGCTCGCATCTATGGGGCAGCAGAGGAGGGCGGCAGGCGGCGACGGCGGCACCGGCACGTACTCGCCGTATGGGTGGCAGTAGAGGAGGAGCGGAGGATGGCGACTGAGACCCTCGTTCGTGTCCGTGGGGTAGCAGAAGAGGAGCGGGCGGCGGCCACGGCGATCTGCGGTCGTTCCCATGGGACAGCAGAGGAGCGGAGGGCGGCGGCTGGGATCCCTGCTCGCATTCGTGGAGGAGTAGAGGAGGAGCAGCAAGCGGTTGTGAGGGAGGAGAGAAAATTATGGGATACTAATCCCACTAATTGAGATAGAGATTAGTTAGTTTCCAGGATTCAAATAAATTGCGTTTTTTTACTAAACAGATGCGTGTGCGGGCGCGGATAGGCAGAGTTTTCGTCCGCCCTGACGAAGTTCTCTTGTTTAATAGTAGTGTAGATGGAGTAAAAGTTACTTTTGGCTCATGCATTTCGTCAAACACCAACTATGCACTCTCGCGATGATGGTGACCAAGCCGGCACGGCTAGTGAGCACGCCGGACACGCCTGAAGTCGCTGGTCTTCTCATCACCACTGCCCTGTTGGTCGGGGTTATCTGGGATGCCGTTAATCGACCATGTTGATCGAGTATGTGACGGGTGCTTGGTTGGAAAACAGCACCGCAGGCCGTTCCCTGCTCAGTCTACCTATCGTGCAAGTGATGCACTCGAGTTGCTACATGGTGATCTATGTGGCCCTATCACCCCAGCAACTCACGGAGGAAAGAAGTATTTCTTCCTTGTGGTAGATGACTACTCGAGATATATGTGGGTCGTTCTCCTACGATCTAAAGATGAGGCGTTTGCAGCGTTTAAAGAAGTTGAAGACTGCAATGGAGATGGAACACAAGCTGAAGGTCTGTGCTCTACGGACAGATCGCGGCGGAGAGTTTACGTCGAACAAGTTCAATGAGTACTGCGAGAAGATTAGCATAAAAAGGTTCCTCACGGCACCTTATACGCCACAGCAGAACGGTGTTGTTGAAAGGCGCAATCGAACCGTCGTTGACATGACGAGAAGTTTATTCAAGAGTAAAAACTTGCCGGGGACATTTTGGGGAGAAGCTGTCTGAATATTACCTATAAGTAGTAGTCGTCGCATTTGGGACCCAGGTCGATAGTGAGGACCACATCATGTTTAAGGGGGTGAATGTTGAGTTAAACACGGCCGTATAGTAGTGTCCGAGTAGTAGTGCAATTAGTAACCGAGTAGGTTTGCTAGTACTAGTCGGTTAGCTACTAGGCTGTCGTACGTGTATATAAGTGCACCAACCCCTGTAATCTGTATCAGAACAACCGATCAGAAAAAGCAATAAAGAATCAGGCTCGAGACGAGCCTGTTACAATCCATCTATTTGCGTCGTGTTCGTCTGGTCAAGAGAAATCGCTACGCCTGCTAAGATCGAATTGATCATGTTGGTGCTAGACGCTACTGCAAGTCGCAGAGCAGTACGTACGTACTCGTACTGCTAGCTAGTTACTGGATCAATCAAGCTACCTGCTTGGCAGCTTGGAAAGCTAGCTTGCACGTACGTGTTTCAAGTCCTGGTGAATCGATCTAGTGCTATAAAACCAACAGGGGTGTTCGACGGGAGGGCACCAGCAGCGTCAAGGACCTCTCTGCGCCGCTGCCCAAGGCCGCGCCACACCGCACCAGCTGACAGCGGTACGTCTTTTTTCTTGTATGCACACAACACATGTGTGCATGTGTTGTGGAAGGCAATCCAGCAAGAACAGCGATTGTGCAGAGTGCAGTCATTGTTGATCAATGGTAGGGGGGCAGTTCAACTGCTCTGCGGCGGCGCACAGCCGGGCGCCAGCGGCAACAGGCATTGCGCACCAGTGATCCTCCCCGTCAAGCACAGCAAAACCTACAGGCGCAGGATCTCCAGCACCACCTCGCGGATGGGGTAAGAAAATCCGAGACAAATTGATTCCCGCGTGATAAAACAGTATAAACTGTGCAGTGTGCAGAGTCCTGAAGCTATGTCGGATGCTTGCGACATTATTTAATCGGCTGTGTTTTTTTTTTCAGAACCACAAGCTGACGGTGGTGGAGGCCGACGGCAACTACGTGGAGCCGTTCGTCGTGGACGACATGGACATCTACTCCGGCGACAACTACTCCATCCTGCTCACCATCGACCAGGACACGCCGTCCAACACTGTGCGGTGGGGTAATGTTTCACTCAGTCCCAACCTGCGTGTTGGATCGGGTGAGACAAGATTGTGACTATGTGTTTCCTTAATCAATATACACACCATTCTTCTCAAAAATTAATAAATATATTTTAGCATCAGGGAATGACAATATTATCCATGATATTTTGCTATTGTGGTGAGAGCAATTTTATATATGACGTGTTGTGTATGCATCTTGTTGTTTGTGCGCATAAAGGGGATAGTGGCCCTAACGCACATGTTGCCCGTAGAAGAACAAAACAATGGAGCACTTCAACTGGAGGCTGCCACCGGTTGCTGAAAGACAAACAATTGCGATTGAGTAGAGGAAGCACACATCACTCAAGGGCTGGCTGTGGCATTCATTGCATTAGACCTGGATTATCTGAAATATCGGTTCGCAAATTCGGTGAAGCAAAATATGCTCTTTGTATTGCGTAAACATATGTTTAGATGATAGAATAACTTGGGGAAATAGATTGGTTGTTCTTGCCTGCCTGAAACATTGACGCTTGTCATCCTTTTATATAACGGATGCTCTGACCCTAGAGGCCGTTGACATTTACTATTCTCATAATACGAATATACTCTTACGATACTTCTTTCTCATTGACTCCTTGTCAGGTCCTAGCAGGAGAGGAATCTCAACATATATCCCTCAGTTATCCATCAGAGAGACACAAGTGCATGAAGGGCAGTCAGTTATCCAATGGTGCACGTGTGATGGTGAGATCCAAGGTGGCTGTTGATTGGCTTATAGCTTTAATTATTGTTTACTGTAAATAGTAAGAAAGAAATTGCCAAAACTTAGTTCCTTAATTTCATTAGAAGTAGAGGCAATTATTTTCTCAACTATCCCGCATTTTAACCCAAAATCCCACAAACCCCTCTTCGGTTCTTTGATGGGTTCTTCAATGGATTCCTTCCCATCGTTCCAACCCCCATGCTGGTCCAACAGGAGTCGGTTCTTCGATCGACTCCTCCCCATCATTCCAGCTCCTTCCAATCTCAGCACTCCTCCCATGATGGATCTGTAAAAGTAAAACGAGAGAGAGGGGAACAAATGATTGAACAGTGATTGCATTGACTGAAGAATAGGGTATTTATACCCATGTACAGAGGCGGTAATTACATAGTCGGTAACTGGCGGTTGCTAAACTAAACAACCAACCTAAGCATTGATTATTAGGATTTAATTAATCCTTAACACTCCCCCTAATCTATTCTTCACTAGATGAATATGCATCATCTTGATAGACTTCTCCTAATATATGGCCGCCTTTGAGAATGCTCATCATCTTCATCTTCAGAAATGCTTGTATAATCTTTAAAGACTCCTCTAAAAACCCTGTGGGAAAAATATGAGGAGAATAGTGTAGATATGTTGCTAAAACTCCTTTAAAACCCAGTGGGGAAAATAATAAGGAGAAAATGATGCAACATATAATGATTATTGTCTCTTGATAACTCATGTGAGAAAAACCTTCGAACAAGGAGAAAAATCATTGGTGAGTTTAGAGAACAATAAATATGCTTTGTATACTTTCCTTTAAAAACCCTATGGGAAAAACTTAAAAGTATAGCATATAATCTTAAAAAGATATTGCCTCATTAAAAACCGTTATGAGAAACTTTGAAATAAAATTCATAAGGAAAAGAGTGCGATCTGATATGTCACTGAAAACTCCTTTAAACCCCAATGGGAAAATTATAAGGAGAAACTGGCATGACATATGTGAACACTTGTATCAATATTGTCTCATTAAAAACCTTTTATAAGAAAAGGATTACAATATATATAATCTGATGATTGTTAACAAGTTATAATTTGGGAGATTACTCCCCCTAAACTTTGCAAATCTCGAGGATGTCTCGTACCAATTTCATTGACATGATCATGCCATTGTGAATAACCTATTGGATTTTCACAGTATTTTCTTTGCAAATTGTTTCCTCACTTTTATACAATTCATGAGAATAAGTGATCTTCGAGCAATGTGCTTTATGATATTGCTCTTCATATAACCTGTAGGTATTGAGTAACACAAGTGGTAGCATCTTGATAAAATCAAGTTATGTGATTGTTATGAATCTCAAGCACAAGATTTTGAGTGTGGTTAATCATTCTACCGAGACATGCATATTATGCGATTCCTTCAGATAAAGCAATTATGTCAGAATGATAAGTGGAAATAGTCATTAAAGTCTATTTGGATGACTTTCATGAGAAGACTATTATAGTGAATTCAGTCATTGATATGGCATTATTGGGATCAAATAAAGATCCAATATCATTACATCATATCATGGTCATATTCTAATTTTCCTGATGGAATTGTCCAAGATTTATTGTGAGCTTGAGATATAAGCTAATATTTCTTATATCGACCATATACGTTTTGTTGGTGTGATATATCCACATTGAACTTCTCATATATGTTTTAGATATATGTAGACTGATATGTATTCTTGAGAGAATGCTCAAGTTATAAACTTAAGCTAAATTTGGTTTAATCCAAATTTTCCGTCTTGAGATGATTTTGTGTATGTTTAGGTCTTGTATAGACATTGATGATGAAGTCATTGATATACACTAAGTGATATAAGGAAATCAAATTTGGGATTCCCTTATTAACACATAAGCAATCATCATTCTTTGAGTACTCCTTTTGAAGATGGAACTCATTTAGTCGGTAGTACCATATGATTTCCGACTATTACAAGTCAAAGAGTAACTTATGAAGTTTTACACAAAACTTGTTGCGATTTACTTTTGGGTTCGGAAGTATAAGCCATTCAGGGACTTCAATAGAGATTTCCGAAATGGGTGACTCATATGAGTATGTAGCCACATCACCCATCAACTGCATGGATAACATTATTATTTTTATCGCCAATGATATTTAATATCGAAACATAATTCCACTCATACCAAGAGGGTATGTTACATCGTAATCAATGATGGGGCTCTGCGTGAACCCTTTTGCTACAAGCATCGCTTTCTCACCACCTCATTGACTTTGTCTATGAATGAGAAGTTTTTAGTATTCCATGTGGAAGATACTTATGAGGAGTAGGTATTATTGCGGTAAATACCACTCGTTTGCAGAGCGAGTGCTATTCTTCATTACTTGCTTCCTTTTTGTGAACCAATATGAATGCAAGAGGCACTCTACCATGGATTTTGGTTCAGGGCCCAAAAGATTTTAGCAATATTGAGAAGAAAATATATGTCGACAAATGTAGTCTTTATGTTATATGATTCTGATGGAATCATTGAAGTTTGTGGAAATATATTTATTCCTTTTTAACTCCTTGTGATTTCCTACAACAAATGGAGTTAAGGTGTTTCGATGTCCCGTCACCAAAACATTTGTGCACATTTATGCCGGGCTTTGGATGATGAGCATCCAGTGAGGTGTTTTTCAACTTGATGTTGAATTACATTTACTAGTTGAGGATTTGATTTCCTCTGTTTCCGCAGAAGCATATGAGAAGTTATATCTCGTTTTGTCAGATTTTCTCCCTCTCTTGCTCTCATTTGGGGAGAAGAGTGGTTTATCAGGTACCTCCACTCTTTCTGACACTTTACTGCAGGAATATAGAATTTAGTAACACCATGTTATCAGTAAATGTATGTGGCAGATTTGCAATGTTTTGCAAATATATGATTCTCTAAACTTCTAGTTCAGATTTTCTGAGTACGTGGATATAAGGATTGAATGTCAATAATATTTCAAATTTATTTCTCGGCATTCTTTGTGGTACTTATCTCCCCCGAATGCCGGAAAATATCCTTATTGCTGATGCAATCAGCATACGGGCTATGAATAATTTTGATTGACGGATAAGCTGTTATTCCTCACATAGATCCCTAATTTTCTGTGAGTGCCCATTGATGTACGTTGGAGTGGTGATATCGGTATGTAACCGAAATATCGCAGATATGAAATACTTTGTTGACTTCCACGTAATTACTACAAGGGGAAAGTAGTATGATATGCAGTTGGTATGATTTAAATCATACTTACGGTGTGTAAGGCCGTATCCATCTAGCAAGAGGCTAGTAAATTACAATTCTTTAAGTTTGGTCATGTAATTAATTTCACTATCTTTGATAAGATATTTAACCAAACCATTATGGGTATGTACATAAGGTACTATTGCTCGTGAAATGAGTTCAACAACATTGTCCATTCGAACGGGTCTATCCCGTGTTTAGGATAATTTGCTCTCACTTTGATAAGTTGAGCGATTAATTTAGTAAGATCATTCATGGTTGTGTGTAACAAGAGACACACTTGAAATCATTTTATAAATGTTTATATGAGTATCATGAAGTATCTAAAATAATCCCACATAATGATTAAGTAATCCACATATATCTTCTAAACATGCTCAAGAAGAATGAGTGACTCATTTAGAATCTAGGCGAGAGTGCCTTAAAACTGATTTTCCCTATGGCACATGCGGTGCACATAAAATCTGATGATTTGGGATATTTTGCAACTTGATAAGTTGTGACCAACAGAATTTTCAATAATTTTCTAATCATCCCTAAACCAGGATGGTTAAGGCTCCAAGCCAAATATTTAATTTATTAAGATCTAGAAAATTATTGTGTATGCAAAAATATTGAGTATGACGTGATTCATACATCCAAAAATTATCGAATATCATGTTCGAGAAATAAGATATTGAACATCGCACTACTTGTAGTACAACAAGTATAGGCTAATAATATTTTGGGATAATTAAGAGATTACTGAGGTCTCCAATATTATTGAAAATTTTATTACGCAAACATACCATCATCACAATGGAATTCACCATCCCTTTATTGCACTATATTTTTGGTTCTCACCTTCTGATGAAGATTTGAGAACAATCATTTACCAGAATATTTTCTGGTTGTAAGTTTGCAAATTTTAACATTTATCCCAAATATGTGGTGTGGTTTGACTATGTATTTGAGGGTTTGGTAATCATAAGTACGATGTTTGTATAACCACACATTTGACAAACTAGAGAGTTGTCTTTGTGATCGTTTGAAAACAATTTATTCCCTATTAGAGGTAATTCTGTCTTTAGTTGCCTCCACTTTACTTTGAATTCCTCATGGTTCTATTTTGTGAGCACTATGTTGCACAAAATAGTAAATACTTACAAGAACTACAAAATGGAATAGAACCCGTTGGGTGAATCTGATGATTTTAAGAAATTCCATGTTTCTCCATCATGGAAAATGGTAATACCATCATATGAGGATGTAAAGGGTATTAAGGGCTTTCCAACTGGATTTACATACGAAAATATTTGATCATAGGATCTCAACATAAAGTTGATTAAATGACAGAATTATGAGCTGCAATAGACTTGAGTTCTTAAAAAATGAATGGATGATCACTCACGATGTTCTCATGGCAGCATGTTTCTCTTAAGTAAAATATTCGAGATGAATAAATATTCATTCATTGTGTACTTAGTTTGGGAACTAAGTGAAGTTGGTGACTTATAAATTCCATATGTGCATATTTAGCTATCAATAGAATAGCTATGTGTTACATGAAATGATCATGCACTATTTAATTACTTATTGGAGTAAAAGATCTATATGGATGAAATGATCTTGTTGAGAACAATCCGCCAAGGTGATGCTTGGTGAACCTGGGTGTAGCTTTCAATGCAACGCATGTGATAAAATCGTTGCTAATGTTTTATACTTCATTCTTGACTAAATGTATGGCTTTAAAGTCAATGTCAAAAACATATACTTTGCATGTTTAACATTGGCTAGTCACTATTAAAGTATAGCTACAATGTGATGTGGACCTTACAATAGCGCTTGAGAAACTCGAGAGTTGCTCTAAATTATGGTCTCCATCTTGATAGATGGACAACACTATAATTAGAAATAATGACATAGGCTTCACTGCCATGCATTTAACCAATGTAATTGAAGACCATCATCGGGGTATGCACATATCTGCATAATTTTCTACGACTTATTCAATCGAAATGAGGCTTAAATAATGATAGTAGTAGAAAAAAAATCAACATGTAATGACCATGCATTAATATTTGTTACAATGAGAGTAACCTATTTTAGTGAACAACAACAATTGCTTCAGAGCAGCAAATTTTTAAGATAGCTGATGCTATATAGTCATATGTGTAGACCTCAATATATATAGAATAACACTTTGAAGATAATCACCGGATGCGGTGTAGATCTCGCAGTAATAGAAAACATAGTTTGACTTTTGTCAGTTGATGTTCATATCTCTATTACCTTATATTATGCTATATTTAAGAAAATCACTTTAAAGATAATCATCTGTCAGAGTGACATGATGTAGACCTTGCATTAATAGTGGATAATCTGCAAAATTTTGCAATAGATGCCAATATTACCATATGATATCTTGAGGTAGTCACATCTATTATTAATATTTGGAAGAGCACTTTGAAGGTAATCATCTTGTAAAATTGATAAGATGTAGATCTCACAATAGTGGTGGATAATCTGCAGGATTGTGCTAACCACCAGTCGACTGGTGGTTAGCAACAGATCCGCACGACCTTCGATCTATCCTTCCGCTCGTCCCGCTGCGTCGTACCTCCCGCTTCGACTGATTTTTTTTCCTTCTCTCAAAAACTGTAGTAAATTGCTAGTGGTTTTTTCTGGTTTTTCGCTGCATAATATCAAAAGAAAATAAAAGTGCTTGAAAGAGGATTCGAACCCAGGTCTATGTAATACCTATCAAGCCTAATAACCAAGTAAGCCACCTTTTGTTGTTGTCTATTGTAGAATGACAATGTTATTTGAACCTTTCTTATTTCTGCCATATCAAAAGAAAAAATAAAGTTTGACTTGGTAACTTTGGCAATGACCAGCGTGATAACTATGGTCTGAGTGACATGATAACTATACCATGATAAGGCTGGTAACTACAGTACGAGAAGGTTAAAAGCATGGGAAAGTATGGTAATTTAACATAAAAATTACCGGTGAAATGTTTCAAAAACTTTTTTCCCTTGGATGAAAGACACCATGGTGTTTAAACGTAAAATATTAGTTATCAAGTCTGCGATGATACATCATCATGTTATTTACACGGAAATTATCGGGTGTATGTTTTTCAACAAAAAAGTTTCCGGTCAAAAGTTACAGTGGTGTTTGTATGGGTTATCAATTTTGTATGTTTCTATTACCATGTTATTTACACAGGTAATTAGCGGGGCATCACCCCCCCTCGCCACAGTCGCCATATTACCAGGATCGGGTACATAAGTTATCAAGTCTGCGATGTGTGAGTTATCATGTTACTTGCATAAGAGTTATCGTGGTATGGTTCAACAACTCCTCCCACCCCTACCCCCACCGACAAAGTTACCAGGACTGGGTACATAATTTGTCATGTCTATGATGTGTGATTTATCATGTTATTTGCATGGAAGTTACCGTGGTATGTTTCAACGACTCCCCCCACCCCTACCCCCACCGACAAAGTTACCAGGACTGGATACATAATTTATCATGTTTACGATGTATGAGTTATCATGTTATTTGCATAAAAGTTATCAGGACAGTGATGCGTAAACTATCATCATATTTACACAGAAGTTATCGAGAGTATATTTCTTCAAAACCCCTCCCTCCGGCGGAGGGAAAAGTTATCATGTTTGCGGTGCGTAAATTATTGGGGGTATATTTCAGCACCCCTTCTCGTCAAAGTTACAAGGACCGGGGTGCATAAGTTATCGGGTCTCTGATGTCTGAGTTACCATGTTGTTCACATCAGAGTAACTGGGGATATTTCATCAACACCACTTCCCTCAAAGTTACCAGGATCGAGGTACATAAGTTTATCAGGTATGTGATGTGTGAGTTATCATGATATTCACACAAAAATGACCCGGGATATTTCATCAACGCCTCCCTCCCGATCGCCAAAGTAATCAGTACCGAGTACATAAGTTATCAGGTATGTGATGTGTGAGTTACCGTGCTATACACACACAAAAATTACCAACGGTATATTTCATCAACCTCCCCCACCAAAATTACCATGGTATCATCAACTCGAGACGAGTTGGTAAAATAATCTACTTAAGTGCGGAAAAGATCGGATATTGCATTCGCTTTTGTGAAAACATAGAAAAGGAGACAAGTTAAAAAGCTTATTTGCTTTCATTTTACAAAAGAGGAACGTAGGTGGGGTGGTTGGCTAGTGGGTTACCTTGTAAAAGTTACAAGGATCGAATCCTGTTGGCACACTATTTTTTGACGAGAAAAATTCATGTCCCTCGTCACAATTCTTTGATTTTGGAGTTTGCCTCTAGCTCCCAGCAAAAAAATTCTGGAATTAGCACAACTTTTTTTTGATGCTATGAGGTATAAAAGGTTAAGTTCTTATGTTTTCTAGTTTGAACAACTAAGATGTTGTAGCTTGTTGGTCGAAGGGAGCATGCGCAGCTTGTGTGTCCTGGGTTCGATTCCCGTCGGGTGCTTTATTTTTTTCCTCGAAAAATAAAGTAGCTAGCGATCTATCGGGAGGTCGAACGTGGATCGTGCGTCGAGCGAGTCATGCGTGCCTGTCGCTAATGACCAGTCGGCAGGTATTTAGCTTTGTCCTAATCTGCAAATGGCGCAGTAGATGGCACCAGTACCTTATGATTCACAAACAAAATTTGAGGTAGTCATATTAAGTATGACACTTCGTAATCCTTAATTTGGATTTTGTCAAGATTTGCAAGAAAAAATAATTCCAATTGCAAAGGCAGAAAAAATGTTGTTCTAAAACTGATATTTACAATGAATGCTGAGGCAAACATATAAAAAAATACTACAAATTTTAAAGAAATCATATCTAAAATGTAAGAATTTTTTTCATTTTGCAACTATATTTCTGTGGAAATACTTTTGCAATATGTGAAGACCTGCATGCTTCATACTTAAATTATGGGCGTAGAATGGAGTATCAACCAGACTACTAGAGGGTTGAAGACTGAAGTTGGCCTGACTAAGAAGCCCAGGGACTTATATGTAAATAAATACGTCCATTGGGATTCAAGTGCAAGATGGCCAAGAGGATAAGAATCCCCAATTTCTCTTGTGCGGTCAGGGATTAACCGCTGCCGCCGGAGAAGTATGCCTCAGGTGAGGGAGAGTCACCGGGGAGCGTCGCCGCGGTTGGATGGACGCCGCCCTTTCGCCTTGTGACGGAGGAAGCCCCAGATGAGGGCGCGTTGCGCCATGCGCGTGCGCCTGAGGGCGCTGCCGTCGCGTTGCCGCAGTGCCTCTTCCAGCCCCAGCCAGTCATCCGCGTCGCCGTGTGCGCTCTAGCCATTGCATCCCGTGGATGAGCAGCCGAGGCGCATGGACGCGGGAGCCGCTAGCGATGTTGCAGATCGCTTGATCCAGTGCAAGAAAAACTGAAGTACGTATGGTACCTTTTTGCTCTTTGCATACCTAAATCGAAGAGATTTTCCTTGTATGCTTTCTCTTGTTCTTCGTTCTTTTTTGTTGTTCTTGCTGACCGGATGATTCTTTCTTGATTGAACCTTTTCTTCCTTGGTCAAGGATCTCTTCCGGTTGATGCTTCAGCCATCTATTCATCTCACCATGTCCACATACTATTATTGGCTTTTGATCTTTAGATCAGATCACCCAGGATCACAACGTACCCGTACGTGCTAAGCTAGCACACACACAGGCAGCTGGATGGATAAACAGTGCACACGCACGTACAGGAAAACTTTGACTTGGGTTAGCGCCTAGCGATCGGCTTCTCTCGGCGGAACAGATAGGAAGGCACCGAATCGATGTATTGCAACAGGCTCATCTCGAGCCTGGTTCTTTATTGCTTTGATCTTTTTCTTTTTCGTTTGATTACAAGGGGCTGCTACATGTATATATAGCAGGCTAGACTAGCTGGTTACATGACCGACACGGCTAGTAATCCTAATCCTACATGGACTACTAATCCCAATCGGACACAAGGTGTGCTTATGTCTAACATTCACCCCCTAAGCACAACTTTCTTGTTACCGCCTGGATCCCAAACGCGACGTTTGCTACTCATAGGCATTGCTTTTGCCGTTTCTTGTAGCACTTCAGGGATCACCATTCTTTTCGTCGGCTCGTCCATAGCTTGATGCCGACGCTCCTTCTTGATCGCGTCTTCAACCTTCACCTATTCTTCGGTGCTTGATAGACTGTCTTTAGGATCATCCAGGGAACATCTTTTGAACCGGCGCGCGATCAATCTTTGGTCTAACTTTGAGTTCCAAGCTCTTGGCGCTCGCTTCCGCCTGTAAAGTACCTTCTTGAGTTTGTAAACTTTCCCTTCTTCTCCTTTCTTCTCGTAGTTAAGGGGTTGTTCCACGTACACTTCTTCTTTAAGGTCACCATTGAGGAAAGTGGATTGAACATCCATGTGATGAACCTTCCAATCCTCTTGTGCTGCCAAAGCTAGGAGCACTCTCACTGTCTCGATTTGAGTAACCGGTGCAAACACCTCCTCATAGTCAACTCCTTGACGTTGTACGTAGCCCTTTGCGACGAGTCTTGCCTTGTACTTCACAATGGCACCCTTCGTGTCCTTCTTTAACTTGTAAACCCACATCAAACCTATGGCCTTTTGGTTCGGAGGTCGGGTTACCAAAGTCCACGTGCCATTGCTCTCGATCGCTTTCATCTCCTCATCCATGGCGTGCGTCCAACTTGAACTTTTGCTCGCCTCTACGAAGTTCGTCGGCTCCTCAACTCTGAGTAACACAAATCGGAGTACTCGAGCGTAACTGGCTTTGCGTACTTGTAGACTTTCTTGAGGGTCTTGTAGCGACGAGGCCCGGAATAATCAGTCGTGGCTTGCGAAGGGGGCGACACAAATTCTGTCGGTGTCGATGTACTTGAGGAAGACTGTTGAGTCTCGGGCGTGGTAGATGCCGGATCGTTGGCATCCGCGTCGTCGGCGTAGTCGTCGTGATCGTGACCATCATCTTTATTGTCATCATCACTATGCGTGTCGTTGCCGAGATCTCTACCCGTGTCTTGCGCGTTGTTGTCGCTATCACCTTGCAACCCATGCGCGTCGTCGTCGGTGTCGGCACCATGGTGATCACTGCCATTGCGGTGACCTTGGTTGGGTGTCTTGCCAACCACCTGGACATCCTCCCCTGCATCATCATCAGTTGGAAATTCAACTGTGAATATGTTACCGTTTGGAGCATCGTCGGCTGCTGCGCTCCAATTCCACGCTTGGTTTTCTTCAAACACAACATCGCGTGAAATCCGTAGACGCTTGGTTCGTGGATCGTAGAAGCGGTATGCCTTGGTGCCGGAACTCCTCTCGTATCCGATGAACACCATCTTGATGCTACGATTGGCAAGCTTTGAGAGATGCAGCTCCGCCGTCTTCACATGCGCCACGCACCCAAACGTTCGTAGATGAGAAACATTTGGCTTCCGTCCGTAAATTGCTTCATACGGAGTCTTGCCGATCACTACCTTCGTTGGAGCCCGGTTGAGAAGATAGACCGCCGTCGAGACAGCTTCTCCCCAAAATGTCCCAGGCAAGTTCTTGCTCTTGAGTAAACTTCTCGCCATGTCAATGACGGTTCGATTGCGCCTTTCAACAACCCCGTTCTGCTGTGGCATATAAGGTGCCGTGAGGAACCTCTTTATGCCAATCTTCTCGCGGTAGTCCACCAAGGCCCCTTCGTGGCCGCCCCTCTCTCTTCCCACCAAGGCCCATGTGGCCCATTAACTCTCCGGGGGGGGGGGGGTTCCGGTAACCCTCCGGCACTCCGGTTTTCTCCGAAATCACCCGGAACACTTCCGGTGTCCGAATATAGTCGTCCAATATATCAATCTTTATGTCTCGACCATTTCGAGACTCCACGTCATGTCCGTGATCACATCCTGGACTCTGAACAAACTTCGGTACATCAAAACTTGTAAACTCATAATAAAACTGTCATCGTAACGTTAAGCGTGGGGACCCTACGGGTTCGAGAACTATGTAGACATGACCTAGAACTATTCTCGGTCAATAACCAATAGCGGAACCTAGATGCCCGTATTGGTTCCTACATATTCTACGAAGATCTTTATCGGTCAAACCGCATAACAACATACGTTGTTCCCTTTGTCATCGGTATGTTACTTGCCCGAGATTTGATCGTCGGTATCCAATACCTAGTTCAATCTCGTTATCGGCAAGTCTCTTTACTCATTCTGTAACACATCATCTTATAACTAACTCATTAGTTACAATGCTTGCAAGGCTTATGTGATGAGTATTACTGAGAGGGCCCAGAGATACCTCTCCGGCAATCGGAGTGACAAAACCTAATCTCGAATTATGCCAACCCAACATGTACCTTCGGAAACACCTGTAGAGCACCTTTATAATCACCCAGTTACGTTGTGACGTTTGGTAGCACACAAAGTGTTCTTTCGGTAAATGGGAGTTGCACAATCTCATAGTTGCAGGAACTTTGTATAAGTCATGAAGAAAGCAATAGCAACATACTAAATGATCAAGTGCTAGGCTAACGGAATGGGTCATGTCAATCACATCATTCTCCTAATGATGTGATCCCATTAATCAAATGACAACACATGTCTATGGTTAGGAAACATAACCATCTTTGATTAATGAGCTAGTCAAGTAGAGGCATACTAGTGACTATATGTTTGTCTATGTATTCACACATGTATCATGTTTCCGGTTAATACAATTCTAGCATGAATAATAAACATTTATCATGATATAAGGAAATAAATAATAACTTTATTATTGCCTCTAGGGCATATTTCCTTTAGTCTCCCACTTGCACTAGAGTCAATAATCTAGATTACATAGTAATGATTCTAACACCCAGTGAGTCTTGGTGCTGATCATGTTTTGCTCGTGAGAGAGGCTTAGTCAACGGGTCTGCAATATTCAGATCCGTATGTATCTTGCAAATCTCTATGTCTCCCACTTGGACTTGGTCCCGAATGGAATTGAAGCGTCTCTTGATGTGCTTGGTCCTCTTGTGAAATCTGGATTCCTTTGCCAAGGCAATTGCACCAGTATTGTCACAGAAGATCTTCATTGGTCCCGATGTACTAGGTATGACACCTAGATCGGAAATTAACTCCTTCATCCAGACTCCTTCATTCGCTGCTTCAGAAGCAGCTATGTACTCTGCTTCACGTGTAGATCCCGCCACGACGCTTTGTTTAGAACTGCACTAACTTACAGCTCCACCGTTTAATATAAACACGTATCCGGTTTGCGATTTAGAATCGTCCGGATCAGTGTCAAAGCTTGCATCGATGTAACCTTTTACGACTAGCTCTTTGTCACCTCCATATACGAGAAACATATCCTTAGTCCTTTTCAGGTATTTCAGGATGTTCTTGACCGCTGTCCAGTGATCCACTCCTGGATTACTTTGGTACCTTCCTGCCAAGCTTATTGCTAAGCATACGTCAGGTCAGGTACACAACATTGCATACATAATAGAGCCTATGGCTGAAGCATAGGGAACATCTTTCATTTTATCTCTATCTTCTGCTGTGGTCGGGCATTGAGTTTGACTCAACTTCACACCTTGTAGCACAGGCAAGAATCCTTTCTTTGCCTGATCCATTTTGAACTTTTTCAAAATTTTGTCAAGGTATGTGCTTTGTGAAAGTCCTATTAAGCGTCTTGATCTATCTCTATAGATCTTGATGCCCAATATATAGGCAGCTTCACCGAGGTCTTTCATTGAAAAACTTTTATTCAAGTATCCCTTTATGCTATCCAGAAATTCTATATCATTTTCAATTAACAATATGTCATCTACATATAAAACTAGAAATGCTACAGAGCTCCCACTCACTTTCTTGTAAATACAGGCTTCTCAAAAAGTCTGTATAAAACCATATGCTTTGATCACACTATCAAAGCGTTTATTCCAACTCCGAGATGCTTGCACCAGTCCATAAATGGAACGCTGGAGCTTGCACACTTTGTTAGCACCTTTTGAATCAACAAAACCTTCCGGCTGCATCATATACAACTCTTCTTCTAGAAATCCATTCAAGAATGCAGTCTTGACATCCATTTGCCAAATTTCATAATCATGAAATGCAGCAATAGCTAACATGATTCGGACGGACTTAAGCATCGCTATGGGTGAGAAAGTCTCATCGTAGTCAACCCCTTGAACTTGTCGAAACCTTTTGCAGCAAGTCGAGCTTTATAGACAATTATATTACCATCAACGTCAGTCTTCTTCTTAAAGATCCATTTATTCTCAATGGCTTGCCGATCATCGGGCAAGTCAACCAAAGTCCATACTTTGTTTTCATACATGGATCCCATCTCAGATTTCATGGCTTCTAGCCATTTTGCGGAATCCGGGCTCATCATCGCTTCCTCATAGTTCGTAGGTTCATCATGGTCAAGTAACATGACTTCCAGAATAGAATTATCGTACCACTCTGGTGCGGATCTTACTCTGGTAGACCTACGAGGTTCAGTAGAAACTTGATCTGAAGTTTCATGATCATTATCATTAGCTTCCTCACTAATTGGTGTAGTTGTCACAGGAACTGGTTCTCGTGATGAACTACTTTCCAATAAGGGAGTAGATACAGTTATCTCATCAAGTTCTACTTTCCTCCCACTCACTTCTTTCGAGAGAAACTCCTTCTCTAGAAAGGATCCATTCTTAGCAACGAATGTCTTGCCTTCGGATCTGTGATAGAAGGTGTACCCAATAGTCTCTTTTGGGTATCCTATGAAGACACATTTCTCCGATTTAGGTTCGAGCTTATCTGGTTAAAGTTTCTTCACATAAGCATCGCAGCCCCAAACTTTAAGGAACGACAACTTTGGTTTCTTGCCAAACCACAGTTCATAAGGCGTCGTTTCAACGGATTTTGATGGTGCCCTATTTAACATGAATGCGGCCGTCTCTAAAGCATAACCCCAAAACGATAGCGGTAAATCAGTAAGAGACATCATAGATCGCACCATATCAAGTAAAGTACGATTACGACGTTCGGACACACCATTTCGTTGTGGTGTTCCAGGTGGCGTGAGTTGCGAAACTATTCCACATTGTTTCAAGTGTAGGCCAAACTCATAACTCAAATACTCTCCTCCACGATCAGATCGTAGAAACTTTATTTTCTTGTTACGATGATCTTCCACTTCACTCTGAAATTCTTTGAACTTTTCAAATGTTTCAGACTTGTGTTTCATCAAGTAGATATACCCATATCTGCTCAAATCATCTGTGAAGGTGAGAAAATAACGATACCCGCCGCGAGCCTCAACATTCATTGGGCCACAAACATCAGTATGTATGATTTCCAACAAATGAGTTGCTCGCTCCATAGTTCCGGAGAACGGTGTTTTAGTCATCTTGCCCATAAGGCACGGTTCGCAAGTACCAAGTGATTCATAATCAAGTGATTCCAAAAGTCCATCAGTATGGAGTTTCTTCATGCGCTTTACACCGATATGACCCAAACGGCAGTGTCACAAATAAGTTGCACTATCATTATTAACTCTGCATTTTTTTGGTTTCAACACTATGAATATGTGTATCACTACTATCGAGATTTAATAAAAATAGACCACTCTTCAAGGGTGCATGACCATAAAAGATATTACTCATATAAGTAGAACAACCATTATTCTCTGATTTAAATGAATAACCGTCTCGCATCAAACAAGATCCAGATATAATGTTCATGCTCAATGCTGGCACCAAATAACAATTATTCAGGTCTAAAACTAATCCCGAAGGTAGATGTAGAGGTAGCGTGCCGACCGCGATCACATCGACTTTGGAACCGTTTCCCATGCGCATCGTCACCTCGTCCTTGGCCAGTGCTCGCTTATTCCGTAGTCCCTGTTTCGAGTTGCAAATATTAGCAACAGAACCAGTATCAAATACCCAGGTGCTACTACGAGCTCTAGTTAGGTACACATCAATAACATGTATATCACATATACCTTTGTTCACTTTGCCATCCTTCTTATCCGCCAAATACTTGGGGCAGTTCCGCTTCCAGTGACCAGTCTGCTTGCAGTAGAAGCACTCAGTTTCAGGCTTAGGTCCAGACTTGGGTTTCTTCTCTTGAGAAGCAACTTGCTTGCTGTTCTTCTTGAAGTTCCCCTTCTTCTTCCCTTTGCCCTTTTTCTTGAAACTAGTGGTCTTGTTGACCATCAACACTTGATGCTCCTTCTTAATTTCTACCTCCGCATCTTTTAGCATTGCGAAGAGCTCAGGAATAGTCTTGTTCATCCCTTGCATATTATAGTTCATCACAAAGCTCTTGTAGCTTGGTGGCAGTGATTGGAGAATTCTGTCAATGACACTATCATCCGGAAGATTAACTCCCAGTTGAATCAAGTGATTATTATACCCAGACATTTTGAGTATATGTTCACTGACAGAATTATTCTCCTCCATCTTGCAGCTGTAGAACTTATTGGAGACTTCATATCTCTCAATTCGGGAATTTGCTTGAAATATTAACTTCAACTCCTGGAACATCTCATATGCTCCATGACGTTCAAAACGTCGTTGAAGACCCGGTTCTAAGCCGTAAAGCATGGCACATTGAACTATAGAGTAGTCATCAGCTTTGCTCTGCCAGACGTTCTTAACATCGTCAGTTGCATCAACAGCAGGCCTGGCACCCAGCGGTGCTTCCAGGACGTAACTTTTCTGTGCAGCAATGAGGATAATCCTCAGGTTACGGACCCAGTCCGTGTAATTTCTACCATCATATTTCAACTTTGCTTTCTCAAGGAACGCATTAAAATTCAACGGAACAACAGCACGAGCCATCTATCTACAAACAAACATAGACAAGCAAAATACTATCAGGTACTAAGTTCATGATAAATTTAAGTTCAATTAATCATATTACTTAAGAACTCCCACTTAGACAGACATCTCTCTACTCATCTAAGTGATTAGGTGATCCAAATCAACTAAACCATAACCGATCATCACGTGAGATGGAGTAGTTTTCAATGGTGAACATCACTATGTTGATCATATCTACTATATGATTCACGCTCGACCTTTCGGTCTCCGTGTTCCGAGGCCATATCTGCATATGCTAGGCTCGTCAAGTTTAACCTGAGTATTCTGCGTGTGCAAAACTGGCTTGCACCCGTTGTAGATGGACGTAGAGCTTATCACACCCGATCATCACGTGGTGTCTGGGCACGACGAACTTTGGCAACGGTGCATACTCAGGGAGAACACTTCTTGATAATTTTAGTGAGAGATCATCTTAAAATGCTACCGTCAATCAAAGAAAGATAAGATGCATAAAGGATAAACATCACATGCAATCAATATAAGTGATATGATATGGCCATCATCATCTTGTGCTTGTGATCTCCATCTTCGAAACACCGTCATGATCACCATCGTCACCGGCGCGACACCTTGATCTCCATCGTAGCATCGTTGTCGTCTCGCCAACTATTGCTTCTACGACTATCGCTACCACTTAGTGATAAAGTAAAGCAATTACAGGGCGTTTGCATTTCATACAATAAAGCGACAACCATATGGCTCCTGCCAGTTGCCGATAACTTCGGTTACAAAACATGATCATCTCATACAATAAAATATAGCATCACGTCTTGACCATATCACATCACAACATGCCCTGCAAAAACAAGTTAGACGTCCTCTACTTTGTTATTGCAAATTTTACGTGGTTGCTACGGGCTTTTAGCAAGAACCGTTCTTACCTACGCATAAAAACCACAACGATAGTTTGTCAAGTTGGTGCTGTTTTAACCTTCGCAAGGACCGGGCGTAGCCACACTCGATTCAGCTAAAGTGAGAGAGACAGACACTCGCCAGCCACCTTTAAGCACGAGTGCTCGCAACGGTGAAACCAGTCTCGCGTAAGCGTACGCGTAATGTCGGTCCGGGCCGCTTCATCTCACAATACCGCCGAACCAAAGTATGACATGCTGGTAAGCAGTATGACTTGTATCACCCACAACTCACTTGTGTTCTACTCGTGCATATGACATCAACGCATAAAACCTGGCTCGGAAGCCACTGTTAGGGAACGTAGTAATTTCAAAAAAATTCCTACGCACACGCAAGATCATGGTGATGCATAGCAACGAGAGGGGAGAGTGTTCGTCCACGTACCCTCGTAGACCGTAAGCGGAAGCGTTATGACAACGCGGTTGATGTAGTCGTACATCTTCACGATCCGACCGATCCAAGCACCGAACGTACAACACCTCCGAGTTCAGCACACGTTCAGCTCGATGATGATCCCCGGGCTCCGATCCAGCAAAGCTTCGGGGATGAGTTCCATCAGCACGACGGCGTGGTGACGATGATGATGTTCTACCGGCGCAGGGCTTCGCCTAAACTCCGCGACGATATGACCGAGGTGCAATATGGTGGAGGGGGGCACCGCACACGGCTAAGGAACGATCCGTAGATCAACTTGTGTCTATGGGGTGCCCCCTGCCCCCGTATATAAAGGAGGGAGGGGGGAGGCCGGCCGGCCCTTGTTGGGCGCGCCAGGAGGAGGAGTCCTCCTCCTAGTAAGACTAGGACTCCTCCTTTCCTACTCCTACGAGGAGGGGAAGGAAGGGGGAGAGGGGGGAAGGAAAGAGGGGGGACGCCGCCCCCCTCCTAGTCCAATTCGAACCAGAGGGAGGGGGGGGGGCGTGCGGCCCTTCCTGGCCACCCCTCTCTCTTCCCACCAAGGCCCATGTGGCCCATTAACTCTCCTGGGGGGGGGTTCCGGTAACCCTCCGGCACTCCGGTTTTCTCCGAAATCACCCGGAACACTTTCGGTGTCTGAATATAGTCGTCCAATATATCAATCTTTATGTCTCGACCATTTCGAGACTCCTCGTCATGTCCGTGATCACATCCGGGACTCCGAACAAACTTCGGTACATCAAAACTTGTAAACTCATAATAAAACTGTCATCGTAACGTTAAGCGTGCGGACCCTATGGGTTCGAGAACTATGTAGACATGACCTAGAACTATTCTCGGTCAATAACCAATAGCGGAACCTGGATGCCCATATTGGTTCCTACATATTCTACGAAGATCTTTATCGGTCAAACCGCATAACAACATACGTTGTTCCCTTTGTCATCGGTATGTTACTTGCCCGAGATTTGATCGTCGGTATCCAATACCTAGTTCAATCTCGTTACCGGCAAGTCTCTTTACTCGTTCTGTAACACATCATCTTATAACTAACTCATTAGTTACAATGCTTGCAAGGCTTAGGTGATGAGTATTACTGAGAGGGCCCAGAGATACTTCTCCGACAATCGGAGTGACAAAACCTAATCTCGAATTATGCCAACCCAACATGTACCTTCGGAAACACCTGTAGAGCACCTTTATAATCACCCAGTTACGTTGTGACGTTTGGTAGCACACAAAGTGTTCTTCCGGTAAACGGGAGTTGCACAATCTCATAGTTGCAGGAACTTTGTATAAGTCATGAAGAAAGCAATAGCAACATACTAAATGATCAAGTACTAGGCTAACGGAATGGGTCATGTCAATCACATCATTCTCCTAATGATGTGATCCCATTAATCAAATGACAACACATGTCTATGGTTAGGAAACATAACCATCTTTGATTAATGAGCTAGTCAAGTAGAGGCATACTAGTGACTTTATGTTTGTCTATGTATTCACACGTGTATCATGTTTCCGGTTAATACAATTCTAACATGAATAATAAACATTTATCATGATATGAGGAAATAAATAATAACTTTATTATTGCCTCTAGGGCATATTTCCTTTATTGGTCACTACCTTCTCCTTTGCCTTTCCAACGACCACGAGCATTCTCTTCCCAAGTCCGCAAGCGTCCGATCGCCTCCGTTATGGTCAAGTCGTCGATGTCGTAAAGCTGCTCGAGCGTGCCGATGATGTACGTGAATTTATCAGTCACCAAACTGAAAACTTCTCCACAATCTCGGTTTCGTCGAGCTTTGCACCAAGCGCGCGGATCTCTCCCACCAATGTAGTTAGACGCATGGCAAAGTCGTTCACCGATTCAGTTTCCTCCATCTGCAACTTGTGAAATTGGCGCTTCAGCACTTGTGCCCGAGCCTTGGTGTCGTGATCTTCTCTGATCCTCATCTCTTTGAGTGCATTCCACGCCTCTCTTGCTGTCTCGAACTCCGCCAATGTCATCAGCACAGAATCAGGCACAGACTGGGCTATGGTGGCCATGGCACCTTCGTCGCACTCCTCGTCGATGTCGTCGTCCGTGATAGCCTGCCACACTCGAAGGGTTCGGAGAATGACCTTCATCTTCAGCGCCCACACGCCATAGTTGGCATCGGTGAGCATCGGGTACTGGATGGGGATGTTGCGATGCGCGAGTACGTTGGCACCGCACGTTCTGCCACCACTGGTTGCTGACTTGCCGCCCTTCTTCAGCTTGTCGCCGTTCTTGTTCGCCTTGGAACCACTGTTGCTGGACTTGACCAATTCAGCGTCGCTGTTCGTCATCATAGATCGTAGATCGTCGAGGCTCTGATACCAATTGTTGGCTTTTGATCTTTAGATCAGATCACCCAGGATCACAACGTACCCGTACGTGCTAAGCTAGCATACACGCAGGCAGCTGGATCGATAAACAGTGCACACGCACGTATAGGAAAACTTTGACTTGGGCTAGCGATCGGCTTCTCTCGGCGGAACAGATAGGAAGGCACCGAATCGATGTATTGCAACAGGCTCATCTCGAGCCTGGTTCTTTATTGCTTTGATCTTTTTCTTTTTCGTTTGATTACAAGGGGCTGCTACATGTATATATAGCAGGCTAGACTAGCTGGTTACATGACCGACACGGCTAGTAATCCTAATCCTACATGGACTACTAATCCCAATCGGACACAAGGTGTGCTTATGTCTAACATTCACCCCCCTAAGCACAACTTTCTTGTTACCACCTGGATCCCAAACGCGACGTTTGCTACTCATAGGCATTGCTTTTGCCGTTTCTTGTAGCACTTCAGGGATCACCATTCTTGTCATCGGCTCGTCCATAGCTTGATGCTGACGCTCCTTCTTGATCGCGTCTTCAACCTTCACCTGTTTTTCGGTGCTTGATAGACTGTCTTTAGCATCATCCAGGGAACATCTTTTGAACCCGCGTGTGACCAATCTTTGGTCTAACTTTGAGTTGCAAACTCTTGGCGCTCGCTTCAGCCTGTAAAGTACCTTTTTGAGCTTGTAAACTTTCCCTTCTTCTCCTTTCTTCTCGTAGTCAAGGGGTTGTTCCACGTACGCTTCTTCTTTAAGGTCACCATTGAGGAAAGTGGATTGAACATCCATGTGATGAACCTTCCAATCCTCTTGTGCTGCCAAAGCTAGGAGCATTCTCACCGTCTCGATTCGAGTAACCGGTGCAAACACATCCTCATAGTCAACTCCTAGACGTTGTACGTAGCCCTTTGCGACGAGTCTTGCCTTGTACTTCACAATGGCACCCTTCATGTCCTTCTTCAACTTGTAAACCCACTTCAAACCTATGGCCTTTTGGTTCGGAGGTCGGGTTACCAAAGTCCACGTGCCATTGCTCTCGATCGCTTTCATCTCCTCATCCATGGCGTGCGTCCAACTTGAACTTTTGATCGCCTCTACGAAGTTCGTCGGCTCCTCAACTCTGAGTAAACACAAATCGGAGTACTCGAGCGTAACTGGCTTTGCGTACTTGTAGACTTTCTTGAGGGTCTTGTAGCGACGAGGCCCGGAATAATCCGTCGTGGCTTGCGAAGGGGGCGACACAAATTGTGTCGGTGTTGATGCACTTGAGGAAGACCGTTGAGTCTCGGGCGTGGTAGATGCCGGATCGTTGGCATCTGCGTCGTCGGCATAGTCGTCGTGGTCGTGACCATCATCTTGATTGTCATCATCACTATGCGTGTCGTTGCCGAGATCTCTACCCGTGTCTTGCGCGTCGTTGTCGCTATCACCTTGCGACCCATGCGCGTCGTCGTCGGTGTCGGCACCATGGTGATCACTGCCATTGCGGTCACCTTGGTTGGGTGTCTTGCCAACCACCTGGACATCCTCCCCTGCATCATCATCAGTTGGAAATTCAACTGTGAATATGTTACCGTTTGGAGCATCGTCGGCTGCTGCGCTCCAATTCCACGCTTGGTTTTCTTCAAACACAACATCGCGTGAAATCCGTAGACGCTTGGTTCGTGGATCGTAGAAGCGGTATGCCTTGGTGCCGGAACTCCTCTCGTATCCGATGAACACCATCTTGATGCTACGATCGGCAAGCTTTGAGAGATGCGGCTCCGCCGTCTTCACATGCGCCACGCACCCAAACGTTCGTAGATGAGACACATTTGGCTTCCGTCCGTAAATTGCTTCATACGGAGTCTTGCCGATCACTACCTTCGTTGGAGCCCGGTTGAGAAGATAGACCGCCGTCGAGGCAGCTTCTCCCCAAAATGTCCCAGGCAAGTTCTTTCTCTTGGGTAAACTTCTCGCCATGTCAATGACGGTTCAATTGCGCCTTTCAACAACCCCGTTCTGCTGTGGCATATAAGGTGCCGTGAGGAACCTCTTTATGCCAATCTTCTCGCGGTAGTCATTGAACTCATTCGACGTAAACTCTCCGACGCGATCTGTCCGTAGAGCGCAAACCTTCAACTTGTGTTACATCTCTGTTGCAGCCTTCAGCTTCTTGAACGCTTCAAACGCCTCATCTTTAGATCGTAGGAGAATGACCCACATGTATCTCGAGTAGTCATCTACCACAAGGAAGAAATACTTCTTTCCTCCGTGAGTTGCTGGGGTGATAGGGCCACATAGATCACCATGGAGCAGCTCGAGTGCATCACTTGCACGATAGGTAGACTGAGCAGGGAACGGCCTGTAATGCTGTTTTCCAACCAAGCACCCGTCACATACTCGATCAACATGGTCGATAAACGGCATCCCAGATACCATCTCCATCTTCGACATCTTCTTCAAGGCGTAGAAGTTAACGTGTCCAAATCTAGCATGCCATAACCATGAATCATCATCACTCTTGGCTAGCCAACACTCTAGTTGAGATTGATCAAGGTTGAGTATATAGAGCCGGTTTCGCGTGTGATTCACACGCGATAGCACGTTTCGGAGGTTGTCGAAGATCGTCATCACTCCGTTCTCAATATCCACCTTGCATCTATTCTCATCAAGTTTCCTGACAGAGATGATGTTGTTGCGAAGCCGTGGGATGTAGTACACTTCGGTGAGTATGCGATGTTCCCCTGTGAGACCCTCGAAGAGGACAGAACCTAGCCCGCAAATCTCCACATTTGAACCATCACCGAACTTGACCGAGCCTTCAACATCATATTCTAGCTCGAGGAACTTCTCCTTGCACCCCGTCATGTGGTTACTGGCACCCGTGTCGAGATACCACGACACGTTCTGGCTCCCGAATAACTTTGGTGTTACCTTTTTCTCATGAAGTAGCACCTTCCGGTTTGGTTTCACAACCGCTGTTTGGACGAGATTACAAACTTCGGCCAACAGAAGACCTGGACGTTCGTCTTCCTGCTTTGCCAAATTTGCCATGATCTCCCGCTTGTTAGGCTCCACGAGATCACAAACTTCGGCCATCATAAGACCTGGACGTTCGTCTTCCTACTTCGCCAAATTTGCCTTGATCTCCCTCTTGTTAGGCTCCGGACAATCCTTCGCAAAGTGACCCATCTCGTTGCAGTTATAGCACTTGACCTCGGACATATCCAAGTTCCGTGGCTTCCGCTCTTTAAATCGGTCCGCCTTACCACTACCTTGTGGCTTGCCTTTTCCTTTGCCTTCTTCGGTTTGTCCGCCGCGCTTCCCGTTGCTTGAGCATTCGCCAACGTTGCGCCTTTCTTTGCTACTTGGAGACTCCCAATCTGCGCGCGAGTACATGAGTTGGTCACTACCTTCTCCTTTGCCTTTCCAACGACCACGAGCATTCTCTTCCCAAGTCCGCAAGCGTCCGATCGCCTCCGTTATGGTCAAGTCGTCGATGTCGTAAAGCTGCTCGAGCGTGCCGATGATGTACGTGAATTTATCAGTCACCAAACTGGAAACTTCTCCACAATCTCGGTTTCGTCGAGCTTTGCACCAAGCGCGCGGATCTCTCCCACCAATGCATGGCATAGTCGTTCACCGATTCAGTTTCCTCCATCTGCAACTTGTGAAATTGTCGCTTCAGCACTTGTGCCCGAGCCTTGGTGTCGTGATCTTCTCCGATCCTCATCTCTTTGAGTGCATTCCACGCCTCTCTTGCTGTCTCGAACTCCGCCAATGTCATCAGCACGGAATCAGGCACAGACTGGGCTATGGCGGCCATGGCACCTTCGTCGCACTCCTCGTCGATGTCGTCGTCCGTGATGGCCTGCCACACTCGAAGGGTTCGGGGAATGACCTTCATCTTCACCGCCCACACGCCATAGTTGGCGTCGGTGAGCATCGGGTACTGGATGGGGATGTTGCGATGCGCCAGTACGTTGGCGCCGCCCGTTCCGCCACCACTGGTTGCTGACTTGCCGCCCTTCTTCACCTTGTCGCCATTCTTGTTCGCCTTGGAACCACTGTTGCTGGACTTGACCAACTCAGCGTTGCTGTTCGTCATCGTAGATCGTAGATCGTCGAGGCTCTGATACCAATTGTTGGCTTTTGATCTTTAGATCAGATCACCCAGGATCACAACGTACCCGTACGTGCTAAGCTAGCACACACGCAGGCAGCTGGATGGATAAACAGTGCACACGCACGTACAGGAAAACTTTGACTTGGGCTAGCGATCAGCTTTTTTCGGCGGAACAGATAGGAAGGTACCGAATCGATGTATTGCAACAGGCTCATCTCGAGCCTGGTTCTTTATTGCTTTGATCTTTTTCTTTTTCGTTTGATTACAAGGGGCTGCTACATGTATATATAGCAGGCTAGACTAGCTGGTTACATGACCGACACGGCTAGTAATCCTAATCCTACATGGACTACTAATCCCAATCGGACACAAGGTGTGCTTATGTCTAACATTCACCCCCCTGAGCACAACTTTCTTGTTACCACCTGGATCCCAAACGCGACGTTTGCTACTCATAGGCATTGCTTTTGCCGTTTCTTGTAGCACTTCAGGGATCACCATTCTTGTCGTCGGCTCGTCCATAGCTTGATGCCGACGCTCCTTCTTGATCGCGTCTTCAATCTTCACCTGTTTTTCGGTGCTTGATAGACTGTCTTTAGAATCATCCAGGGAATATCTTTTGAACCCGCGCGTGACCAATCTTTGGTCTAACTTTGAGTTCCAAGCTCTTGGCGCTCGCTTCAGCCTGTAAAGTACCTTCTTGAGCTTGTAAACTTTCCCTTCTTCTCCTTTCTTCTCGTAGTCAAGGGGTTATTCCACGTACGCTTCTTCTTTAAGGTCACCGTTGAGGAAAGTGGATTGAACATCCATGTGATGAACCTTCCAATCCTCTTGTGCTGCCAAAGCTAGGAGCACTCTCACCGTCTCGATTCGAGTAACCGGTGCAAACACCTCCTCATAGTCAACTCCTAGACGTTGTACGTAGCCCTTTGCGACGAGTCTTGCATTGTACTTCACAATGGCACCCTTCGTGTCCTTCTTCAACTTGTAAACCCACTTCAAACCTATGGCCTTTTGGTTCGGAGGTCGGGTTACCAAAGTCCACGTGCCATTGCTCTCGATCGCTTTCATCTCCTCATCCATGGCGTGCGTCCAACTTGAACTTTTGCTCGCCTCTACGAAGTTCGTCGGCTCCTCAACTCTGAGTAAACACAAATCGGAGCACTCGAGCGTAACTGGCTTTGCGTACTTGTAGACTTTCTTGAGGGTCTTGTAGCGACGAGGCCCGGAATAATCCGTCGTGGCTTGCGAAGGGGGCGACACAAATTGTGTAGGTGTCGATGCACTTGAGGAAGACCATTGAGTCTCGGGCGTGGTAGATGCCGGATCGTTGGCATCCGCGTCGTCGGCATAGTCGTCGTGATCGTGATCATCATCTTGATTGTCATCATCACTATGCGTGTCGTTGCCGAGATCTCTACCTGTGTCTTGCGCGTCGTTGTCGCTATCACCTTGCGACCCATGCGCGTCGTCGTCGGTGTCGGCACCATGGTGATCACTGCCATTGCGGTGACCTTGGTTGGGTGTCTTGCCAACCACCTGGACATCCTCCCCTGCATCATCATCAGTTGGAAATTCAACTGTGAATATGTTACCGTTTGGAGCATCGTCGGCTGCTGCGCTCCAATTCCACGCTTGGTTTTCTTCAAACACAACATCGCGTGAAATCCGTAGACGCTTGGTTCGTGGATCGTAGAAGCGGTATGCCTTGCTGCCGGAACTCCTCTCGTATCCGATGAACACCATCTTGATGCTACGATCGGCAAGCTTTGAGAGATGCGGCTCTGCCGTCTTCACATGCGCCATGCACCCAAACGTTCGTAGATGAGACACATTTGGCTTCCGTCCGTAAATTGCTTCATACGGAGTCTTGCCGATCACTACCTTCGTTGGAGCCCGGTTGAGAAGATAGACCGCCGTCGAGGCAACTTCTCCCCAAAATGTCCCAGGCAAGTTCTTGCTCTTGAGTAAACTTCTCGCCATGTCAATGACGGTTCGATTGCGCCTTTCAACAACCCCGTTCTGCTGTGGCATATAAGGTGCCGTAAGGAACCTCTTTATGCCAATCTTCTCGTGGTAGTCATTGAACTCGTTCGACGTAAACTCTCCGACGCGATCTGTCCGTAGAGCGCAAACCTTCAACTTGTGTTACATCTCTCCCACCAATGTAGTTAGATGCATGGCATAGTCGTTCACCGATTCAGTTCCCTCCATCTGCAACTTGTGAAATTGGCGCTTCAGCACTTGTGCCCGAGCCTTGGTGTCGTGATCTTCTCCGATCCTCATCTCTTTGAGTGCATTCCACGCCTCTCTTGCTGTCTCGAACTCCGCCAATGTCATCAGCACGGAATCAGGCACAGACTGGGCTATGGCGGCCATGGCACCTTCATCGCACTGCTTTGTCGATGTCGTCGTCCGTGATGGCCTGCCACACTCGAAGGGTTCAGAGAATGACCTTCATCTTCAGCGCCGACACGCCATAGTTGGCGTCGGTGAGCATCGGGTACTGGATGGGGATGTTGCGATGCGCCAGTACGTTGGCGCCGCCCGTTCCGCCACCACTGGTTGCTGACTTGCCGCCCTTCTTCACCTTGTCGCCGTTCTTGTTCGCCTTGGAACCACTGTTGCTGGACTTGACCAACTCAGCGTCGCTGTTCGTCATCGTAGATCGTAGATCGTCGAGGCTCTGATACCAATTGTTGGCTTTTGATCTTTAGATCAGATCACCCAGGATCACAACGTACCCGTACGTGCTAAGCTAGCACACACGTAGGCAGCTGGATGGATAAACAGTGCACACGCACATACAGGAAAACTTTGACTTGGGCTAGCGATCGGCTTCTCTCGGTGGAACAGATAGGAAGGCACCGAATCGATGTATTGCAACAGGCTCATCTCGAGCCTGGTTCTTTATTGCTTTGATCTTTTTCTTCTTTGTTTGATTACAAGGGGCTGCTACATGTATATATAGGAGGCTAGACTAGCTGGTTACATGACCGACACGACTAGGAATCCTAATCCTACATGGACTACTAATCCCAATCGGACACAAGGTGTGCTTATGTCTAACAACTATGTGCAGAAAAACAGTTAATCTTCAGATCATGGGAAGAACAAAAATTAAATGGAATTAGGACTGGTACAATGGGAGGTGCTTAGGGAGATGCTTAGAAAAATAAACCGGATTTTTCGGAAGTAGCGGTGCCTATTTCTACAGAAGAGACGCTTAGTTAAGCGTCTATCCTGTACAAATAAGCACCGGTGCTTAAGGAAAGTCTGGTTTATTTCTTTAAGCACCTCACCTAAGCACCTCCCATTGTACAAGGCCTTAGTGTTTCCTGATTGATTTCCCGATGCTCGTTCAGGCAGTCGCTGTGCTGACGCCGTTTAAGGCGTTCGTGCTTGACTCGTTTGCTGCCGCTGCCGCCGACTGGAAGGGTCCCGCTGATGGTGTCTGCGCCACCGGGAGGAGCGAGGCCGCATCACCCCGCGCCGGAGGATGCCCCATGCGTTAGAGGGCGCCTCGTGTGGTGCTTATGTGCGGGTGACCGCGCCGCTGGACGAGGGCTGCGGTGTCGCGCACCCGCTGGTGGCCACCGCGCTGCAGGGCTAGAACAGAGGCGTCTCCTATGCTTTTGTGGCCTTCTCGCTCTCGTAGAGCCGAGTGCTGATCTGTGTTTTGAATTTCGGCCGAAAAAACGGATTTCGGCCGAATTTCAGCCATCTCGGCCTAGGGCGAAAAATACAATCCAGTGAAAAAAATGGATTTTGGTCAAAATTTGGTCAAATTTAAGCTAATTTTTGTTAAAATTTTGGTCAAATTTCAACCGAATTTTTTGAAAATGGTCGAAATTCGGACATCTCGGCCTGGGGCGAAAAATTTCACAAACCAAAGATCAAAACCTTGGTGCTGATAACGTGTAAAAGTAAAACGAGAGAGAGGGGAACAAATGATTGAACAGTGATTGCATTGACTGAAGAATAGGGTATTTATACCCATGTACAGAGGCGGTAATTACATAGTCGGTAACTGGCGGTTGCTAAACTAAACAACCGACCTAAGCATTGATTATTAGGATTTAATTAATCCTTAACATGATCATCGGGAGCTCCCTCTTCCAGCTCACAAATTCGGTGAAGTAAAAATTTTTTGTATTGGTTTACTCTAATATCTCGAAAGCAAAAGAGTGTGGAGTATGAACCGTTTCACCCAGCCAACAAAGGACCTCCATGTATTCATTGTGTGGTGTTGGGAAAATAGCCGCTTGCATATATATAGTCTTCATTCCGCTAGTACCAAAGAGCTCATCTGGTCATCATAATGGCATGATCAGTTGCATTACTATGGCATGGTAGATAATCATGCTTATTGTGTTTCGTGAAAATGCCATATTTACTGCTGGCATCAGCCATCCACCTCTATCAAGTCATCATATTGCCGTGATCATTTGCATTACTATGGCATGGCAGATCATCATGCTTATTGTGTTTGAAAAGAAAAGCATGGGAACCTGAAATCAGAATCTAGATTTCCCAATCCATGGCAACAGTTGCATGATAAAACAGGGGAAATCTGGGTCTAGAGCTCCCGCCTCTATATCGCAGTTATGTGCCCCTGTATCCGAAATTGATGATGCATTAACCCCTCCTCGTTCTGTGCTAAAAAACTGAACTTCATGTTTTGAAAGAGTAAGAAACCTGAACTCAATCCATCACTTAGACAGGCAAGCTAATAAATTATCTTGCACACACGGAAGATGTCAAGCCCGTAGCATGCAGCTTAATCGACTCTGAAGAGCAGTAACAACTGAAGCGGATGATAGATCCCCATCCAGTTACATAGGCTCTGGTCTTTCCAGGTGCAGGAGAGGTATATGCCATATGAAGTTACTAAAAACTAGAGCAGAAAGAGTTGATGAGGCACCTGATATACATTTTCCTTCATGTACAAGATTTGATCAGGAAGTTTTGATCAAGAACCACATATGAACGTTAATTAGCAGGCAATAATACACAACCGTGCACGCTGGGGCTCCTGATATTCATATTGATGCTATTTTTACACTTCAGGGGTACATATGAAAAACACATATCTACTGTTGTTCAGACGTGGTTGAAACTGCAGCATAATCATATTTGACATCTACAGTGTTGCTATCTTTGGAACCGCGTTCTCTCCAACTGATCTTCCACATCTGGGGATAAGCTTACCCTGCATGACAGAGGAAAAAACATTAGTCACATGGATACATGGATCTAAGGCCTATTCAATGTGGTGAAGTTGTTGTCAAAACTACATGCACACGATGAATGAGAACATCGATTTCTCGAAGCAAACCAGAGTACTATTATGTAGTTTGAATAAACAGAAGCTCGTCATGAAAAGTTTGCTAAGAACTACCCGTGCAAGTTTTGGTTCATGTTATAAACACCAACAATTTAATTGCAGATGTCTTATTCTGGTATCATTCTAGTAACCATAGTGAACAAAAACCAACCTCATAAAGAGCGAAAACATCAAAAATTTGGTAAAGCAGTGGAATGGCAATATTATTGATATTTGGTAACACTTGGTGTATTTGTATGCTCAAAGCAGAGCGAGCAATACCAACATTGGATTGAAGTGGTTCAATTGAACTAAAACTATACAAAAATAGACTCAAGCGATGCATTGCGTAAGCTGATGTATACCTGTCAGGTTGAATTGTCCTCTTTGCCAACATAAGAGTCAAGAAAACAGGTACCATCGCAGCACATAGATGCTTAAGAGTACTAGATGAAACCCTGCGCGTTGTTGCGGGATATATTGTGCTAAAATTTATAATGTAGAGAGATACGTTGTCTAAAGAAAAATAGTAACTTGCATGTGCGTCAAAGCATTTCTCTTTTTGTGGGGAAAGCATATCTTTCAAATGAGTGCATACAAAAGAATTGCTTGCATCGGATTGTAACAATAGTGTTAATACAAAGAATTTAAACGATGAGTTAATACAAAAAATTCAAAACAAAGAAGTCTTTAAGCGATGACACTTTCCAATTACATACATGAAAAGAGTGAAGCAGAATCAGCATATAGCTAAAAGTAATAAATTTGGATGTTGGATCCATGTACTCGTGCGGCTATCATGTTACCTGAGCTGAATTAACAGAAATGTCACCTAGTTTAACTTAACTTAAAATCTACTACCAATGCATCAAAGTCAACTATCACTAACCTGCAACTCTCAAAAACAAACAAACTAGCATTTTTTAGAGGTGAACTAATGGAGAATAGTATATCAATATAAATGAAAAGTCAGAAGAAAGAAAAATTATTCCATCAGGAACTATTAATGTGTCCAATTTAAATTTGAATATACGATTATCAAGACCTTCAACCTGGAAAAAAAGGATTATTAAGTCAGCATCAGGAATACTACATGGAGGTGCTAGGTAAGGAGTTGGTGCCGAGATTCATATCGAGAATGGTATTATAAAGCCCATCGTGTGTCTCCTCAGATGCCCATTAATTTATGAGTTTGTAATGGCTATTTCAAGCTGCACCACTCACCTCACATGTTCCTGGAGAAGAAGAGAGAAACCTGTCAGTTTGGCCGAGCTGTCCAGGAGGACTGAGCACATAATTACTTGACATGGTCAAGTATATTGCAACAACAGGTCAAGAGGACCACAACACCTCCAATTCCAGAAACGTCGTTGATGTCCCCACTCATAAGCTTACCACCAATAAGCTTACCACCGATAGAAAGGAGCAGCCTACACGTCTTCCTCCGGAGCTCCAGAGTCAGCTCTCCAAAAAAGTGCTATCATTGCCATGTTAGAAGCTCGACCTTGTTGTATCTTCATCATTTGGCCATCGAAGCTGAATTGCAGCTCCGACTCCTTGTCTTAAGGGACTATAGTGTTCATAATTTCTAGAACACAAATCAGTTTTGCTGATCTGCCATTGACCAAACAAAAGAAACTCCAGGATATTCTATTTGTGCATCCAACCATCCATAGTATATGCTCTTTACTAAAACACTTACACAGACGTTAGTATAGAGGAACTATTGTGGAATTTCAATTAAAAAGGAAGCAAACCATCATGACCTGTAGTAAAACATGTATATCAACTCAGAAACAAAAAATTTGCACGTACCTTCAGACTGTAGCGTGTGTGGGAATTAACCTTCGGTAAGAAAATAAATATTAGAAAGACGTTCAGAGTTGGACTGCACCAAGTAACACATCACTTTGAAAATGGTTGAGTTATTTTATTTGACACCTAGGACGTAATGCTTATAAAGTCCACCGGAAGCATGAAAGATGACAGTGACCAGAAGCACGAAAGAAGACAGACTTCCATACGCTGTTTAGAAAGCAGCAAGATAATTTATGATGCCCTGTATATACATCAAGATATTTAACTCAGTCCACCTGAAGCACGAAAGAAAACAGTAACCAGAAGCATGAAAGAACACAGTCTTCAGAACGCTTTTCTGAAAGCAGCAAGATAGTTTATGATACTTTCTGTATACATCAAGATATTTCAACAAAAAATAGATTAAGAGAGGCTACTTATAGATGGTGGCACATAGAGCTATTCAACGGGAACAATTACTTGGTAATGTAATACTTGAACAATGAATACATGCTCATGCATAAATTCTATTGGACATACTCGAATCAGACAAATGCCCAATGCAGCCGAGATGATACCCCTGCCAGTATGTAAGGAACATGTCGCAGAGCTGTTGGAAGTAGTGCAGATGTTGTATACCAGTATACCACGATGCATGAAAAATAGGGAAAAATAGGGGGGGCGGAAACCCTATCAGTACCAGATAAGATCAAATCGGGCCTAATACAAAAAGAGAATAACAGGGGAACCATAGATCAGCACTGGATTAGGATGAAACGGGCCTAAGGCCTGTCCGGAGGAAGGAGGCGACGGAGTCAACTTACGTGTCTTCCTCATCTAGTCCTCGAAGCTGAACTACGGATTCGGCTTGCCCTCAAGGGTATTGATGAGATTATTGATGCCCCAGCCAGCCTCTAGATCGATCTTCTCAAGATTCGGTTGGTGCTCCATCATCGCCTTCGTAGTCGCCGGTTCTGCCCCGGGACGGTCGCCGTAAACCCTAGAGGCTGAATTCTCTTGCGTCCGTCGCTTCGTCGGGGGTTGAGATGGTGGGAATGGGAGACGGGGAGGCCAGCTTATGAGGATTCAGGATGTTTTGTTTGGGGGAGGTTTGCTTCCGCTTTGGCTTCTGCTGGTCGAGGAATAGAGATCCAAACGGGAGGGCGTCTATTGTGGAGCACCGAGGAGTCATCTGTAGTAACTGAAGCCTGGTAAAAAACCTTCCGGGGAATATGCCATCAATCAATGCTACGTGAACATGGAGAAAAAAAGAGAGATAAAGTGACGTGGCTGGAAATTGTTGAGGTGGCTAGATGATGATGTGGATGGGCTGCATGTTGAGAGAATTGGTGGTAGTGGGGATCAACTTTTTAAGAATGTAAGATGTAAGATGTCCGCTGATCTCAACAGGGGGACCCATAAAGATGGCTCCAACGGCTCTGGTACGACCTGGCGACTCGGGTGGCGACGGGGTGGGCGATGCGGCGTTACCCGCAGGCCCCGGCGAGTCGGCGGCCTGGTCGGTGGTGCGGTCGACGGGACGGCCGGCGCGCGCGTCCCCGGAGGCGGCCTCGGGCGAGGTGGCATCGCTGCGCTGGGAGGGGAGTCACTTCTGGGCTCTGGCTGAGGTAAGCGACGACGAGGATTCGGAGGCAGAGGAGGTCGATTGCGATGCTCGTCGCCGCGATGGTGCGCTGCCGACGGTCGGCGAGTTTGTGGCTCGTGCTGAGGAGCTTGGGGGCTCGCTCAAAGCCGGGCAGCGCCGCGCTTTTGCGCCCGGCGGCCGATGTGCTCGCCGACCAGGGGTGTCGGGTCGGGCCCCGGTGGCGCGTGCGGCGGAGGTGCCGCGTACGCGGCCGCTGCTGTCTCAGGCGGGCGGCGGGCGGGCTGCCTCTCCACCGCGGGGCCCGGGGCTTGCGTCGGTGGTGGTGGCGGAGCCTGGGGCGTTGTCGCCGGCGGGCCCGCAGGCGGCGGCGGCTGCAGTGGAGATGCCCGAGCCCTGTCCTAGGGTTGGCGAGGTCGGTAGGGTTGGGCTGATGGGCCCTTCCCTGGATGCGGGCCAATCGGGCCAGATCGGGCCGTGCGCGGCGCAGGTCATCCTTCCTGAGGGGGAAGGGGTGCGGACGGAGGTGGGCTGTTCTGAGAGGCCCAGACCCGGCCCGTCTGTGGCGTGGCCAGTACTTAAGTGGCTCTGGATCCTCCGGGGCATCTCAGACAACTCGTTAGGGTTTCTAGCCACTCCATCGGAGGTGCGGCGCTTCGCCGGATCTGCACGCTCTCTCTCCCAACTCTCTCCTCCCCACCTCTAGATCGATCCTTCACCGAGGTCGTTGCCATGGGTTCCAAGGCGGATCAGCGTGCGGACAAGCGGGCAGAGCCGGATCTGGAGGCGGAGCGGAGTCGCGAGCGGGATCTGCGCACCCAAGCAAAGGCGCGCGCGGCGGAGCGCGCCGGTGAGGAGGGAGGCTGGGGGCCTCCCCCTCCCTGGTGGCTCAAGGAGCAAGAGCGGAATAAGAAAAAGAAGGAGGAATACAAGAAGAAGGGGTTGGAGCTTAAGCGCAAGGAATCGCTCCACCCATATTGCGGTGACCGCGTCGGCGACCCCTTCACCAAGCAGAAGCAGAAGAAGCACAAGCCGGTGATGCCGGCGGCCTTCAAGCCCTCCTCCTCCAAGGGAACGGCGGCGGAGCCCATCCCTGTTGAGGACGCGGGAGGGGGGGGGGGCGGGGCGGAGTGCTTCCGTTGTGGGCATGCGGGCCACTACCAGAACGAGTGCTCCTTCAAGCAGTTGTGCATGCTCTGCAGCAACGAGGGCCACGCCTCGGCCTACTGCCCCACGCGCAACAAGAAGCTGGTGCTCCAGACCATGGGCCATGCTTCCGCAGGTGGCGGCTTCTTCTGTCTGCAGTACCCCGAGGAAGCGGATGCGATGGAGACGGGGTTGCTGGGGGCTAACGCGGCCCTGGTGTCGGCGGCGCCCGGCGTGCTGACCAAGGAGATCCTGGAGGCTGAGCTCCCTCATCTCTTTGAGGGCGAGTGGGACTGGTAGGTGGATCCTTTCGATGCGGACTATTTCTCGGTGGCTTCCCAGATCCAGTCATGTTGCGAATAGCGACGCGCAGCTGCAAACCCTTCCTCTCCATCAACAACATCACGACTGATATTCCCGACGCGGCCCTCGACGAGCCCAAGGCGCTGTCAAGCCGGAAGTGTGCGTGAACTTGTGGGGCATTCCCCCGATGCAGCGGCTTGTGGAGCATCTGATGGCGGCCACAACAATGATTGGCTGGCCGCTGGTGGTGGATGAATTGTCTCTGATCCGTCCGGGCCCGGTACGCATGTGCTTTGCGTGCCATGCGCCGGCCAAGCTTCGTGGCTCTGTGCAGATCTGGTTCAATGGCAAGGGCTACTCCATCAAGTTTGAGCCGGAGTTGGACCAGCCTCGCCAGGCGGCTCCTGCCCTCCCGCCCCCTCCTCCACCTCCAAGTGGTCGGGGTCCGGGTGACCAAGAGAAGGACAAGCGCAAAGACAAGGACCAAGAGCATGATGCAAGCATGGAGGAGGGCGACTCCATCGACATGACGGCGTGGGACAAGCTTGGGGTTTTGGCACCGGGCCCTGCTGCACCGGTGGATGGGGTGGCGGGGCTGCGGGCTGCTGTGGGGTTGGGTTCTGTGGGGTTGTCGCTCTCGATCCCCAACCAGTATGGGTCAAACCTGGGGTCGGTATCTTCACCACCCCTGGGTGCGGCCCCTGCTTCGTCTGAGGGTGCGGGCGGCGGCCGATCCCCACTTGATCTCTCCCCCATCCCCTCGCGGCTCCGTCCGGCCGAGTCCCCTGCTTCTGGTGGCCGCGGCTCCACCCTGAGCGGCTCGGTGAAGCCGATGAAGAAGACGGCGGTGCGCAAGGTCAGCACGGAGGCGGTGCGCGCGATGGAACCGCTGGGGGCGCCTCCCACTCCGCGGCAGTCGGTCATGGCGCTGGCGGCCCCGACTGCGCCTCCCTCCGTCGACATGCTGCTGCAAGAGGCGGCGAAGGCGGCGATGATCTCCAAGGCCAAGCGCACGAAGACGGTGCCGGCGGCCGCTGGTGCGCACTAGATCGTGCTCCAAGGGGGCCAAGGGCAACATGCTGTCGTTGCAGCGGGCACAACTCCTCCAAGCGCAGAAGAATATGGAGATCTCAGGTAATCCACCGCCTCGCTTAACGGTTCTTGATTCTTTTTCAGATGACCATCTGCATGAGGTGTTGGACGCGAGCGGTATGGACTCGTCGTGTGTGTGTGGGGGGGGGGGTCAGAGAGCTGATTTCACTCGTCCGCACGAAGGAGTCGGCGCAGGCAGCGCTCGCGGCTGCTGCTGCAGCGCATGCTGAACAGAGGTCAGGTGAGCCCGAGGGAGGGGCCACCGTTGTTCTCTCTGTGCCCGAAGAGGGGGGGTCAGGCAACAGGGGTTGCCCCCTCTCCCTCGCCTTGCAGGGGCAAGGTGAGATGCGTGGCTAAGGCGGTCACCTCGAGGGGTGTTCGGCTTCGTAACCGCGTCATCTAGATGCGAGCCATTTTCTGGAATATCCATGGCTTTGGCCACGCGGGGAGACGTACTCAACTTAAGGAATCTATGCGCAGAGAGGACGTCAACATTGTAGGGTTGCAGGAAACCATCAAGGCGGATTTTCGTTTTCATGAGTTGCTTGTTCTTGATCCGTTAGAAAGGTTCGAATGGCAGCATGGTCCGGCAGTTGGGCACTCGGGTGGCATGTTGTTGGGCTTAAGTCGCGCTGTGTATGAGGTTAACGACTGGGATATTGGTATGATTTTCATTGCCGCGCATTTTCGCATTCGGGCCTCGCTTCGCGAGTTGGTTGTCATTCAGGTGTATGGGCCGGCCGATCACTCGCGATTGGCGGAGTTCTTGGGAGAACTCCAAGCCAAAGTCACCATGGTAACCGGGGCGGCGCTCCCTGTCCTGCTAGGAGGGGATTTCAACCTGATCAGGTCGGGAGCGGATAAGAATAACAGTAACATAAACTGGCCTCGGGTGTCCATGTTTAATACTGCTATTGCCTCTATGGCCCTCAGGGAGGTGGCCAGGTCGGGCGCAAGGTTCACATGGACAAACAAACAACTAGACCCGGTCCGCTCGGTGTTGGACCGTGTGTTCATGTCACCAGATTGGGAAATGGGATTCCCCCTCTGTACTTTGGTCGCCGAGACTTGCATTGGCTCTGACCATGTTCCACTTGTCTACTCCTCGAGGGAGGATAGGGTGCAGCGTAGCCCTCGCCTTTTCTTTGAAACGGCCTGGTTCGAAGCGCCAGGCTTCGAGGAGATATTTGGGGAGAAATGGTGGGCGCGCGTTAGTCAAGTGGGCCCCAGAGGGGCCCGATGGAGTTCTGGAACGCTGTCGGGGGACGGTGCAGGGCAAGCCTCAAGGGATGGGGCGCTAACCTAGGGAGGAATGATAAAGAGCACAGAGCCGCGATCCTAGCGGAAATCGCAAGGATCGACGTGCAGGATGATACCCGGGTCTTTTCGGAGCTTCAATGGGCCCACCGATATGACCTAGAGGGGCAGGTAGAGGCGTCTTTCCGTGCGGATTAAGAATATTGGCGCCGCTGTAGTGGTTTGAAATGGACACTTAAAGGTGACGCCAATACCAAATATTTTCACGCCTACACTAACAGCCGTCGTCGGAAGTGCGCTATTCTTAGGTTGCAATCGGAACAGGGGCTTCTGTTGCAACAAGGGGACATCTCTCGCCACATTTATGAGTTTTACATCAACTGGATGGGGACGTGCGAGGATCAAAGGGCTGGTCTGCACGCGGACGTGTGGGATGTCTCTCAACGGGTTTTGGAGTGTGAGAACGACGAGCTGGGGCTCGCGTTCCTCCCCGATGAAATTGACGCTGCGCTGATGGGTATGAAAGTGGACACGGCACCTGGCCCGGATGGGTGGCCGGTTGCTATGTTTATACGCTTCTGGCCTCTTCTTAAAGGCCCAATTTTTGAGATCTACAATGGGTCTTAATTTTGGAGTCTTGACGCTCATTCTGAAGGTCCAAGGGGCCGACAATATTAGACAGTTCCGCCCAATTGCGCTCATTAACGTGTCATTTAAGATTTGTGCCAAAGCGTGTGCGACACGGCTAGGTTCAACCGCTCATCGTGCGATTCATCAAAATCAATCAGCGTCCATCCGCGGTCGCAATATCCTTGAGGGCTCGCTTGCCCTCCATGAGATAGTCCACGAACTTAAGCGCATAAAGGAACCGGCTGTGCTGCTAAAGCTAGACTTCGAAAAGGCGTACGACCGGGTAAATTGGGATTTCCTCCGCCAGGTGCTTCTCAGCTGTGGATTTTTCGCTGTCTGGGTTCACCGTGTTATGCAATTGGTCTCGGGAGGCCAAACCGCAGTCTCTGTGAACGGAGAAGTAGGGCACTTCTTCCGTAACTAACACGGTCTCAGACAGGGGGACCCGATGTCCCCTCTCCTGTTCAACTTTGTTGTTGACGCGTTGTCCGCTATGCTTCGAAAGGCGGCCGCGGCTGGCCATATCCAAGGGTTGGTAGGCCACCTCATTCCAGGGGGAGTGACTCATTTGCAATATGCGGATGACACGCTATTGCTTTTTCACCCAGACCTACATAGTATTGCTAGGGTCAAGGCGATTCTCCTTAGTTTTGAGCTCATGTCGGGCCTCAAAATTAACTTCCACAAATGTGAGGTGATCTCGATGGGGGTAGATCCGGAGGAGGGAAGGCGCATTGCTGATTTGCTCAACTGCAAAGTGGGAAAATTCTCGTTTACATACCTCAGCCTCCCGGTAGACACCAAAAGGCCCAGGATAGAGGATTGGGAACCTCTGTGTGCCAAGGTAAGGGGTAGGGTTTGCCCTTGGCGGGGCAAATTCCTATTGAAAGCAGCTAGGCTAGTGCTCTCGAACTCCAGCTTATCTTCTTTGCCAATGTTTGCCATGGGCCTGTTTTTGCTCACAGAAGGGGTTCATGCAAAGTTTGACACGCCTCGTGCCAAGTTCTTTTGGGAAGGAACTAGCCCGAACCGTAAGTATCATATGGTTAATTGGGCTTGGGTGTGTCGACCCAAGGACTGTTGGGGAACGTAGTAATTTCAAAAAAAATCCTACGTACACGCAAGATCATGGTGATGACATAGCAACGAGAGGGGAGAGTGTTGTCCATGTACCCTCGTAGACCATAAGCGGAAGTGTTATGACAACGCAGTTGATGTAGTCGTACGTCTTCACGATCCGACCGATCCAAGCACCGAACGTACGACACCTCCAAGTTCAGCACACGTTCAGCTCGATCACGATCCCCGGGCTCCGATCCAGCAAAGCTTCGGGGATGAGTTCCGTCAGCACGACGGCGTGGTGACGATGATGATGTTCTACCGGCGCAGGGCTTCGCCTAAACTGCGCGACGATATGACCGAGGTGGAATATGGTGGAGCGGGGCACCGCACACGGCTAAGGAACGATCCGTAGATCAACTTGTGTGTACTGCGGTGCCCCCTGCCCCCGTATATAAAGGAGGGAGGGGGGAGGCCAGCCGGCCCTTGTGGGCGCGCCAAGGAGGAGGAGTCCTCCTCCTAGTAGGAGTAGGACTCCCCCTTTCCTACTCCTACTAGGAGGGGGAAGGAAGGGGAAGAGGGGGGAAGGAAAGAGGGGGGCGCCCCCCCCTCCTAGTCCAATTCGGACCAGAGGGAGAGGGGGCGCACGGCCCACCCTGGCCGCCCCTCTCTCTTTCCACCAAGGCCCATGTGGCCCATTATCTCTCCCCGGGGGGTTCCGGTAACCCTCCGGCACTTTGGTTTTCTCCGACAACGTCCGGAACACTTCTGGTGTCCGAATATAGTCATCCAATATATCAATCTTTATGTCTCGACCATTTGGAGACTCCTCGTCATGTCCGTGATCACATCCGGGACTCCGAACAAACTTCGGTACATCAAAACTTGTAAACTCATAATAAAACTGTCATCGTAACGTTAAGCGTGCGGACCCTACGGGTTCGAGAACTATGTAGACATTACCTAGAACTATTCTCGGTCAATAACCAATAGCGGAACCTGGATGCCCATATTGGTTCCTACATATTCTACGAAGATCTTTATCGGTCAAACCGCATAACAACATACGTTGTTCCCTTTGTCATCGGTATGTTACTTGCCCGAGATTTGATCGTCGGTATCCAATACCTAGTTCAATCTCGTTACCGGCAAGTATCTTTACTCGTTATGTAATGCATCATCCCGTAACCAACTCATTGGTCACATTGCTTGCAAGGCTTATAGTGATGTGCATTACCGAGAGGGCCCAGAGATACCTCTCCGACAATCGGAGTGACAAAACCTAATCTCGAAATACAAACATGTACCTTCGGAGACACCTGTAGTACTCCTTTATAATCACCCAGTTACATTGTGACGTTTGGTAGTACCCAAAGTGTTCCTCCGGTAAACGGGAGTTGCATAATCTCATAGTTACAGGAACATGTATAAGTCATGAAGAAAGCAATAGCAATATACTAAACGATCAAGTGCTAGGCTAACGGAATGGGTCATGTCAATCACATCATTCTCCTAATGATGTGATCCCATTAATCAAATGACAACACATGTCTATGGTTAGGAAACATAACCATCTTTGATTAATGAGCTAGTCAAGTAGAGGCATACTAGTGAGTATATGTTTGTCTATGTATTCACACATGTATCATGTTTCCGGTTAATACAATTCTAGCATGAATAATAAACATTTATCATGATATGAGGAAATAAATAATAACTTTATTATTGCCTGTAGGGCATATTTCCTTCAAGGACATGGGGGGCCTTGGGATCACCAACTCCAGATGGCTTAATATCGCGATGATGTGCAAATGGATCTGGAAAATTGTCCAGGGGGGCACCGGGTTGTGGGTTGATCTCCTAAGGGCCAAATATTTCCCTAATGGGAACTTCTTTGAGGGGAGGGCAATGGGCTCACCTTTTTGGAATGATCTACAGGCGATCAAACCAGCGTTTTCCATGGGGGCAAAATTCTCTATAGGGAACGGTAGGTCGGCGCGATTCTGGACAGATCTTTGGATAGGTACCCATCCTCTTTGGGTTGAATTCCGGGATCTGTATGCTATCGCTGTCGATCCCGCGATGACGGTGGCTGATGCGCTCGTAGCAACACCACCGGCGATTCATTTTAAGCGGGAACTTAATGGGCAAGAGCAATCTCACCTCGTTGCCTTGTTGTAGTTGATTGAGCCAGTGGGTCTCTCGGACCAGCCTGACACGGTGAGCTGGGCGCTCACCAGCTCGGGGAAGTTCTCGGTTAACTCCTTATACCGCACGATGTGCCGAGGGCCAGCACAACTTGTGGTTGTAGGGTTGTGGAAAGCGCGGCTGCCTCTAAAGATCAAACTTTTAATGTGGCAAATGTTCCGCGATAAACTCCCCACTTCCTTGAACATGGCCAAACGTAATGGTCCGACCACCGGCCCGTGTGCGTTGTGCGGGGACCCAAAGGATGCCAATCATGTGTTTTTTAGATGCCCTCTTGCGAGGTTTGCGTGGAGCGCTGTCCGGACCGCGGCGGGTGTCCAATGGGACCCGCGCTCGGCGGCAGAGCTCATACACCTCTTAGATGCGATTCAGGGCCCTGCGCATCGAGTTATGTGGAGTTGTGTGGGGGCACTACTCTGGTCCATGTGGCTCACTAGAAATAAATTCACTATAGAGGGGTGCTTTCCAACTCACCCGGCTAATATTATCTTCAAATGCAACCTTCTATTGCAGCAGTGGTGTCCGTTGGGGAGGCGCAAGGATGCTGAGATGATCAAGACCGCCCAACAACGTCTGCTGCAAGTGTACGCGATGGTTAGGGAGTCATGACTACGGTTCTGGCTGTGGTCCCTTTTGGTTGCTTGACGAGCCTGCACGCTCTGTACGGGCTTAGCCTTGTAATCCGCCTCTGGCTCGTTTAGTTTCGTCCGAACTGCGTGGGTTTTGGGCCGGAGTGGCTTTTGGTGATGTATTAAGACTTGATGTGGGTTACGCTGCCGTTGGGGCTTTACTAATTTAAAGCCAGACGCATCTGGCGTCTTCGTTCTAAAAAAAAGAGTATGTCCGCTAACAATGTCATGTGTCCACCTATATATAGGTTTGTCCGCAGCCTCTTCTATTTTGGCAAGAAGGTAAAATTCTGAAATCAATTTGAAAAATCAGAACAGAAGTATCTCTGCGCTTAGAAAACCCTAAAAAAATGTGCTTACAAGAAATGCTTGCGGTGGCCTATGTTTAAATTGCGCTTAAATAAATGCTTTTGCATAACTCATTCTTGTAGCAACTTCATCAATGCCAAACAACCGGAAAACAGCAATTCATACACATTTATATTAGTTGGACTGTTGACTGTTTTATAATTTTCTAGGTAACAGCAGACATTACTGGGGAAACAGAATCATCTTGGCACCGTTCAATGGTATTGAGAGAATAAAGAACTTAAGAAGGGAAACATTTCAACTTCTAGTGAGTTTTCTATGAATTTCAAAGGTAACTATGGTTTATAACCAAGCATCATGAGTACAGACTGCAAGAAGAAAAAGGTATCACCAGTTCTTATGCTTTAACCGACTACGAAATAACCCAGTACGGCAGTACATTAACGTGAATCACATATGGCTATGTACACAAATAATGGAACTGCATACACCCTGGTGATATTGAGCGGCAATAACACTAACATGCTGCCCACAACCAGTAGCTTGAATGTGTATACATTGGTGGAATAACTATAGCCATCACAGGTATTACAATACATGGAACAAACAGGATAACCTCATATGGCCGAAGGTCATCAAAGAAACTACACAACAGAGTAGACAGTTAAGTTCAAGGAAGCAAATATTCCTGACAGAAGGACAAATAAACAATCGAAAGATCTTGCCTCCAGTACAGGATGCTCAGTGCACCAGCAATAACAAGGGGTGCAAGGGACTTTGTTCCTGCCCTATCATCAACCCTTTCAATGATGAAAATGGCCACGATAGACGTGAAAGCAATCGTCATCTAGACAAACAAGCCTATATGTCAGCGCTTGAAATATTTAAAATCAAGAAAGAAGGAGCAACTCCTAGGGTCTGGGGACTATACACTGTGTACATGTCATGACACCAAGCCAGGGAATATATACATAATTGGCGAGATGATGATGTAAATATCATGATGCTGAGATCTAGGAAAGACTCACAGGCGATCTTTCCCAAACCAACACCGACAGCAGTGACACCAGCAAAGAAGAGTGTCCAACTCCCGAGCTCCCCCTGTCAGCTGCCAGCAGGATCAACATGAGTGCGCTTCAAACCGCAATTTGAGTCAGAATAGGAACCAAAATTGGTAAGAACATCTACTCTGCACCATCCACCATAGCCCGAAGTAGTTTTTGACTTTTTGTAGTGGCACAGGATGAGCCAGGCGAGAGACAGACAAATAGGAAGGGGATGTTTGAGAGCACGTTCAACGTTTTAGGGATCCCTGAGAAGGTAATTGAGCCAAAACCTACAGTTCACTCGCTCCCCAGTTTCTCTCTTTCTATAGGAGCGCACGCAATACATGTACAAAGCTGCTGGCTTCCGATGAGTTGCAGACCTACCCCTCAATCGCTCACCGAAACACACCGCGAACACGAGGACACTGGAGACTCGCCAACTTATTGCTACAGGTGCCTATCGGACCAGTTAATTCTAGATCTCACGTTTTACAAAGAAGGGTTTGCCCCCGATTTATATTATAAAGCATCCATCACCGTTTACAACCGAGAGCCGATACAAACACACACCACCACTACACACCACGCACTCTAGGCAAGAACACACACCCAGGGCGAGATACAAGGAAGCCGGGCACCGACACACCACTCCAACGAACTACAAAGCACACTAAAGATGAGCAAAGAGGCATCACCTTGAGCCGACGGAGATCACCATGAGCAACCACCAAGGAGAGGTGAGACGACCGACGGCGGAGCAAGGACTCCAAAACGGTGCCTCCAACAAGGGCACGACCATAGCCGCCACCGTCCGATCCCGCAGATCAAGCTTTCGCCCGGAGTAACCCGAAGGGGAAGTGAGCACCACGACGGAGCCTGCAGGGAGGAAACGACGTCCGCGGACGCTGCCACCATCGGCCAGTACGAGAACTAGGCAAGTGATGAACCCCGGTGCACCAACCCTTCGGCACAACCCCGCTCCGCCAACCACCCCCATCCATGCCGCCTGCGCGGCCATGTCTGCCCGCCCGCAGAGTTGCGCAATCTGCCCAAGATCAACGGATCTCCCACTGCCAGGGCCGCTGCCTAGCATCCAGACCGTCCCGGCACCCTCAAAGGAGAGGCTTTTGAAGGAGCCAACTTCCATCACCACCGAACCGGCAACGGCTGTCCCGCCTCAGACATCACCGGGACAACAACCACGAAGCATCAGGCCGGGGAAAGGGGAAGGCGAGGTGCGACAACAACCTCCCCCCCTCCCCCCCGAAGCACCTGTTTCGCCCCATCCCTGCTACTGTCACAGCCCAACGCGAGGCCACCGATAGCCGCTCGTCCGACGAAGGGGGGAGAAGAGCCAGCACTACCGCCACCGCGAAGGAGGGGTCCAGGAATAGCCCGCCCGCGCCGCACGCCGCCGTCCACAGCCGAGAAGGGCGCCCAACTGCACCACGGAGCCCGCACGCGCCACCACCACCTAGCGCCACGCCACAAGCACTGCCACCCCTATGCACGGCGGTGCCAGCCGCCCCGCGGCCCTGTTGTAGCCAGCCCCCGCCGCCGGAGCCCGATCCGGCCGGATGTGACCGGAGCCCACCAGCGCGCACCACCTGACGGGCCGGCTGCCGCCGAAGGCGCAACCAGTCACCACGCTGCCTGCCATGCCGACGGCATGGAGGCGCACCAAGCCGCATCTGCCCGTCGTCGCCGAGATGCTCGGCGCCCGCATCCCGCCCTCGTCCGGAGGCAACGGCCCGCGCTCGCACCGCCGCGTGAGACGATGCGAGAAGCCCCGCCGCCGACCGGGCTTCGCCTGGGTGCGCCCCCTAGCGGCAGCGAGGGAGGTGGAAGGAGGGGAGGGGGCGGCGGCGGGAATTAGGGTCGCCTCCCATTCGCCGCGCGGGGGGACCCGAGAGGGAGGGTGGTTCGATCTCACTTTTTACAAGGGGCAGAGTATGTAGAGTGTCTCGAAACAGGCTTTTACCCCCCTTTATAAATAAAGGCACGAACCGAACTAGGTACGCAACCGGACGACACATGGTGGTGAGGTGACCCTCATTCAAAGCAGATCCTACGCTACCCGGATCGCGAAGCAGACAAGCAACTACGCTACCCAAGGAGAACACAGGGAGAATGGAGCACAATCACGCAACATCCTAGGACACCTAAGCTCCTAGACAATGCCCCCAAGAGAGAGAACAACGCAGAGCGTCGTCGCTACCTATGCCCACCGTGCAAGGGTCTTCACCCGGAACTACGACGCGGCGAGGAGATCCACAGCGACGTCTTCAAGAAGAGAATGGCGCCCGCAAGTGTCGCCGTCCCCGGTGCAAAGCGCGAGCTTTTCGCTCGGCACCCCATCCTAAGTCACCAAGGCCCTATGGCAAACGCTGCCCGCCCAGACCCTAGATACAGATCTGGGCGACGTCCAGTAGAGGACGCGCCTGAGCCACCAACTGCTACCCCTCTCATTGCCCGCACGACAAATAAGCGCGCCACCACCGCTGACATGGCGCCCGCCGGAGAGCCACCTATGCGAACCACCATCCTGGGCCGCCGCTCCGGCATCCAAGTCCAATACCTTGCCCACCGCCCACCACAGAGTACTAGCCACGGTAGGAAGAGCGAAAGTCCACATCTTTCACTCCTAACCCGACATGAGCCACGAAGGCTGGGCCTACGCCACCACTGCAAGGGCCCCATCCCTGTGTCCCCAGCCAATCCTAGTGGACTAGGGGAGACACACCTCTGTGATTCCCGATGACCATCGCCAAGTACTCAGACAACGCTGTGTCCATGGCCCTCGACTCCGTGTTGCCCGACAGTATCGTGAAGTCCCGAACATCAGTAGCGACCACCGTACCACCGGCGGGAGGGACTCGCCCACCATGGGTACATCCCAGATCGAGTCCAATCTGACCCACCCGGAGCGGCAACTCCGACACGCCTCGGGCACCAGTCAGATCCTCCCGAGCAAGCGCCCCCCGATCATATCCATTCTACATTGAGGAGAAGGAAGATCACATCCGCCACGCTGCGCCACCGATGGGGCACGTCCACCAGAGAGCGCCGCCGCCTCCACTGACCCGCTCCACCCGCACCCCGGTCAAGCCGGTCACAGCGGCCATACCGCCGGACCCTCCCGACAGGGCACACCACCACTCCGCACCACCACCGGCACCCGAAGCCGCCGGCGACGATCGTCCCGCGCCACCACAGCCCGCATCGCTCACGAGATGGTGGCTAGATGAGCCCCCGATGCAGATCGGCAAGGTCCATCGCCGCCTCGCCAAGCACGCCCCGCCATCCCCGGACATCCAGCAGCCGCCAGCAACAGCTGCCGCCGCCGAATCTCGCCGGTCCACCACGGCCGTCCGCCAACGACATCCAGGACCCGCAGAGGTCTCCGGCCCCGCGCCACCCACAGCTCCCAGCGCCAGATCGGGGCGCGGGCAGCAGCAAGCACGCCCAGCCAGCAGCCTGATGCACCGTGCAAGCCCCCAGCCGTCGATCGGTTGGAAGGGCACCCGCCGCGCCGCCGCGACCCACCAACCACGGCGCCTTGGCCCGTTGAAGCGCCCCGCACTGACGCCACACGCGAGGGGATGAGGAGGCCCGCCGCCGCTAGCGTCGGCCAGGCTTTGCCTGGGCGCACCCTGTGGCGGCGGGGGGGATGAAGGGGACGGGAGGAGGGGAGGAGGCCAGCGGCGCCTAGAGTTCCCTCCCCGTCACCTGCGGGGGAGACGCTGGAAGGTTGGGTCGAGAGTATATAGAGTGGCGAAGCCCTCGCGTTTTACAAGATATGTACCATCATTCATACCGAATATTCATGAGTTTGTAGAGTGGCCAGGCCCTCGCGTTAGCAGACAATTTAGTTGATATAATCAAAGCAGCAAACATAATGCTGACCAATCAGACGCTTTTCCTTGGTACTGACCACAAAAAAGCATGCTGATTTGTCTAGCTAGTCATCAACCCGTGCGAACGCACGGGCTAGGGGTTTAGAGAAGATACATATCCTTGTATCTAATAGTACAAAATTCAAAATGAAAAAAAGCAGAACATTCAACTGGGAAAACAATTTACAGTGGAGAGTTTTTCAATACTATTTGCAAAGATGAATTAAAATATATATTTATATTTAGAAGATAGCTTTGTAAGATATGCGAGCTTCTCAAGTATTTGAAAATGGTTGATTCTATTCCATACTGATCATTAACAGCTGTTAAAAGGCGATCGAGTAAGCGGATCAGAATTCTCGGGTTTCTTGCAGCTTTGGCGGCCGCTTAGCCGCCCCCCGGATCGTGACGCCATCTCCGCCTTCATCGCCGACATCCGTTCGATGGCCGTCCGCCTGTCGCCGCCGTCCCCGCCGCCTCCGCCGGATCCTGACTAGACGCCTTGTGTTTGGTGTGTGGGTGTTCTTTTTCTTTTCCTTTTGGGCTTGTTGAGCTGTGCCCTTAGCAGAACCTATGTACTTTGTCGTGAGTCTTGGGTGGGTGTGTGTGGACTTGCTTCGGTTTGTATGCTCTGTGGCGGTTTGCTTTATTTATAAAGCGGGACGAAAGCCTTTTTCGGTAATTATATTGCAGGGAAAATCATTCAACATATCGTATTTCATTGTCACAATGTGGAAGTACAATGAATGGAAATTACAAACGATTATCAACAGGTGAAGAGAATCTTACGCATATTACAAACTACAAACAATTAATGTAAATGCCATTGATATAATAATAACGTAATCATATACATGACAAATAAAAAATGCTTGATATGTTTGTTTAAATCATAAGGGATGGGAGACAAATTTTGGATTATAAAGTCCATGTTTCCAGCAATGAATTTATCTCATGGCTTTCATATCTAATGAGTCGTACACATTGGCAGTACCTACCCTATAGTTTTGGAACTTATTTTGCACTGACATCTTATGTGTGTCATCTTACAGAAATAAGATAGAAACAGAAAGGAAAATTGCATAAATCTGAGCATATCCAACTTAAGGCACATTATATGTTTTGCAAATAAATATAATTGCAGGAAGTAAACAATGTCGCGTGTTTTGAGTTTGAAATAGAAATAAATGGGCATTTCAAGCGAAGGATAAATTAAATATGTTGTCGTAAAACTATTTGGCATTGTGAAAATGCTTTTTGTATATTACTATTGGCAGCTTGCTGTCGAATATGCGAGCTCACTTCTCTTGTGATTGGAATCTGGAAAACTATTACTACTACATCTTGTCTTAGCCATGTCGCTGCTTAAACAGTAGAACTGAAGTTAGATGCAAGTACTCATGTACCTGAGGCATGGTTTTAAATAGCGGTTTATGGCACTCTTGGTTTTGAAGTAAATTCATGATATGGTTCCCTAAATTGTACATGATGTATTTAGCGCGAGCCCCTCCAAATGCTATAGCGGCGTAATAGCGCCGAGATAGCACTATTTGAAACTATGATCAGAGGTGGTAAAAAGTCATAAGTCTGTATTCAGGAAATAAGAAATCTAGAAACTATGGTATTTTTAAGCAATCAAATCGTTAGCTAGTGGAGGGTACTTACAGAAATATTATTTTTATGAAACGAAGTTCTATAAGCACTCTCGTGTAGTAAAAAACGCCTAAAGATGCATACATGTTACCTAGCATGCTAATGTTGAAGAGGTATACACACATGTAGCACAACTATGTGAAGCTTTTACAGTGTCATCGTGTTGCCACTTGCCAAAATATCAAAATAGGAAATTCTCCAGGTGCTACTGAAAGTTGTAATTTAGTCACTTTTTTGTGTGCTTGACAATTGCTTCCTTGGCCATCCAAGCGTTAACTGTAATAAAAATTCAAGATAAGATAGGGATATCTACTCTGATGTAATAGACTGCAATAGAACTCATGATTTGCAGTATATGAAAAACAAACTTCTCCACTCTATATACTGTATGTTAAAAAAATCCTATCTTAATAACCATGATAGCAGAAAGATCTACGTATCCTTGCAAATAATTCTTCTGCTGATTTTTCTTGTTGTTTTCATAATCAGGTACTACAACAACTAAATTCGACAAATTTATCGAATAGGTACTGCTGGTAGGATTTTGGGTGCTATTACGCCAACCTTTCTGTAACAAAACTGGGAAGAAAGAACATTAGCTACAACTCTAGACCCTCTCGTTCAGAGGCATATTTAGCATGAACTCCTCCTGTAGCTTTCTGCTTGGTCGTTTCCATGTCCTAGTGTTTCGGTCGTCCGGTCGTTGCAATGGAATTTAGGACTTCGGTTGCTTCTCCTTCTGTTATTTTCATGTGCTGCTCACCTTAATGGTTCACAAAATATATTTGGCATAAGCTCTGTAAAAGCAACAATTAAACTAACATTCAGTGAACATCGTCCTATGATTTTCATACAAATTCAATCCTTCTGTGTTATTCTATCTATTATGTGCTTACCTCTTTAGTTGGGACAGTATTGTGCTGGTGGGCGACCAACTTGGACTTGCATAGGCATCTGCACGTTTCCATCGTTCCCGTGCAATCCTCCGTAGATGTTGTTCCTTACTCTCCTTCTCACGTCGCCGTAGCAGCCAGAGGCGCAATAGGGATCTTCCTTGCCTGCCACCGCTAGCAACAGTTGGTTGTACAGATCCCATACCTATTTTCCATTACTGTGGTTGCTCCCTTGACTTGATTCTATAACTCCTATAGTTCTCCTAGCAGGTTGTAGCATTGCTTCTCTTCTGCAGGATATCCGATATCTTCTACACTGCATCGCTCGAGCAACGACGGTGGTTACTTTAGTGCCAAAGAAAGAGTGTGGCGAGGATCAACTGCATTAGAGCTTTTTCTAGATTGAATCACTATACATGAATCATACGGCAAAGAAAATATTGTTTTGCTTACCTGCGATTCATGATACTTTAGCGCAGAGTACATGTTCCGCCCAACGCTAAGTACGGCTGTGCAAATTTGACGTGGATGATAGAAACTTCGGCCATTGCCACCTGCTATCGAGCCGCATGGCAACAAAATCTGTATGATGCAGCAGAGAGGCTGTGCGGAGGGGGCTTCTCCATCATGCACTGGTTGATTCAATCGGATACAGGTTGCCAATTTTGTAGTCAAATCCGAGGAGACGATGCTCATATTTTCTTTTCGAGGAACACAAAGAGGAGACGATGCTCAGATTAAGGGTTAGACCTCTGTTGCGTATGTTAAATCTTAGAAGGAGATGACTCTCAGGTTTTTTTTTCCTTTTTTATGGATGACGCTAAGTTTTTCCTTTGAGCGAAACCAATGAGTCCATCTGCTGGAGGACTCACGTACATGGGAAGTTTTTCTTTAAAAAAAACTGAGAGAGTCCATGTGCAGGAGGACTCACGTACGTGGGATGGGAGATGTAGTCTCCTGTTTCATCCAACGGCTACAGGGAAGTCAAAGATTAATCAGATGGCCAAAATTTCTTAACCGCAAGGATTAACGTGGAGCTTCACATGGTGCCTCCAATTAGTAAATATATAAGATAAGATATATAGTTCAAATGATTTTGTGGTTCTACGGATGGAAGACTGTGAGAGCGTGCAAGCTTCGATGCCTGAGATTTGGTTTTGCTGGGAACAGGAACCACCCATGCTGAAATACAAACAATTTTGGTTGAGTAGAGGAAGGGCTCAGCTTTACATGTAGATGGACATACACTTTGTCCAGGAAAAGGTAGCATTAGGTGAAGTTCAAGTGCTACATGTTCATACTAGCTTACCAAGGGGATCCCCATGGCGGTTTTCATCAACATTCTCTCCAGTTCTAAGCATCGTCGAGCCTGCCGTTGTTGTTGTTGCGGGTGTTAGATTGAAGACTCAGTCTCGTCCCACTGCCTTCACGATCTCGTCAGGGACTCTACCGCCCATAGACTTCAGTTATATGGCTCGGCCCCTGTATATGCAACCATTATAGTCTGTAATGAATATAGCATTGATTCCCTCAAATATCACGCACAGCACCCAACGGCTGGCTTTAGTCATCTTTGTACTAGACCAAACACATAGTCGGTATCTGTTCACAAAATCGCGAAACAAAGTGTGCTCTTTGTATTGGCTTACTCCAATATCTCAGAAAGTAAGAATGTTGAGTATGGACAATTCCACACCCAACAAAGGACCTCCATATATGCATTGTGTGGGTGGTGCAAAAACTGCTGCATGCATATATAGTGTCGATTCCCATGCCACCAAAGAGCTCATCATATAGCCATTATCATTTGCATTACTATGGCATGGTAGATCATCAGGCTTGTTGTGTTTCGCAGAAATGCCGTTTTCACCGCTGGATTCACAACATTCACAAGTACACCTTTGCCAAAAGGAAACACATGGGACTCTGAAATCATTTTGTTAACTACATGAAAACTCTAAAATATAAATCCAGAGCTCCCAATCCATGGCAACAATTGCATGGTAAAACAGGGGAATCTGGGGCCAGAGCTCCCATATCCGAATCTCGGCTATGCTGCCAGTACCTCACCTGGAACCATATCCATACATGTCTTCGAGTTGACAGTGAAGGAGAACAAGATAAATGTTCTCCGATTCAGAAGACGACACATCAACTGCTGCTCTCAGCACGAACGAACATGGGGAACATGGACTTAACCACTGGCCTTGAGATTTGCTGTCGGGAAATGCCAATGATGTTTGTTAGACGAAATGAAGCGGATATTGTCTCGGTAGAGGCCCTCCCCCCTCCTTGTTAGAGTAATCTTGCCCTGGTCATTTCAAGTTAGTAGCTGAGTTAGTATCCAATGAAGGATTAGTAGTAGTACAGTAGTACTAGGACAAGTCCGACTAGGATTATCACCTGGCCGTAGATTGGTTAGGCTGTGTTCTAGTCTAAGTAGAACTAGGAGTCCTAGCACGTGTAGGTTTAGGAGGTGTTGAGTCGGCGGCTGCCTGTATATTTATATACATGCCCAACCGACCTAACCTGACCCAAATCCATACGGACACAAAAGTCCTAGTGGACTTATATTCTAATCTAATCTCACGGCAACACTGATCACCCTATCGGACTTAGCTACTAAACCTACCAGCATACGATGACAAGAATCCTGACCGGACTAGACTCCAACGTGTTTACAAAAGTCAAGATTATTCCTAACACTCCTCTGTGATAGGCTCTGGTTCTTCGAGGTGCGGGACAAGTTCTACACTGTTGGACATTCAAAAAAACTAGACCAAGAAAGAGTTGATGAGGCCACTGAAAAATGTTTTCCTTTGTGTAGACCATTCACATAGTGCCAACGAACGTCGGTTAGCGGAATAACACACAACAGTGCTCGCTGGGGCTCCCGATATTCCGATTGATGCTACTGGTACGTGTGAGAAACACATACATCTACTGTTGTTCAGATGTAGTTGAAACTTGAAACTGTAACATAGACATGTTTGACGTCTACGGGATTTTTATCTTTGGAACAACATTCTCTCCAACTAATCTTCCCCATCTGGAACAAACTTACCCTGCATAACAGAGGAAAAAACATTAGTCACAAGGGCACAGAGAATCAAGGCTTTATAGATTACATATTCAAGGCGAATTCAATGTGGTGAAGTTATCAATAGCACATACACAGGGCGAATGCAAGCATTGTTTTCTGGAAGCGAACCATGAAAAGTTTTCTAAGAACCAGAGCAGTATTAGGCGTACCATGAAAAGTTTTCTAAGAATCAGCCGTGCAAGGTTCAGTTCATTTTAAAAATACCAACAAGTTAACTGCAGATGTCTTATTCTGATATCATTCTAGTAATCGAAGTGAACAAAAAATCAACCTCATAAGGAGCGAAAACATCTAAATTTTGGTTGCATAATTTAGCATCAGTTGAATGTCAATATTACGCATGATATTTGGTAACACTTGGCGTATTTGTAATTTTGTATTTCTCAAAGCAGAACAAGCAATACCACAACATCAGAATAAAGAGGCATCAGTACCCAAAAAGCTTTGGTGTTCCTTGGCCATATTGCTTCATCTGTAACAAGACCAATCACCCGATGGCCATGAGACGGTGCCCTGCCTTAAAGCTGTCGGCACACCAGGGGGCGTCGGCTTCCGGTCCCGAGGAGGCTGAGGAGCAGCCCCTGCGATCTTCTTCTTCACCACCACAACAGTCTACTCCGCCTCTCGGAGTCATCGGGACAGGCTCAACGGCCGATATTACTCCTTCGTTGCTGAGGCGTAGCAGGCGTCATTACGTCGGGACTGACGGTTCAGCAGCCACCGATGAGGACTCTATGGTGAAGGCCATGCGTAGGACGACTGCGTGCAACCTCGACTTCGAAGGTACACCCTGTTGCAAATCTTTTATGTCTTTTGATAAATCCAAAGTATCTTCAAATATCACTAGACTTGGAGTGTCACTAGGATGTAATGAGAAAGAGATAGACTTTTCGGTTAGGGCCCTTAAACAAGTGGAGTTCGACCGGCTTACCGTTGCTCCTAAGTTTTCGAGCTTTGTTGACCCTCTCGTGTCAGATGAGGAGGATGAGGATGCTGCTGCCAATCATGAAGGCAAGCTTCTCTCTCATTTGGTTAAATACACGACTGAAGTAGACCTTGACGATACTGTACGCGACACTATGCTTTGTGAGCTTGTCGCGTCGGTGCGTAAGAATAAGTCTAACTCAGGAAAGAAAAGAGGGCGCTCTTCTAAGAAGGCAAAGGTATCTAAACAAAAAATTGGTTCAGCATGAGACGCATGTTTTGGAATAGCAGAGGTCTAGGCGACTTGGCTAAACACAAACACATTGCCGATTGTGTAAAGGATCATGCGTTGGACTTCATGGCTATCACTGAGGCGGGCAAACGTGACTTTCCAACACGTGATCTGGACCACTTCTCATGTGGTTTGGACTACGAATGGCACGTCTTACTGCCGACTGGGAGGTCTGGTGGAATATTGCTAGGTATTAACTCTACGTACTTGCAACTCTTGTCCACGTCAAAGGGGGAGTATCATATCAAATTCCACCTTGGAAACAAGTCTGACAATTTCCTTTGGAGCATGGTAGCTGTATATGGCGCCGCTCAAGAGGAGTTTAAGTCTGCATTTCTAAAAGAACTTATTAATACCTGAGACAATCCCCACCCCATGTTAATCGGGGGGGGGG